>NC_073699.1:118078681-118384905 GCF_023634085.1 Falco cherrug | reverse complement strand
GCTGTCTGGGGAAGATAGAGTGCTCCCGGGCCAGTTTTCTGGGAACTGTGCCTAGCTTTTGTTTAATTTTTGCCCAATCCCAAGCACCTTGATCAGAGGATAGGAGTATCAGAAATTAATAAGGTAAACATGTTCACGGTTGGAAACAATCCTTATCTGTATCTTTTTCTCCTCCGTTCTGCTCCTTTTGAATGAGATCCAATGTTTGACTTAACACTGGATTTCCTGCCTTTTATAGCTCTCACTCAGAGCTTTAATAATATTTGATCTCTCTCTCTTTTTCTGAAGTTTTAATATACAGGACATGTATATTTCAGTTTTATGAATCTTCAGGGAGGCCTCATTTACTGACTCTGCTTGAATGACCTTGGAGAGTAATTTAGGTGTGTTTTTTTTTTCTACCACTGCCCCTGCAACCACCCTGTGGGCGTAAAATATTAACAGTTGATGCTGGAGATGGAGGCATTTTCACTTTTAATAGGAAGGTGCAAAAGGGGTTCTCCTAAGACAAAGGGGGGTTACTGGAATGTGCTGCCTTCACCGTATCGGTGCTATATCCACCGTGACGTGTGGATTTAGTTGTATTTTCAGTTTCTACTGCTGTTAATCACGGTTCTTGCTGTAACTCTGGCATGCTCTTATTGCGGGGGCGTAGGTACGTTGTGTGTGCTCCTCCTGACAGTGGTGTGCTGCTGCTGAACTGGTTTGCCATTAAGTTTTCAAATTGAATGACCTGCAGTTTTCTTTCGAGGGGCTTGTGGCTGAAAAGCTGAGTCCTGGCCCTGTAAGTCACCGAGCCTTGTCTGTCTGAGAGCATCTTCCCTTGGGTCCCGGGGACCGGGCAGAGGAGAGCGTGAAATGACCCCAGGGTGGGTGCCTCGGCGTTCTTCTGCTCAGTGATGGCTTACCATACGGTGCTTGGCCAAGATCAGGAGTCATTTCTGTTAAATACTCATCAGATAAGGCCATGATCTGAAGACAATTAAATGGTGTATTTGGGGAACTTGGGAGCAGTCCTCTGGCAGCTCCTGTGCCTCCCCGATGCTGTCGGCTCCGCACGGTGGGGGTGGGGAGACGGGGCAATCTCACAGCCTGGTGCCCGTGCTGGTGTCCAGAGGAAGGTGCCGTGGGCTCAGTGGGAGGAAAATGAAGATAATCACTTCTTTTCCAGCTCCAGTCCTTTTAAGTTGGCCGTAGTACGGAATATCTTTATTCCTTCCAGACTTAAGACAGAAAACAACGCAAACTCATCACGCAGCACTGTCCTGTCTGGATATTCTCCTCCTGCCTTAAGCGTGCAGCAAAACAAGCACATCTTTATTCCATCTTTTACACCAAAGTTGCTCTTGTACATCTGTTAACTGAGATGCCAGAACTCCACCATTGTGTAATAAGCCTGCCACACACGCACTTTGTGTTGAAGATGCTAAGGCTGAGCTCTGAAATACTGGTTACTGCTAATGGACCTGTTTTCATTTGACCTTCTTATACTGCCTGATTTCAAGGACATTCTTAGTCTCTTTTTTTGGTTTGTTTTTGTTTTGTTTTGTTTTTTTTCCCCTAGTATTGAGGAGGGTATTTTTACATGGTTTCCCATCTGAGCGCAGGGGCTTGTAACTGTCAGGTAGAGAGTTAATTATTTCTAAAGCTTAAGTTTTGGCAGCTTAAGTTCAGCACGAAAGTCATTTTTGTGATTGAGTAAGCCGTTCCAGGAGGCTAATGTCTAAGGACAAACCTTCACTGCTGCTGTTAGAGGGGAGCAGGTAAGTTTGGTTTGTGCACTGCGGCGTGCACTGCTCGTGCCGCGGGTGGTTCTCGGGAGGTTTCTTCCTCTCTTGCTCCCATTACTTCTGGCACAAGAGCGTGCCTAGGAAAAAGAGAGTGGAAGCAACTTTTTTTTTTTTTTTCCTTAATGGAAAGGGTTCTGCTCGTTCTTCCTGAATGAAAAGGTTGAGCAAATATGCAAGGGGTCGGTGGGAGAGCTGCGGCGATGTGACAAAACGGAGCAGCTCCTTTGCAAGTGCCCTGGAGTCTACCTCATCCATCAACCAAAGTACTTTTCACAAAGGAAAAATAAAGAGCAAACTTTTCCTTTTATATCTAGAATCTGTCTGTATTCAGAAATTGGGGAGTTTAATTTAAAAGAAGAAAAAAAATATATCCCAATTTCCAGCAAACCTCTTCAAGCTTTACAGACAGGTTTTTCAGACGTTGTTGTATTGTTTGCTAATGGGATATATATAATTTTGCAGCAGCTGTCGCATGTGGAGGGATTGCCAGTTCTGAATAAATGTAAGATTGGAAATAAATTCCCAGAAAGGCGGCTAACAAGGTCTGGAAAAGAAAATTGCCATGGAGATGAATGTAAAAGATGATGAAGGCAGACACAGTCACTATATAAACATGCGTGGCTATACCAGGGAGGAAGGGAAACTACTTTCTCTTGGTAGTAGCTGAAGGTTAGAACAAGAAACTATTCCATACCTGTCATGGTAATTTTTAAGCAATGGAGGAGGCTGCTAAACGACCATGTTGAATCACTGTCAGATAGAGATGTTCAAGAGAGAAGAGGGTTGTGCGCTACTTTGGAGGAGGCTGAGGGATGCTCTCTGTACTTTCTAGCCTTGGCATGTGATCCTGTGCTGCCGAGCGTAAATGAGAGGCAGGCTTTGGTCCGCTATTCAAAATTATGAGATGCAGCTGATTTACATGATGGAGCAGACTGCAGCTTGTTCTCAGCCAGCTCTGCATGAGCAGTGATAAACCCTTGGTTTTGTCTCTTGTAAAACACCCTTGGAACATCAATCTACAGTCTGGTCAAAAAGCTGCTGAAGCTGATGGCAGTCCTGCCTCAATGCATGGCTTGGTCAGGTTGTGTCTGGGGTCTGGGCATCATGGCAAAGGAAATCCTGGGGGCTGAGTAGGAATCCAGGGATGAGCATGAGGGCTGGCACTGGGGGGTGGTGGGTGATGCTGGGTGCTGGAAAGGGCTGAGAGCGGTGCTGTGTTCCAGGGTGCCATGACACTCGCTGCTCTCTGGAGGGGACAGAAGGTGGCCGTCGCTGAAAGAATTTAGAAGAGGTTTGAGGCTGGAGTTTAGAGACAAAGTGGCTTCTGTGGGTTGGGTTGAAAGCCATCATGTGGCTTTTCTTCTTTTTTGGACTTCATGCTGAATTAATATCTAGAGTAAATAAGCAGATGGTTCTGCTGAAGTCTTTTCAACCAAAAAGTGTCACCCTGCTGCAGTTGGAAGTTAAAAAGGAGAACAGTCTTGACCGTGACAGCAGACAGAACAATTTTGAGCTAAAAAGATGGGAAATGTAGTTGCTGGATGTAAATACCTAGAAGTACAGAAGTTGTGAACCAAGTTCCGTCTTTCAATATGCTTTTTATAACAAGGCAGCACTTTTTCGTGGTCTTAGCAAGAGCCAAGAACTCAGTACAGTAAAAGAGCACCATGTAAGCAGTCTGTGTAGGCTGTAACTTTTGGCCAGGAGGGATGTTGCCATCACTCCAGCTTCGTGTATGCTTCGAAATGATCAAAATAAAATAAAAAAAATATATAAAACCTTCAACGTCTTCTGAGCTGATGGAGATGGAGCGGGGGAGGGCAGGACGTACTGTTCCCTAGGCTGTACGGTGCTGCTCTCATAAATCAGTGACCTGTTCTGGAGGAACCGGTGGGAAGGATCGGGGGATGGAGCTGCTGGGGACGGAGCTGCTGGGGACGTGCTGGAACCCCAGGGCCGTTCATCACTTGATTAGTTCAGACTTTTTCCTGGAGGCAGCAGCCATTAGACCTGGCTTGCACCTTTCTCAGGGGGCTTTACCACCTCACCTTGTCACACAGCCCGTCAGTTCCCTTCATCTTGAAAAGGGAGGCAGAAGCAGCGTGCCTGCGAAGACGTGTTCCAGCGTTTGGTTCGTTTGCACGCTGTTATTTCTTATCAGCGTTAAGTTGGAGACTCATGTAGAAACTCTGGTCGCAGGCACATCCCTTTGTGCTAAATGTGAAGCCAGAAAATAAGGCTTTGCTTCGGAGAACTTGCAGTTTCTGGTTCCTTTCTTCCTGAGGCTGCTTTGCATTCTGTTGTAATTTCCACAGCCGTGACTGCTGTAATTTTAGCGTGTCTTCATGGAGCTGTCAGTAACGTAAGGTTCAGTGTGCAAATCTTGTTTTCTCCTAGTTTCTGTGGTATTTTTTTCCCCTACACTGTAGAAGAGCCTCTGTAGAAGCTACAAAAATATATGAAAAAAAAAGACAGAAAAATAGTCTTCGGAGATGGCACGTGGGCTGGTTTGGTGCCAGCCGATGACATATGTCTCACGGTGGTGTCTGATAGATGACTTGTGGCTAAAATCTTGAATGTGGTGGTAAACCTTGTAAGCATCCTTTGGGACTTCAGAGACGTCACGGTCTTTTACATCCCTTCACCTCTTTTTCTAAAGATGCTGTTTCTTGAAGAGCCTGATAGGATATCGGAGCAGACTTGGATATGTCCCTTTTTTCTTTTGAATGCCTAACTAATACTTGACGAAAGGATATCCACAAGTAGAACATACTGTGAATGGTGCCAGGCTCTAAAACAGAGTTCCTAGGAGAAAACAGGACAGTCGTGAACCTCTGTGTCTGGTCTGAATACGGCCGAGCTTCAATCCAGTTGTCACTTAAGCTTAGCATCTTCCGTGCTTAGTGTGACACGGTAAAGTAGGGGGGGTGGTGGGGGGTGTCAGTTCGGTCAGGTTTGTGTCTTTAAAAACCAGGGTGAGGTGGCCCAACTGTGCTCCAGTTCCCAAAGGAAGTAACTGCTGTGCCTAGTGAGCTGGGAAACTGGGATGTGGAAATTCAGAGGATCATTTAGGTTGGAAAAGGCCTTCAGGACCATAAAGTCCAACCATTAACCCAGGAGTGCCCAGTCCACCACTAACCCGTGCCTCTACACTGTGTGGTTTTGGAATACCTCCAGGGATGGCAATCCCACCACCTCCCTGGGCAGCCTGTTCCAATGCTTGATCACCCTTCCAGTGAAGAAATTTTTCCTAATATTCCATCTAGAAGAAAATTAAAATTGTCTTTCAACTTCTTGGACTCAGTCTGCAGAATTTTGTGGGGTAGATGTTGTGAAAGTGTGCCCTAGGACTTTCCAGCCTAATCCATAAAGAGTCCAAGTTTAATGGAACTTAAGTGCACTGTTAGACTGACAAAGACGCGAGTGTATATCTCTCTGCACGCAGGGGTGGCAATGGTTGTTATTTATCTAGTAATAAATATAGTCTCTCTTGTTATCAACTCATCTAACTGCACTGAGAAAAAACAATCTCTGTAGCACTGATAGTAAGGCAGAAAGGGTTTAGAGAAAATTGTAATAAAGCTGTAGCAGATTTCTTTGGGGGATTTGCAATGCAGCATTAGTAAACTTCAATTGCATTAGCCATTCCTCTGTTGTGTTGAATTAGTGTTTGTTTTCTCCTGAATAGAATAAATATAATCATATTTGTTACCTTTTTTTTTTTTTTTTTTTTTGGGTATGACTACAGCCAAATACTGTTTCCGTAGTGAAAGCATTAGGGTAGGTATTTCACGGAATAAAACACACCCGTTTCAGCGACATGGTCTCCTCTTTCGGTCCGGCGCATCGTGGCTGATGGGGCTCCGCTGTAAGCACACAGTTGTGCTGTCAGTTGCATGAGTTCCACCCGTCAGGTGAGTTCCACCCATTCAAGCACTCTGCAGTGAGGGTGGGTCTCTTTGAGGACCCTTTTACTTTGGGGGAGTGGGGTAGGGGGTGTCCCTCCTTTTCCCATCCACAAGAAACCTGCAGGATCGACCTGTGGGCAGTGCCGTGCCAGCCACGGCCAGCTGTGTTGTTTGGGGGGGAAAAGCCTTTTCCCCTTAATAATTTTTGATGTGACTGGCCCTTGGAGGGGCCCCAGCGACAGAGGGTGGGAGGTTTTTTATATTTTTCTTGCTTCTGGGATGTGGCTGGCCCGGCCCTGCCGTGCAGAAGCGAGCCCGTGTTCTGCACTTGGTCCCTCGCTTTAGCCTGTGGCGGAGCACAGGGATCCCCCTTTCCTCCAGCCTGTCACCGGGGGGGCGTCTGAAAGATTTCAGAGTTATTCCGACATCTTCAGTTTTGAAGTTTAAACCCGATGTATGACTTTAGTCACGCTTTGCAGTGCTTTACCATTGCCTTTATGCACCGTCTGCATTTCGCTCGTTGCTGCAGCGAGTGGCAAGTAAAGTTCAGCCTTCGGGTTGAAGAGGATTTTACTCTGAAAGTGAAAATCTAAATTCTGTTAGTGCTGTGAAAGCAAAGTATCTGCCTGCAAGGTGAGCCCTTTGCTCTTTTTGCATTTAACATGTGTGGCTATGTTGCATACGTGTCTATATGGATGTAATACTCCGTCTATATCAATTACATGTGAGAAACCAATTCTCTGTAGAGCGTGGATATGTGCATAAGTAACAGATAAATTTATAAAAATTCCTTGGTGACCATTTTACCTGTTGAATTGCTCTATTGTGACAGTTTCAGAAATGCATGTGGACTAATTAATCATTTCTTTCATTAAAGTGACCATAATTAATCTAGCATAGGGATCCAAGAGAATTCAGACTAATGAGAGACTAAAATAATTTTGAAACATTTCATAGGTTAGGGAAAACAGCAGCAAAATTAGATTGTCAGATCCCCTGTATAGTGTGAATTAGTCTGGTTTTGTCTCCGATGGAGCTGCATTGCCTCGAATCAGCTGGGGATCTGGTTGACACTCCTTTAAAGATGTCACTTAAAAAATGAAGAATTAAGAACTTAAGTGTAAAGGTTCCTGGGAAGAAGAAGGGAAAAAAAAAAAAAAGAGGTATCAATTTGGTTTAAGCCAGCAAATTTATCTGGGAGCTGGCAGTAATTAAAGTTGATGTTAACGACTGAAGTTTTGCAGCTGCATGGAATCACTTTCATCTTTCAATGGAAGGCAAAAAAAAAAAGGGGGGGGGGGGGGGGGTTAGGGGAGGGCTAAGCAAGCTGCGAGTGGTAAATTAATCAGCTTTCCCTTCCAGCAGCGGCTTCTGGAAGGAGCGAAGGCAGGTCCCACGCTAACTGGAAGGCATTGGGAGTGATTTGTTGCTCTTAAAGCTAAAGCTGAATTCTGTTGTCACAAGATCAGTGGGGCTCCGCTGGGAGAGCGAGAAGGTGGCGGAGGGCTTGGGGCCAGAAGTGCTGTGACCTGGTGACATCGGGGGAGGGGTTCACCCTTGGGCTGCACCCAGGAGCTAAGGCTGAGGTGAGATGGAATCACGGGAATTCTTGAACGGATACCACAGCCCTGGGTCGGGGTGGTGGCCTTTGCTGGACCGGGTCCGTTTTTGAGCACATCTCTCGTCTTCTGTCATTTCCAATAACTGTCAGCTGGTCTGGTGTCACCAGGTTCGTGGGGGTTTGTAGGGTCACAGCATCTCTGAATGTGCCAAGAAGGTCTCCACGCTTCTGTTCCTAAAATCCCTTGTCCTCTTAAGTGAAATGTCATTCCTCTTGGAAAAGGAGGAGAACGCTGGCTCTCTTGCAGACAACAACTTATGTAGCTCTGCCCTTGGGGTCAGGGTGGCCCGTGAGCCCCACGGTGGGTCTTTGAGACCTGAGCGATCGACCCTGAGCCAAAGTTGACCTCTTGAGGAGCCTCCTAACCAAGAAGCGAAAGGAGAGGGCTTTGGAGCCTTGAAGGGGGTACGGGCTTCGTTTGATGACAAGACACAAACCTGACTGGTCCAAGAAGTTCATCGATTTCAAACTGGTGGGTTTTTTGGTTTGTTTCGTTGTTTGGTTTTTTTTTTCATAGGGTGCTTCACAGTCGGGAATCCCTGGGGATTTACACGCCGGCAGGCTGACGCTCGCAAAGACGTGGGGAGCCGTGGGGAGCGGCTCTCCCGCTGCAGCGTCTGAGCATCTCCTGGGCTTGTGTAACTGTGCTGCTGAACCAGACTTAAGATGCAGGGTGTTCTTTCCATCCCTGCAGCGTTTAGCGAGGAACAATAACTTGATCTAATTATTCATTTTCCTTGTAGAAGTCCATTGTGATGGGATGTCTCCTGCGACCGAAAAATGAGGTCTAGAGGTGCTTAAGTATACTTTGTTTAAGAGAGTAGACATGCTCAAGTAAGATGTTCAGAATTAATGGTACAGCTCTCATGATAATTTGAGTAGAGGTTTGGATGAAAAGTTAAAAATACAGGTGAAGTGAATAATAATACACGGAGATATCAAGAGCTTCTGCAATATGTCCCCTAGTTGTACTGGAAGGAAAATTAATCTCTGAATAGTCAGAACGCTTCAGTGTAATAAAGACCATCAAGAGCTGCAAAGCTGCTGGGGCCTGAGCTGGCATCAGTCTGTACCTCGAACAGTTCTGGTTAAACCAAGCACCCACAGCCCGAAATTTAAGGTGTTTGTGTATTTTTTTTTTTCTTGTTCTACTACCAGGTGTGCATGCTCTTCTCTTTAAATCTCTATTGACCATGACTGTCAGGTGGTGTTAAGCACTATATTGACTAAAGCAGATCTCAGTTTGGGTTAAAAAGCAGGAAAAGGTGCAGCTGTGCTGTGGGAAGATGCAGTATCAGATGGTTTCCCCCACGTTAGTGTTGGAGGCTCTAGGGGGACCCCATGTCTGTCAGGGACTGGCCGATGCTACTGGTCATCAGCAGGTTGGTGGTTAGATGGCCATGTGCCGAGGGGATGTAGGAAGGTGGCGTTAAATAGTGGCCCTGTACTTGCTGCTGAGAAATCCCAGCTGGGAAGTGGGCAGCCTGGTGCATGGTGTTGTCGGAGCAGGGAGCAAGGCTCATCCCGAGTCCTTTCCAGTAAAGCATGAAGAGCGCAGCGATGCTCCGGTGTTCTTGCAAGTGCTTGTGCTTGGACGTGCCCGTGCAAATCAAGGATTCATGGTCTTCTGAAAAAATCTAAGCAAGAGCAGGTGCTATAAAAAAAGTCTTTATTCTAGAGTGATGAGGCTGTTGGAAAATGCAACACGCATCTTTGCTGAATCTGAAAAGGTCAGAGTGTAACTCCCTGTGCTGAGCTAATACTGGTGTGACCTTGGAATTGTAACCTCCTCCTTCGGGGGCTCAGCTTGTTCTGTGTTAAGAGTGAACCAAAAGAAGAATAGTTAAGGGTGGTGGTGGGGGAAAGGCAGCCCCAGTGACTTTGTCTTTTATTTATTGGGGCTCGCTGAAGCTAGTGTTTGACTACATCCTCCCTCTGGGCAGCCCAGGACACACGTGTGCCTTCCAAGTTCGTGCTTAAATCCATTATTTCAGAATAAATCACTTGAAGTAATGTGATTTCAAGTGCAGTTCTTACCTTTGGTTGTGACCTTCGACTCCACACTCTCCTACGGTCGGTTTGTGCAGCATCCATGCAATGAGATGCTCATTGTTTCTGGGTTCCTTAAGTACTGCGCTCAAATTCGTGGTAATCAAATTTCAGGGTAGTTAAAATTGGATCTTCTGTCTGCAAATATCTCCTTCCACTATTCTGCGGCTTCTAGCTCACTTGCTGACATTTTATTGATTTTTTTTTTTTTCTTTTCTTTTCTTCCTCTCCATGTGGAACCAAATTAAAGCCAGGAATTGGGATTGTAAATAGATAATGGTGCGTGAATGCAGATTAATCGGTGCCATCCATGTACAGTAATACTAACTGTGCCAAGGGAGGAATGGCTGAGTGACTGGCGTAAATATTAAATGCCTGAATCCAATGTGAAATACAAGAGCAAGAAAAGAAATAAAGAAAATAGTTGAGAAAGCCACACTTCACTGCTTTTGCTCAAAAGAGGAGTTTTGATACCATTAACCTTTCTGTATTACGCAGCAAAGGAATTGGAGGAGCTGCGTGTAATGCAGAGGCTTCAGTTTCACTTCAGGAAAGGATGCCTTAATGCTCTGGTTTAAAAACAATATTGGGAAGTATTTGGGATAAAATCTGTTGCTTGAGAGGTATTTTTCACAGGCCATCTAGCCTTGCAGACGGCGTGCCGGGCTGGGGGCTGGGGTGAGGGTTCAGAGCCGTGCTGGCAAAGGAAAAGACTGGTTTTTTTGGGGGGAAGTGGAATTTTGTGATTCTGCTGGTGCTGCAGGGGTTGCTGGCTGAGCAGGTGGCGTGGGCTGGAGGAGGGAGCTGCTGGAGGAGTGTGGTGGGGGTTACGGCCGAGTATCGGCGTGGTTTTGTTTTCTTGGGTGGGTTGGTTTGTTTTGCTGGAAGTGCAGGTGATCAGGAAGGTAAATACATCCAGTGCCTGGTACAGCGGCAGGAGAACTGGGCGCAGGGCACCGGGGCTCAGCCCGCGGCAGGAAGACCCCTCATTCCAAAATCCAAAAACCTCCCTCCCTGGCTCTTCTAAAACTTGCAATCACGGGAATTCTTGTCTTCTTGGTATGTTGGGTCTCTTCTGACATAGTCCTCCGTGCCACGCAGCTACAACAAACACGTGGGACTTGAATCCTCATCCCAAACGTACGTACAATCTGTCCCGCTGACCTCGTTCAGCGGTGGGGTGACCCAGCTGCCCCCACAGCAGGCTGAGTGCGGTGTTTATATTTTTTTTCCCCTCTTCATTCAGAGACGAAACTGGTCGTTCACGTTCAAAGCTGTTGATGTGGAGCGTTCACCAGCGGCGGTGGGGAGCTGGGAGCCTGCTGTCCTCAAAGCGCCCAGTGTCTCTCTATCAGAGGACCGCGATGTAAAAAACTAAAATCTCTTCTCTCTCCGCTGTGCATAGGATGAGCTTAAATTGCAGGAGAAGAGAAGGCAGGCTTAGACATCAAGAAAAAAAAAATACTGTTTTTTTAAATCCTCCCTACCATAGAGTTTTCCCGAGGTTTCAAGCAATTACAAAAGTTCCCGTTGTCCCAGCGCTGATTTCTGCGCGCTGGTTGCTTGACATTGGTGTTGAAGACACTTGAAACTTGATCAAAGTCATTCAATATCTTATAGAGTCCGAAGTTAGGCACCTTCTCAGGGGTTCTTGTCCTTGTGCAAAGTGTTTGGTGTGCTTTGAAGGGTCAGTTTTGCTTTCAGGGTCTTCTCATGGCTAGAGCACAAGCCAGAGCATCCTGAAACATGGTCCTTGCGGGGCCGGGCTGAAACAACTTTCGGAGGAAGGATGTTCTCCCAATCCCCAGTCACCAGGCGGGGAGACAGAGCAAAGAGCCTGATCCTTCCCAGCCTTGCTGGCCTCAGCATCCTCTCCAGATGCTCCAGACTCAGAAAGGCACAGCTGCAGGAATGATTTTTGAGTGGAAGCACGGTTACATCTCTTTCACAAGTGATTCCAGGATTAAAAAAATGCTTAATGTAAAATGGGTACCAAATTCCCATCAGTGAGTAATGGTTATTGATTTTACTTAAAAAATAGTTCTTACATTGCTACTTAGTCATTCCAAAGCCTTAGATTTCAGTTAACATGTTGCCGTATTCAGGAAGTTGAATATTTAATAAAGTGATTCATATCTCCTGGTGATGGCAGCAAGAAAGCGGGGGGGGAGGGAGGGAAATGGACATTACAAAGGCTTGGTAAGTTTTTCAAATTGCTGATAGATTTATTTTTAAAAAAAAAAGAGGGGAAAAAGAAGGAAAAGCCTGGAATACTGAAAAATACAGTGGCAGAGGTCCAGAAGAGAAGGGCTTTTATTTACATGACTCACTGGACTATTAGAAATTCAATCTCTTATTGGGCTAATGGTGGGTGCTGAGAATTCCGAGCACATAATGTAGTACAAAAGTGTGCTGGGGAATGTGGAAAGGCGTTCCAGCTTCTTTTAATTAGCTCTGTGCATTTCCAAGTCTCTGTAAGGTGGCTCCTCCTTTTTCTCGAAGCCAGCGCAGCAGCGCTGGGTTTATAAAGAAAAATAATGTGACCTTGAGAAGTTGGCAGCGCCACCGTTGCGTACTCCGTGTCACGGTGCAGTCAGCATCCTCCCCAGGAGCTTGTTGCAGCCTTTGCCGCCGGCCTTTTTGTCTTGGGCTGCTGTCGCTCTGCCCGTGGGTTTAGCGGTGCTAATTGGTGCTGCCCGGCGTTATCCCTGCGTGCAGACGAGCCGTGGTGGCTCCTGCAGGAGACTTGAGATGTTCCTCTGGCGTTTGCGATTGCTCTCGACTCTCGCCTGCTGAGCATCTTTCCCATTTCATTGGAGATTCATCAAGAGCAGCCAGGGCATTTGCATTCAAAGACCATGCAGCTGCTTCAGTTCAACTGTGTTTATCTGTAATTAAATATTCCATTATCAATTAACTATTAATGCTTCCTAACGATTATTTGAAACCTGTGGGAGCCTTATGGGGAAAAGCTAGTGGTTATCTGCAGGTGAGCGTTGATGATTTGCATTAAATGCCTCGCTTGAGCCACGGTATTCCTTATCCATCAGAATATTTTTTGCCCCTGACCCATCCGGTGGGAAGGAACCTTGGTCCTGGCATCGCCCACCAGCAGAGGCAGTGGTGGCAGTGGGGGGGGTGCGCTGGAAGACTGGGATGCTCTGTCCCTGGTTGGGGAGGGTGGCTTGCCAGCTGGCTGGACCCTGCCAAGGTGCAGGAATTTGGAATGAAAGCCTGTGCCTTCTAGCATGTTCCCTCCTGCAGCGGTTTGGCTTTTTCTCCACTCAGTGCTCCACACGTGGAGGTTTACAACTGCTGTGCGGCTGGGGGGAGCAGTACCATTCACACATTAAATTTTATATTTCCATCATATGGAGTTTTCCTTCCTTGGGAGTATACGTGGGGGCTCGGGGCTCAGTGCCTGTACAGAGCCTGAAATCGTATCTCCGCAAGCAATTAAGCTAATCAAAAAGACCTTTGTGTTCTGCAACTAATTCTATTCTATTAACAGGAATCATTTTCTTTTTTTAAAAAAAAAAATCCACTTCCAAAATCCATGCTTCCGCCTGTTGCCCAGTGCATTTCCACATGCTTGTCCCAGTGATCCCACCAGGATTCCTGCCGCTCGGTGAAGGCGCTGGGGCGGCGAGGGAAGCACCTTCGTGCTCTGCCATCGTGTTTTAGCTGTTCCTTCCATCCAAAAATCCGAGCCGGCTGCTGCTGGCCGGCAGGACCTGGGCTCTAAACTCATTCCAAATAACCTGGCGTTAACAGGGAGCTGCTTGACTTCCAAAATGAGAGAACAGGGAGATAAAAGGGAGAAGAGGGAGTCTGTTAGGCTGGAACCCTCGAGAATAGAGTCTTTTTGTGTGCTGAGAGTTTGAGCGGTGGTGTGTATGGAAATGAGGACCTGATAGTGATTTCTTGGCTGATTTAGTCCTTTCAAGAAGCTGTCAATGTCTTAAGCAAATGACATATGGTGCTGATGAAAATTTACATGCAGGAAATTCAGGGAACCATTTTCCTTCACCCTAAATCTTCTGTATTTTTTTTATAGCAGTGTGAAGTGGGTACGAAGCACTATGGTTGTGATTGATTATTTTTCTCTCCTCTTGCTTTTGCCTTCAGTAGTTATTTGTGCTGTTGCAAAGGTAGCAGGAGGGTGCAAGCCATTCATTTGTCTAATTGATTTTCGAAGTGTTAATGCACTCGGTTGGTGAAATTCTAGCACTTCATGTTGTGGGATCCTTGGAAGTTAATAGCAGGCTACTTGCATCCCTAAAACATATGTGTAAGTAGATTGCTAGTCTGCAGGCTAGTGAATCCGCTCCTCCAAAGTATGTGCATATTAAAAAATAGGGTGGGGGGACAGAAGAGTGAAATTCTACCTCATTCAGGCAGGTTAATTTTATTGTTCTCTAGTTTTTATATCAGGCGATTGAATTACTTGGCTCTCCACAGTTATGAAAGTAAAATTTGGCTCTGCATACCTGAAGATTATTTATGAGAAGTTTGACTATTGATTCAGAACAAATAATAAAACAGCCTTTGGGGGTAAGAGTATTAAGTTTAAACACGTTGTCATAACAACCAGCCATAGTAACTTTCTCAGAATTGGTTTGAGGCATCCCATGTTTGCCATCAGCCCCAGATATGTTTGTTTCAACTCAGTTATTTGAAAAAGTTTCAAATTAATTTGGTTCTGCTGTCTTTGAGTTATCCAAGGATGGCACAACGCCCTACAGAACCCATTTTTATTACACCTTGTATTTCAAAAGGGTCTGCAAAATTGAGATGAAAATAATCAATAGAGAAATGATCAGGAGCAGTCTTAAACAGTTTTATAGCGTAAAGAATGTTTTCATCATGCTTTGTAATTATGCAGAATTCAGCCACAGGATAACACCAGGTTTAAAGGCTGTACTGTAGGTGGCAGAGATGGATTAGTTATGCAGCGCAATCATCCCTGCTATTTCATTAACTAGTAGAGCAGGATTACATTGCAGTTCCTCTACCATTAATAAATGTGCTGCCAAGCACCATCCTGGCTCCCTGCCGCATGCCTTGGAAAGAGGTAAATTCACCTTTGGAGGTGTTAGTGGAGCAGAGGGCTTTTATAATATTTTCTGGGCTATCGATTCTGCTGTTGAAAATGTGTAGTAATAAAATCTGAAGTAGCCTTTTGAATGGGATAGATTTCCAGGATCCTTTTACCTTCACGTAAAAAAGCATAGGTATTGGAATGCCAGTAATTTTTAAATAAGTGACAGTCCATGATTAAAAATGTAAATGGGCTTTCATTAACAATAATAGGATTCCGTAATAGCTTTTGTCATGGTAGTGTTGTTCTCCCTACCACGGTTAATGTTTCCATTATATACCTCAGTTCAAGAGGGCTGTGACTTAAGTAAACATTGTTCCAGACTGAGACCTGGCATGTGACAACTCAGCCAAGAATTATGATCGGGAGTTTAATAAAGCAAACAGCATAATATTTAAAAAAATAATAAAAAAAGTGTATAAAGAGGTATGAAGGAAACAGTTGCTGAAGGACTACTAATGGGCTGTGGAGCTTTCCACCTCATGTTTGATGGCTGTAATCTTCTGCAGGTTGGGATGGATCATAAATAATTGCTTCTTGCTGGCTATTCCCAGTAAAAAAATCGTTCTTGCAATGCTTTCTCTTTGTCAGTTAAAACAAACATTATTGTTTTTTTTTAAACTGGGTTAACCAAATATGAAGATGGGAACTGAATAAGCTTGAGACTCAAGCTCATGTTGCATACCTTGGCTGTAGCGTGTCCCCCGAGATGATTTTGTCATTTCTGCATGATACTAATGAGATACAAAAGGTGACGGAACCGTGAGGCGCTGTTACTCTGGGGAAACACGTAGCGCTTCTCTAGCTCGGAGCCGTTCTGTACCTTCCACACGTTCTTGGCGAGGTAGGAGAGGGCTGGAGCCTCCGGGCTGTCCAGCTGCGCCCATCCCGTTTGTCTGGTGAGCCTCCAGCTCAGCCCCCCATATGTATCCTTTGCCTGAGGAGGAAGGACTGGAAACGCCGGGAATTAACAACCGTGTAACCGTTGGATGGGAAGGCAAGGCAGGGAGCGCAGGCACAGGAGCATCCGCGGGGTGCAGGGATGCATCCCTGGGGCCTGCGGTACTCGCTCAGGATTTCCTGTGTTCCTGTAGGAGGAGGTATTTGGGGTATCATTTACAATCATACTAACGTTTGGCTGTTACTGGTTGGTTTCTTGCAGGTTTACTGGGATGAATTTGCCTGCCCCGGTTATCAGCAGTAAAAACTGGCTGCGGCTTCACTTCACATCAGATGGCAACCACAGGCAGAAGGGATTCAGTGCCCAGTATCAAGGTAAACGCTCACTGGCCTGTCTCGCTATTCACAGTGTGTGTTTAGCCAATTTTTTTTTTTTTTCCCCCCGAGGAACCTACAGTTAACTTCCTGCATGATCCCCTTCTGTATCCTGTTAACATCAATTTTTCCAGCGGGGTCTCTAAGCGTTGCCATGTGCAGAACTGCTGTTGGGAGTACCACAGGGAGATTCATTTGCACTGTGTGCTTCCTTAGGAGCGGTTCCTGTACCCGCTGCTGGCAGCGTGTGGGATGTGGGGATACAGGCAGGGTGCCCCCGGGCCGAGGGTGGTCTTAGGGTCTCACAGAGATTGCGCTGCCGTTACACCCCGCTGAAGCGAGAGGTAACTGAGTCTGTTTTGAATGAGGTGTAAACCGCTCCGGGTTCACCGGGCATCCCTGGAAGGGTGGATTTCAGTTTGGGGTCCTTAAGATGCTGTTGAGGGAGAGGAGATGCTCCGGCAGAGGAGTTGGGATGCTGTGGTGCTCCACGGTGTGCGGGCAGCCCTGGTGACCCATTCGGTGCGTCCTGTTGGGGCCGAACACTCGCCAGGGCGGGTTCCTCAGAGCTGTCCTCTCGGGGATGCTGAAGAACTTGGAAGGACTTTGTGGGCGCAGGGGAGTTGCATTGCTTCAGGCAGTGGCGCTGGAGGCAGGATCAGGGAGAGGGAAAACAAAGCGGGGAAGGAGCAGGGATGGCACCCAGTTCCTCGTCCGCCCTCCAGGTTTGTGTCGGCGTGCTGCAGAGCTCCCCTCAAAAGCAAGGAGGATGGCTGTGGTGAGGAGGGTGCCGTAGCCCTGGACTAACAGGAACGAAGAGAGAGGGAGCTGAGTTTCCTTGGATAGATCTACAAACTCGCCCCGTTCGTTTGTTCCCTGTTCCTTTAGCCCGAGCTGTGCTCTCCTGGCCTCCATGTGGGCTCCGTGAATCACCATTGTAACTTAACTTCCCTTGCTTTCCTTTAACATATAAATGACTTCAAATTATAAGAAAAAAGCCCCCTTTGTTTTTCCGGGGTAACACAAATGACTGCACGCAGCTGATGGCTTTTTGATACGACATTTTCCTTTGCTGTCATGATTGCTGCTTTCTATTAAAACACCTGTCTGAATCATCCTTTTTTCTTAAATAGAAAAGTACAGATTAATGTTATAATTTCCTCTGATTAGATAAATGTCAGGGGGTTCTAATCTAGCACACTCTTTGGAAGCTGTTTTGTTCGATATAATGAACTGTGCTTTTGTGTTTTGAGTGTTTCAAAGATCAACTTAAAAATGTGCTCTTGAAATGGCATTGAAGCTGGACCTCTGTCGAGCTGGCAGAGGGAATCTGGCGCTCGTTGTTCACGCACTTGCTGGGTTTTATGGAGTTTGTCAGGTCCCTTCTATCTGTTGGGGAAGGTTTCAATACTTAAAACAGAAACAAAGCGAACCCACCCCCACCCCCGGTATAAAGGCAGGGTATTGGCAGTCAGTGGAATCTGTGTCTGTACAACGTTCAAGGTGCCAGTGCAACTGCTAAAACCTCTTAACCCTTTTCATAAGAACGTAACCATGCTTGGACAGAAGTATTTTAATGGAGAGAAACGCATACAAAGTAGGATATGTAACGCCATATAAAACAGAGCAACTAAAATGTGTTTTTCAGCAGTAGAGATGAAGCAGACCCCGGGGTTGTCCAAGAGGAAGAAGAGAGGGTTAGGGTGAATCGAAGTTGTCGTCTGTTTTCCAAAGACATCTGTATACATCATTGATTAACATTCTGTGTCCTCTGAGACAGTACTAGGCGTTGCTGATAATCTATAAGAAAATCATTTCCCTTCCAGCTTGTTTAACGTTGATACCTAGTTTAGCAGAACGCCGCCTTTGTATCTTCTATTTCAGCTCTTTCTAATCCACACCCTGATTTGGATATATCTTTATGAATGTAAAGGCAAGGTTAGATATAATCACCCTGTATACAGCTTTTCTTTGTTAATACAGTAAATTGGTTGCCTTCCAGGGAGAGTTAAAATATTTTCCCCTTTCTTTTTCCCTTTTATGTAAGGGGAATCTTGTGTTCTTGCAAATACTTGCTTCCCTACGCCCTCTAGGCTTATGAAAGGAGCTGTAGAGAAACTGGTGCATCAGCCTTTGGGGTTTGTTGTTGTTGTTGTTGTTGTTTCTTCCTGCCACTTCTGCCTTCCCAAAAAGGTGCCGTCTACCTGCAGGTCTTAAGAAAATAAGGTAGACGTGCCTTAGCGGGGAGAAGTGACAGCACAGCCAGGTATCCCCTGTCATCCCCTTCATCAGCATAGCAACGAGGTAATGAAAAAGCTGCTGAATTTAAAATGGTGCTGAACAGGTCTACAGAATGGTGTAGCCCATCTCTCTCTGCACATTTTGTTACAGAAGCTGGATCCCAAATTGCTTTTTAGTTGATTGTTACCAACACATAATTGCATCTTTGATTGATCTCCCCACCCCGTTCCCTTCCCCTTCCATCTTCCATCCTCAGGCGGAGAGCGGGTCGCGGGTGGGTGTCAGCCTGTGGCGCAGCACGGGGAACCCGCAGACCTCTCCCTTCCCTGACGGTCCGAGGAGCTGCCTGTTGCACGCGCTGCGCCACAGAAACGGCTTTTAAGGACGTGTATATATCTAGAAATACGCACGCCTAATTTTTAACGGATCTGCCAGTCTTCCTGTTGGATCACGTCTTACAAAGGGGTTACAGCATGTGCTGTGCAACCTGTTGAGTCTCCTGGGCGATGCTCAGGGAGAGGCAGAGCCAGGAAAATCCCGGTCCTTGTTGCAGGCTCTTGATTCCTAAAGAACTGCTGCTTCGGCCAGCTGATGGAGGGCATAAATGATGAGTTTCAAAATTGTTGCGTCGAGGGCGTTTCTCTTCACCTGCAGCTTGAGTAAGGATCCCTGTAAGCAACCTGCCGTTGTGTCCCAGAGGATGCTAAAACGCCCCAGCAGGAGGAAAAAAGATTCAGACAAGTCTGTGTTTAATACCAAACCCCTAGCAAGGCGAACAGAGGTTCATAGAATAGATTTTTGCTGAAATGCTGTTTTCCAAATTAAAAATAAATAAATGTCTCCTTAAATTCTCATTTAGAGCAACGTGAAACGATTTCAAAGAAACATCCCAGACTACCTGCTTGCTGGAAAAGCTTTGTAATGTCATCTTTCAAATTTGACAGGACACTGAGTATTCCATTAGAATCTATCAGATACACGTGAGCAGCAAAACCCTCCAGAAAATAGAGGAATTTCTGTTCATGCAATTATCCTGACACAGTCCTTTGTAGTCCTGTTCCACATTCAAATTTATAAACAAAATAGGTTTTCATATACCAGATTTTTGAGGGCATAGAGTAGGAGAATTGTTCTTACTAATTTTTTTTTTATAAAAAGGAAATGATACTGTATTCTGACTTGTTCTCATCTAGGGTAATTTGTACAGCTTGACCTCCATCATTACGTTTCCATGTCGCAAACAAAATGAAGGATTAAAAGGAGAGTATGTAGTGATATCTCTTTATCAATTATCATTGAAATAGACACGATGCAATTAGGGGAGTAAATACTTCATGGGTATTGCATCTTCATCTCCGCATTTTAGGCCTGGTCCTTAGTAACGAAGGTTTGGTTTCTGCTGCTTTGTTTTGATTGCTGTTGGGTTTTTTGGAGCTAGGCTTTCCATTAGTCACAAATTTGGAGTGGGGTTCTGCTGGCTGGGTGGTGAAAGCAGGAATGAATATGGGTGAACCTTTGTTATCGGGTGCGTCCTTTAAAAATTGGCCGTGTTTGGCCAGGCTGAGGTGTGTTGCAGCTCTGAGCTCCCCATGCTGATTTTGGGATGTTCAGCAGCCCTGTGGTGCAGTTGGGCAGCTGGCGCACCCTGATAAGTGCTGACCCTCCCAGGGACGCGTTATCCCGTGCACGGTGTCGGCATCAATACCACGTGCACAGAGCATGCGCCAGGGACTGGAAAGCTTTGCTCATCTTTGAAGGCTCCAGGCTTCCTTTATCACACAGAACTTGATGGTCCTGTGCTTTTCTGTGGGTGGCTAGGAGAAACATTCACTGGTAATTGTATCAAGTAACTTGCAACGGGAAGATGCAGAGAATATAAAAATGGAAATTATTTTTATAAAGCTGCTCTCTCACTGATGGTGCCCCAGAGCACTTTACAGAGCAATGAATTAGCTACTGCAAAGTCACGAGCCATTGTGCATCCTGCAGTCGCTCAGATTTAGCCCTGGATGCTTGGGCTTGATTGTATTTTATTGACTGGGAGGGAACATCGGCTGTGACCACGAGGTTATCCCTGTACTTGCTTGGAAAGTGCCAGAGAATCGGGAACGGCGGCGTTACGGAGGATGAGCAGAAGGGGACCTGCTCGGCGCTTTATCCCGGTGGCGTGGTAGATGTGACCCCCTCTGTCACACAGCCAAAAGGCTGCAGAGCGCGTTCGTGTTTTAAAGCTGTCGCTGTTCCCGTCGAGACAGAAAGAGGTTTCAAAATTTCCCCCCCAACATTAGATTTGGTGGCCCTGTGGGTCTTCTGTTGGTCCCTTGACGGTGCAGTTGTTGAGAGGCTCGATGTCGGGCTCCATATCTCCCGGCGTCATCAGTCCGTGACCTGGAGAAATACGTGGCTGTCAGGGGCATTGGGAAACCTGCTGCATTTCTCCTTGTGGATTTACAGTAAAAAAGAAACAAGTGTGTGATAATTTGCTTTGAAAGTGGCATACTGCTAATTATTTTTCCCTTCTTTAAAAAAATAAAAAAAAATAAAAAAAAGAAGCACACACACACACACCCCAACAGATTAAAGACACAGTACTGGTAAGAAAGATGTGAACAACACGAGCTTTTTTTCATCGAGGTTTTTTAAGCTAATGTGGACCTCAGTTTGAAGTTAGAGCTGCTTTATTTAAGGAGAAAGCAAAAAGCTGTAGCCAAATGATCAACAAAAAGCTCCAAGCTAGCGTCGAGCTCAGAAAAGCACTGCCTTAGGTAAGCTTCAAGGAATAATACTTGACATCTCCCTGTCTGAAGCTCCTGCAGACAGATGTTATAAACAGATTTTTATTTTTTTTTTAAGCAAAAAACCAAAAAGCATGATTAAAAAAAGCTTGTTAGTTGTATCGGTAATTTTTCTTGACAACGTTGTCTTAAAAATGTGCTAATTTAGGGATGAAAGTATGACAAGATAAAGAAAAAGAAAAGAACATTTCTCCGTAGATAAGGACTGGCTCGTTGGAGAAGGGATCCCATAAAGTGATTTGGGCATCGTGCTTTCTGCTGTGAAGTTGTTCTTTAACCACGTTAACTTCAAATAACGCCAGTAAAAAAATTCTGCTGTGTGTTAGGCAAAAATAGCTGTGTCTGTGCTGCAGGGAGCCGTTGCCTCTCTCTCTCGCTCCCGGTATCCAGATGGTTTTGCCAGTGTGGGGTTTGTGCAGAACCCTCTGGTGTAGTGAGCGCCTCGGCGGCAGCCAAGTCCACATATTAAAAACAAGGAGCTGCTCAGTTACGCGGGGGATTTTCATATCGAGAAGGACGGGGCTCTCTTGGGGATGGATGGATGGATGGATGGATGGATGGATGGGGATCTTGTTGCAACCCTCGTGGTTTCTCGTTTTCTGGGTGAGGAGCAGAGTGGGGAGGTGAATGGTCACACCGGGAGCTCTGGTAGCCACTGTGCAGCATCTCTACTTGTGCCTGTGGCTATGAGTAGTGGGTCTGTGCGCTCACGCTTCTCTTTGCCAGTAACGTGGTTTTACTGTGGCCCTTTTCCCTGGGATTTTACTGCCGTTTTGAGCCTACCGTTAGGCAGATCGTGATTACGGTTGGTAGGTTATGGGGTGTTCACGTGGGGCGTGGTATTCCCGCAGAAGCGGAGAATGGCTTCGCTCCATAACGCGTTCATTGAAGAACTGCTGCAGTCAAACCGGGTGAAACCAAGCTGCCCTTTTCCCCCAGAGCTTCCCTTTTGCCTGTTTCCCGTTTTTTATCCTGTTAAGCAAAATGCCGTGGTTACGGAGGGGTGAGGAGCTGTGTTCGGCTGGGGTCAGCTTGGCTCGGATCCCCAGGGACACCAGCCCAGACCTAACACGACTCCGAGGGGCAGGGTAAGCTGTCCGGGCTGTAAGGGGAAGACACAGGGTATCCTGCAGCATGGGTGGGTGGTTTACAACTGTTGCTTCATTTTCTTTTTAAATAATCCCTAATGCTTAGCTAAATCTTTCCCTTGTCTCTGCTTTGTTTTAAATCTGTCCCTGTAGTCAAAAAGCAAGTTGAACTGAAGTCCAGAGGGGTGAAGCTAATGCCCAGCAAGGACAATAACCAGAAGACATCAGTGTGTAAGTTTTTTGGCTGCTCCTTACGCTGTCTTTTGTATAATGGTCTCCTTGAACATTTCATTTGACTTTCCAGTAATCTCTAAAACTTCGTCACTCTTAAAAGTTTTAATGCTTTTCCCTCTCCTCCCTCTGCATTACTGCATCACTTCCAGTGCTCTATTCACAAGCATATACTAACTTGTTGAAGTGGGAATGGAGGGGATCGGTGTGTGTGCATTTAATATATACTGTATGCTTTCTGCTCGATGATGGACTGGGGTTCATGATTTCTGTTGGGTTTTAGCGTGGAAAGTGTCAAACTGTAAACAGTTTTGAAAACTGCATTGATGCTACTGCTGTAAAATTAGGAGTTAGGGATAAGCAACCCCACCGAAAAAGACCTAGCAGGAAATCTGCAGAGGCAATGGCAGCCTCTCTCTTTTTCTCTTTGCATTTTATTTAATTGTCCCTGAAGAAAAATGATACCGCTGCTGTGCAAGAGCTTGTAATACTGATTTTTATGGTCTCCTTGTTAGTTACTCGCTTTCAGCGTGTCTAGGGGTTGATATGTTGGAGGTGTGCTCAGAATGTCACCTGGTCACTGCTGTGTTTTCCTCTTGCAGGAGGGGAAGCCGTTAGGTCTGTTCCTCTTTGCCTTTTAGGTCCTTTTCAAATCAGAAGCAGGACCCGTAGTTCTTTATGCCTGACTGTGGACGGACCACTAGGCTCCTAACGGGACTTATTAATAATATTGAACAGGAGGGATCAGCATTAACTCAAGTTTATGTTTTATATGTATTCGAACAGGAGCAGAGAACCTAGCATTTTTTTAAATACCTTTTTAGAGGAGAAGAGGCGATTGCTCATTTTGTTGCATAGACCATTACACCCATCAAAGAGGTACCGTTTGGACATTTCCCTCGTCTGAATTTTGGATGCCAAATTCACTTAAGAAAAAAGGATGAATTGAATGTAAAGCATTGCTCACTGTCGGTCTGAAATGAGAATGGCTCGCTTCTAGGCCCACATGAGAGTGCTTATAAGTCTCACATTTTTCAGAAGCAAAGCCCAACAAGGTAACAAAATAGCAGGGTATAAGTTGCCCAAAACCTTCAGAGCAGAAAACGGTAGGACGTGTTTTGAGGAAATGAATTCAGTTTTAAGAAAGTCCCTGTATGCAACATGTTTCTGGTTGTATGATGTTTCTTGCCGAGAAGAATTTAATTGTAATAAACATTTCAGCTCACTTAACTAAGGGTGAAGCTCTGTTGGAAGGTACCACGGTCTTTGATTGTGTGGGCACCGGAGAGAAAAGGATGTGTTTGGAGTGGGAAGTCTGCTGCCTGGGGTGTGGGGGAGGGAGTCTTGGCTGAGTGGAAGACGTTAGCCTGGTTCGGAGTCATTAGTTTACTGTCTGTAAGTATCCCGGTGTTGGGAATATATAGGGTTCCCATTTCTCCTTCCTGGGAACGTGAGGCTGCTTCCCTAATGACCGCTGTCAGCTCTGGCCGTGCCCAGGGCTCGGGCGAAGGTGGGGGCTGAGCGAGAGACAGCGGCTGAACTCCCCTTGCTGGGCTGTCCTGCTCTGTCCCAGTCGAGCTCCACTTTTGAGGGCAAAAACGTAGGAAGTTCTTGTTGCTTCTGCCCGCTTTATCCTCACCCAACGGGGAGCAGGCTTCAGTCTTCAAAGCTGTCAATTCAGCATCTTGTGTAGTGCTAATCTTGTCCTATTTGATAAGGCAAAACAGAGCATAGGGAGGCAGCTTAGCCTGAAAGCTATTAAGCTGTAATAATATAGATGGTGATAGTTCCGTGGCCCAAATTCCTTTCCCTTACCAGCATGGTGCTTGCCACAACCCTTGTGCCTTCAGCTCCTTCCCTGTGCGCTGCTCTTAGCAAGGTCTGGATTGTAAACCCAGATTAAGCTCTATCTCCCACAGCCTTCTGCTGTCACACTTCTGTTACAGTACATTTTCAACTTCAGAAATGCTGATTCCGGAGAAGATGTCTCCAGAAAATGGTTCATTTTCAGAAAATGGAGCCCAAGAGGTTATCTTCTTTTTTTTTTTTTTTCTTCTTTCCCCTCGCTTTTTTGATTTGCATGGCTAGCCATGCCCCTTCTTCTCTCAAACTTTCATGAGCTTCTGAGTCTGCGTATGCATCAGAGGTAATTATACAGGTGGGACAGGCTGATTAAAGACCTGTGAAGTTTGCTAGTGGTGCTCTTATTTCATCTGACTCGAATATCGGAAATTTAGAAACCTCTGTGTCTCTTGGTAATAGCTAGAGCTGTGCCATGCTTTATTTTCAAAGGCTTTCTTCCTAGCCATGTTTTTCTGGTGCTCTTTGCACATCCTAAAATTCTCCCTTGAAGAATCTGTGGCGGTGTAGAGCAGCTTGCAGCCGTGTCCTTACCACCCTGCAGGTCTGCCAGGAGGTTTCTGGTGGGCTGGCTGGACGCTGTGGTTAGCTGCCAGATCCTAACTGTCCAGATTAAAGCCCGTGTGTTTCATCTGTTGGAGTAGAGGCGACACATATCCACGGAACAGCACGTGGTACTATTGCAGGAAAATAATGTGTAGAAATATGAAATCTGGGGGGGAGGTGCTAACTGTGTTCAGTCACAAACGTGTTTATTGAAATGGAAATCAAGTGCCTCGTACTGTTCATCATCCCTAAAATGATTTGGACGTTTTGCTTTAATCATTTTTTTTGGAGGAAAAATAATACAGCTCCTGAGGATAAGATAGAAGAAACAGTTTTACATTTTAAATTGCGCTTAGGAGATTGTTTCTTTTACTGTACGCAGCATGTAAATGTGAGTATTCCAAGTCACACAGTGGGAAAAGCGTGGTGCTTTGCTTTTACAAAACAACATCAGAGCCGCTTCTCTGACCTTTGAATGAGGCATCCCTGAAAACGCGCTGCTGGATATCTTGGAAGCGCTTGTACGAAGTAGCGCAAGTTCTGTGTATGTTCAGATTTGTCAAAGCCTATTTTAAATGCACGAACGCCAAGTAATTTTGGAGGTGTTGATCAGTTGTAGGTCTCAGCCAAGTGTACGGAAGCTTCTAGATCCTCAGCATTGCAGCAAGCCTGCTTTCTGCATGGGGTGCTGAGCTGCGAGTGGTTGTATCTGGGTCCGGGCTGAACCGCGGCAGCACGGAGCGAGTGCAGAGCCGCAGAGGAGCAGCCCTGGGTCTCTAGCACTCCAGCTCTGAAAGAAGCTGCCTTGGCTTTAAGTAGGGCAAAACACAGTCTTGGCAAATGGTATTTAAAATCTGAAAGCCTGTAAACGTTTTTGAACTTGTCTATTTTTCCGAGCTAGCCTGAGATAGCGACAAGATGTGGAATTACGGGGTCAGAATTCCCCAAGCAAAAGATTTCCAGCTGGAAGTTGTCGTGACCAGCCCAAGTCTGTACCCTTTTCACGCTGGCGTTTGGCCAGACGGGTGAGCGGGTAACATCGGGATCGGCACCACTGAGGTTCTGGAGATGCTGGATGAAGGACGCGGAGGGGCAGCGAGCCACTGGCTGGGGTGGTAGCTCTCCCGTTCGTAGGGCTGAGTTTTGTAACCCATTAACCAGAAGGTTCCGTGGAGTAACTGCCAGCCTTAACGTGCTCTTAAAGATTAACCCTTTTAAAACTACTAATTGCTGCTACAGTCCTTCCCTCCCCACCCCCCGTGGCAGTAGAAAAGCCCACTTGTTTTCACTGTATTTCTCATGCTGAGAAATGTGGAGCCTTTGTAAAATCTTTTTAGATGCTGCTTTATTTCCTAGTTAATATTTTACATCCCTAAATTCAATAAAAAGCTGTCCCTCGGGAACCTATCGATGAACTTTCTTTAATAATGTGGTGAGATACAGAGAACTAAAGAAGGTTCTCAGTTCTTCTAACAGATGGAGTAAATTACTGTGTCAAACAAAGCGGTCGTCACTGTCTGTTCCTGAATGCGCAATGGCAAGGTAGTTGCTGAAAAAAAAAATCAGGAGGAGAATGAAGGGGCGGAAAACTAGTTGCATGGTTTGGGGGAGAGACTCCTTCAGCCTATAATGTAGAAACTGAACAGTTCATCACAGTTTGAGACCTATTGTTTTTCTAGTAACCTTGAAGAATTCATTTTGGAGCGCTGCAGCCCAGACGTAGATCAGTCAGACCTGCAGGAGGATGAGCGCAGTACTGACAGCAAGTTCTCAGCATAACAAATATGGCTTATGTGGGTTATATTCCTGTGCGTGTGTTTAAAACAAAACGTAGAAGAACAAAAGTTTCTGTAAGTGACCATCTAATCCATCTTCTCCTTTTCTTTTGCTCTCCTTCACGTTTACCAGTAAAATATCCCAGCTATCGTGCTACGGAGTTACGTTTCCTTTCCACCCTGCTCTGTTTGATCTTACCTGCTCTCTGGTTTATCAACACGGGTTATACAGAGATGAACAAAATGCTAGCTAACAAGGGAAGAAATGTTACTGGTAACCAACAACCTGCCTGTGGGTTTTGCTGGTCCTCTGTAGCCTTGCTTCCTCCCAGAGCTTGGCATCGGAGGCTTCCAGGTTCACTGCCAGCTGCTACGGGACGTAATTGATGGATGTGATACAGGGCAGAGGGAAGTAACCCAGGCATAAAAGATGTCTGGATAGTCCTTTGACCACGGGAGAAAAATTGGGCTGTGGAAAGGCAATCTGGTAATCCGCTCTGCAGGGAAGAGCGTGCAGGTCTTTGGATGGAGAGATGTCTCTAGAAGCTGGGTTTGCGCACGCGGACGTGGTGGGCATCGCTCCTTTAGTGTGCTTTTGCTCTGGGGAAGGTGTAGAAGCGAGATGAGAAATCTTAGCGCTTTTCCTTCAGTACCATACGGGCTGGTGACGTCCAGCCCTAGTTTGTACGCTCTATTCTAAGCGTTAATTTTACTTTGGAGACATCTGTATGCGTGGTCACCGTGTTTGCGTGGGTAGGTAGTGATCTGAGAAGCCCTAGGGACGACGGTGTCACCGGTGTCCTTTGTGCAGCTGACCTTGCGTTTCTCAGACTCAGCGTGTGATTTCAAGCACTAGCAGAGGGGCCCTGGGAAGCTGGGGATTTCCTTTGGGTCACCAAATGATTTTTGCATTTTGGAGACCTGCTGGAGGCGCCGGCTCCTGGCGCAGGGTTTTGTCGTGGCCGCTTCAGTTATTGGGGCGCTGATGCTGGAAGTCCCGGAGCTGAATCCCCGCTCTGGGCAGGGGCTCCCTGCCGTCTGGCTCTGGTGTACGTTCAGCATCAGAACCCGTGACGGCTGGCAGCAAAGCTTTGTAGCTACAAAACGCAGCTATCAAAAGGTAGTGTGTGCCGCTTTCATGCTGCTGTCACTTGCCGGTGTCTCTGTCCTGGTGACTGAGCTTAACGCAAGGTTATGAATATGCAGAAGAGGGAAATCAGTCTCCCAGGAGCCTGGTTCCCTGCGAGCCCTGTGTCTGTTGCTCTTGTGCCCTCAAACACATGGAGGAGAGCGTGGAGCACCGAAGCGGCACTCCGAGACCCCGAGCAGCGGCAGGGCCGGCCCCGAGCCATCCTGCGGGTGCTGGGCTCCAGCACCCTGGGGTGGGGTGGGAAGCGGGGGGCGGGAGACCGGGAGGCACAAAGGCCCTCGCCGAATGGAAGGGCACAAGGTGAGACGTTGTGCCTGCAGCCGATGTCAGAAGCTGTCACATTTCCAGCGTAGGCAGCTGGTGCGGGTGCTGGGGTGAGCGCCCCGTCCCAGCAGAGAGCTCCCTCCATCCTTTTAGGAACAGCGTTCCGCCTTCCACCTGTAGTGCCTCACTCCGCAAGGTCTAATTACCCAATTAATAATTTCCATATTTGATGGTCTTGCCTTCCTGTGTGTTCACGCTGCGCAGTCTGTGTTTGTGTAGCTACTCCACGTGTTTATCCTCCCATGTCAATATTGACACGCACACGGCTCCATCGCTCTCACTGCTCCGTGCCGTGCACACCTCGCGCTGTCTCTCGTGAGAAACATGCTTTGGTCACCGCACCATCATCCATTTGGCGGCGGTCTTCGGGGCGCTGTGCTAACGTAGCGTCTGCTGAAATACAGCAGAGCTTTTTCCTTGAACCGAGCGAGAGGTAGAGGTAGAACGGACGCGCGCTGGGTTCAGACTCATCGCTTCGCTGCTTCAGCATCCTTGCCAAGAAACGTCGCCTTTTCCTTGGGTCCTTCCCTTAGCGATTCAAGAAAACCAAGTCACATAAAACTGAGGCAGCTCCGTGACGAAATCATCCCTCTGCCCCCCATCATTGTGCGTTTTGGGAGTTGCTGGAATGCAAAATTGGAATCGGTGTGTTGCCAGAGCTCATCTCGTCCTTGTCAGGAGCCCCCTCCCCCGCCCCCCAGGTTGTACCCCCCCCAGGTCAGTGCCTGACTGCTTGTTTGTGCCGTTTGACGGGCTGGAGAGGGAAGGTGGAGATGGGGAGGTAGGGAACGAAGTTTGAAGGTGTTTATTCAGTGCTGATCACCACTTCATAGATTTCATGTTTGTTGGCAGTTACATTAAGGTTGCTCCATAAAATTTTTCATATCCAAACTAAATTACTTGCTTTATAATGCTAGACTTGCATTTCCCTCTCCTTTCTCCCTTTTGTTCTGTGCTTGGTTTTTCCCCTGGTATCATACACCTGCCTCTTCATTGAGTTGTTTTCTTTCCCTGGCACCACTCAGGTGGGTTTGGGGGGGCGGTAGGCTGTCACCTTGTGGTGTCACAGGTGGCCAGTTTTAATCACAGGCTGTGGAAATGGGCTGGCTTAGTCGGTGTCATTTTGCAGAACAAAAAAAAACTCTTTTCAGAGGTACTTCTGTAGTGGAACGGAGGGAAAACTGTGTCCCTAGCTGGCATTTCCTAGAAAACACTTTGGTGTATAAACCGAGCTGAAATGATTCCAATTACATTTGTTTCCCAAGCTGTTTTCGTTTTGGTGGGGGTGTTTTTGGTTTTGGGGTTGTTTTTTTTTCCTAAACAAAATGGAATATGTTCAGGTTTTCGAGCTACCGATTGCCATTTTTCTCTCCACATCCACCAAGACAGTTGATGAAAGAATGTTTCTTTTGCTATTCTGTCTCTGTATGTGCTGTTTTTGCTTTGTAGTAACTCAGGTTGGTGTGTCCCAGGGACATAATATGTGTCCAGACCCTGGGATTCCAGAGAGAGGCAAAAGAATAGGCAACGATTTTAGGTAAGAACCTTTTATGTGTGTGTTTCTGCATGCCGCAAAGCTACCCTCGATAACCATTGTGTGTGCTCCTTGGCATTCTGGAGTCTGTTTTTAGAGACCATCTGCACACCTCTAAATGTGTTCTCTCAGAAAAGCTTGCCGAGACTAGTGATTGTAAAAGAACAAGTGTGTGTAAACGTGCCCATGTGTGTTTGGGAGACCGTGTCCCAGATGAGGCTCTGCAATGATCTCTCTTTCAGAGCATTTCTCTTATCACAACACGGGCATTTAGCCAGGCTTGTATAATCCATGTTTGTTGTCATTCCCCGCTCCAGTTAAGTGCAGAAAGAACTGCCTTAAACAGCACCAAAAAAAATATATTTAAAAAAATATTAAAAAATCACTTTTCAAATTAGCTTCAGTCACAGCATGGCCCTGCCCCTGGTGGATTTGAGGTGACTTCCCAAAGCGCTGGCACAGTTCCTTGTCAATAAGTATATGTGGTGCTAGATAATTGTTTTCTTATAAAGTTTAAAACAATGCTGCTGTTCCCTTCTGGTTGCTAGCGTTTACAGTGTGCAGGAATGAATCAGCCTGCTGTTAGCAATGGGGAATCGATATTTAATCTTATTTCACTGTTGATAGCCGTTTTGTTCACAAAAAGTGTCTTGCAGCTTAGCCTGAGTCTATCAAATTTTCCTGAAATCCAGAAAACGGATCGGAGGGTTGAGGGTGGAGGAAAGGGAATTCCCAATAGTCCCTAAATGCCATGGGATAAATCCTGAGCTGCTTGCTGTAAACTGGCACGGTGTTGCTTCAGTGGAGAAGGCAGCATTGGCTTAAATCAGCAGAGGAGCTGAAGCCAAAGTGTTAGAATAAAGAAAAAAAAAATAAATTTAGTAGTAGATAAAGAATTTATATTTTTTTTTTCTTTATGAGAATGCTGAGCATGTCATCTCTGGGGGCTGAGCCTGTGCTCCCACATGGAATAAAATTCCCGCTGAAGTTGCATGGGAAGGTTCAGCTCTGTCCGTGCACTGTCACCCCCGAGGCAAGCGAGCGCGTGGGGCAGCCTCTGCCCCCCACCCGCTTCGGCTGTTGCCTGCAGGGCTGGGGAACTCCCTCTGCTCCCAGTTTGGAGAATCGCTGGGGTAGTAACGAGCAAGTGACGAACCTGTTGCTGCAGCGTGGTCTCGGTTGCTAACGTCCCCCTCTGTTCTGCCTGCTAGGTTAGGCTCCAGCATCCAGTTCACCTGCAACGAGGGCTATGATTTACAAGGGTCCAAAAGCATCACCTGTAAGAGAGTGAGCGACATAATTGTGGCATGGAGTGACCACAGGCCGGTGTGCAGAGGTGAGAAGACCAAAAAATTTTTTCCTGAGTTATTAGGACTAACAACAGCATCCATCTCCTTAATGTCCCCGTCGTGCATCACCCACTCTGTCCTCGTTTGTCACCGCTCAGGGGGTCTGGACCCACCGCCTGCTGCCTGGCTGTACAGATCTGTGTTCAAACCCCTCCTCGGGCAAGGGGCACGGCAGGGAGAGCCCCCCCCCCGCCCCCCGCCTCGAGGGGAGAGCCCCCCTGGATGCTTGCAGCCTGCTGGGAAGGTGCAGCCCTGTCCCGCCGTGTGCTCAGCACCGCGCTGGGTGCACATGTGCCCTTGGCAGTGGCGCTGTGGGCTCGTCAGCTCCCTGCTCAGCAGTCCATGGGATCTTTATTAATAGTTTTCCAATGATCCTTCTTGTTTTCTGGCCGAGCACGAGAGTGTCATACGAGTTTAAATTTCCAGTCTTTTCTACACAAGCCTGAGAAAGAAACCTTTGCTTGGTTCTCATGCAATATTTTTTTTTGGATTCTGGAGATTTGGGTTTGAAGAAAAACACCTGTTCCTGTGCATAGCAGTACTAGTAAAGCTGTTTCCATTAACTACGGAGCCCCATCAGCTATTAGCTCTGCACCACACGGGTGACATCGGTGTCCTTCATACCCGTGTACTGTGTCCTCACCTCTGAGCAACGCTTTTTGCTCCCTTCTGGTCTCTTTATTGCAGGGATTCCTTTTAATGGGATGAGGAGGAGAGGGGAGGAAAGGTGAAAGCCTGAAACAAAATCTGGAAAAGCTAAGATGGAGGGAGATACTTCTACGTGGAACCTGCTGCTAGTAGGCAGCAATATAGGATTACTTGGACTGTGGTTCCCTGCCAGCATTATCCTGATTATCCCGTGGCCCAGCCATGAGCCATCAGTGAATGAAGTTGTTTTTCAGCGGGGAAAACACTAATGCCCATTTCGCCCTTGGCCATTTTGTTTTCATTCCGTCTCTCTCTAAGAAGTCGCATGCATAATTGTGATACTTGTAATGCTAATAATGAACAACTTGTAATATTTTTAATTAAATCCCTCTAAAGCTCTTAAAGTCATAAATTAGTATTTTTTCAGTTCTTTTTTCTTTAATTTCATCTACGGAGTTTTTCAAGGCTTTGGAATCCCATCTAATTCTTGAAACAAGCCTAGAATAAATTGAATCACTGTAAGAGGATATTTGGCATAAATATGTGACACTATAAAGGAAATTTATGGTGTCCTCTTGCAGGAGATAAGAAAGGATTTGCCTGCATTATTCTGATTCTATGAATCAACTTAATTTTTTTTTTTAACTGCTAACTTTTGCGGTTGTTTTCTTTTTAAAAAGTTTTCCATCTGTTTCTTATTCCATCTTTATACTGCTTTTATTTTTTTTTTTTTCCCTCCCTGTTTGTTCTTTTTGTTATTGGGTCAAATAACAGAAATCGGGGTCCCTGCTGAGCCAGCTTCTAACCCCCTGGTCTGTGTAATTTCTAATCCCCAGTGCTCAAACCTCTCCCTGCTGTTGGGAAACTGTTCTTCAGCTTCCCCATCTGCAGTGGGTTCCCTCTGGATGACGGGCAGGCTCTCCGAATCCCTTTGCGCTCCTGTTGCCCGCTTGTAAAATGGGAATAACGGTGGGAGTAAGAGGATTTACCTTATTTCTGTAAGGTAGGGTGCAATGACTCCAGGATGGGGTCACACAGGAGGGATGGGGCATGGATAGATGCGCTCTGCTCTTTCCTGAGCAGCTTCTCAGCGTTCCTGTGTGACCACCTCTGCAGTCAGACAGTTTGGCCAGGAGACCGTTTTCCACACCCTACTGCTATTTGGGGGGGGGGCGGGGAACCGCTTTGCAGATGCCACGTGTGCAAATAAGGTTCCTTTGAGATTGGGGATATATTAATTTTGAGGATCCACCACCACAGCAGAGGCAGTTCCATGACCAAGGATGCTGTTCTTCACATGTTCTGGGTAGATCCTACATCCAAGGAATACCACAGGCTGAGATTGCCCTGCTTAAGCATTTCTTAGTTTCTACTTTACCCAAGATGTGTTTAAGATGCAAAATTGAGCTGCCATCCTGGGTTGGAGTCCCCAGTCATATTGAAATGAACTCAGCCCTTACCAAATAAATACTTGCTGTGCAGTATTTTTATTTTTCTTTGACCTGCAGTGAAGGAAATAAGACATTGAAAAGCAACTGCATCTTAGCTGGCATCTTCTGCTGTTGGTTTCACTGTATGGACACCAAAGTGTTTCTGTGAGGGCTTGAATATAGTAAAAAAATAAATGCGATCAGTCTGAGCACTAGAGAATGAGTGGTTGTTGGTGGGTCTGGTGGTCCATCTGTTTGGTAGCCCTTGGAAACACCCCACTTATCTGCTCATCACGGAGAAATCCTTCCTCTCTGTTACATGGAATAAAAGGAACCTTTTGGCTAGTGAAAACAGCACAGAGCAGCAAGGTTTAATTCTCCCCCGCTTCCGTAACGTCTACATCTCTGCTTCTTTCTCCTCCTCAAACAACGAATGCAGTGTGCATCCCAAAGGGAAAGAGACCTCCCTCCCACATCTGTCTTGTTTTCCTCTCCACAGCTAGGATGTGTGACATGTACCTCCGTGGTCCCAGCGGCGTGATAACTTCTCCCAACTACCCCGTACAATACGATAACAATGCCTACTGCGTGTGGGTCATCACTGCGCTCAATCCAGCCAAGGTAGGTCTCGGAGATGCGTCTCCATGTCATTATTTCGGTGCCTTAGTTGAACTGTCGTACAGCTGTGCTTCAGGGAGGACTAGGCTCTGATATTTAGCTGTCCAGGTTTCTGTTTCTAACGTTGGTACCTCCTTCTCCCCCCCTGCAGACTTCTTCCCTGCATTTCTCCAACCGCCTTTAAAGACCGCAACACATCACATTCCATCTCTGCTGAAAATCCATTTTGTTAAAGGATGTAATTAAAAGTGAACGTAATTATTTTTAATGGAAAACCTCTTTGATATCTTGGCGTGAATGGCGGTGAAATGCCAAACAGCTTAGCAAAGCATCTCATTAAGGCAGCTCGCAGTCGGGCCGGGGAGGCTGTGCCAGGAATGCTGATTTTTTTTTTTTTTTCCCTTCCTTTTGGCTGGTGGCTGGCCCCTCACCAATGGGGGTTGCAGCCCCCCGAGGGTGAGTGAGGAGGGGAGGTATTGGTTCTACCTACCGCTATTTATGCGGTGCTGCAAATTTACCAGCAAGTCCTTTCTGTGCTTGCTGAGGCTTGGAAGAAGAGGAGGGTGGTGGGTTTTTTTGTCCCCGCTGGTCTGCGTATCTGATTCAAGTCTGATTGTTGATCGTGGAGAGAGCAAGGCTTCGCTGCCTGGGCCTTTGTCAGATCAAGTCCTTTTGTTTTCCGCTGGCTCGGGGAGGGCAATGTTCAGTGCCTCGCCGCCTTCTCCAGCCCTGCAAGTTCAGCCTGTTCCTCTCCGCCAGATCCGTGTGGGAACATCAGGACAAAAATTACTTCGTTGTGGAGCTCAAAATGCACTTTTTGAGGTCTTGTTCACTCTCCTCTGCTCTTAGACAATGGGTTTCATTCTTTTTAGTATCTGGATTCCAACTGACGTCATCCCCATTAGCTCGTGAGCAAATGGTGCGCGCCGAGCACTGAGCTCGTACGTTGCTCCGTCAGTTATCCTGGGTCCTTGCCTCGAGGCAGTCCTGTGTCCTGGCACTCCGCCTGCGGCCGCTGATCCGAGGTAGGCATTCCACAAACATGTTAGTATCCCAGGGTCTCATCTTTTGCTGGAAATTCTTACGGTCCGCAGAAACGCTGGGAAGCGCCCGCAGTGGTAGCTGCCACCGGTGGGATGTCCCTCTGGAGCACTTGGTGGCAGGGCAGCTGGCGCTGGCTGAAGAGCCTCTTGAGTTCTGCTTCCCTCTCCTCCTTGACCTCCGTTCAAGCCTTTAATAAGTGCAGATCACTGGTGGATTATGATTTTAATGAGGAGTGTTCCTACATTCCCGTTTCAAGATGAGTTTGTGTTTGAGGGGCTGTCGTCGTCAGCCGGCCGTTTCATCCCGTGGATGCCTGGGTGGGCTGCTCAGGAGCACGGGAATGACCCAGATTCTGGGAAAGCGGGGTGAGGAATCAGGGTACTTCCTCGGTGCTGATCTCTTTGGAGTGATTTGCTGGTTAATCAGACCCAGGACGTTCTCCTTCATCAGGGTAATGTGCAAGTGGAGAACAGACCACATCTAACAGCAGCGATTGCTGCTCAGGTGTCAGCTGTGTCCTGCACACCCCTGGGTGCACATCGCCTGTGCATGGGCAGGCTGTTGGCTCCATCAGCCTCTGGGGCTGTGGTGTGGCTGTCAGACTTACCCTTACTTTTGTCCATCTTTGTCTTTCAAAGATCAGAAAAACCCAGGTTTTGGGTGTAAAAAACAGTCTTCTGTGTTTGGGAAGAATCTGTAGTGAGCTAGATGTAGGCTGCCCTGGGTGTTGTGTAGGTTAACACTTCCAGTTGGGTTTTCTGTTACAAATTACGATTGAAGAGATTGCCAAGAGTCACTGTGTCCACTGTTTTATTGACCCTTTGTCACCCTGCTTTCGTGTTGAGTATTTTGAGTCTGATCTTCAGCTCTGATGATCTGCTTTTCTGCCTGCCTCGTGCACAAACTTGTTCTGCTTCTTCTTCAGCGGTGTGATAGAACAAGCTTCTCCTGTTGTCAGCCTCCTGGGCAGGCAGTCTCCACTTTTCGAAACCATAGTCTTTGTGAACTTTGACTTACGGAAGGGTTCTCCTCTCCCGCTGCTTAGGTTCTTCCTCAGCTTTTAAACCTGAGTGATAATGAATTCTCGATTAGAAAACAGGATCTGCAAGTCCTGATCCTCAGCTTGCATCAAATCATCCAGGAGATTGAAATTGGTGAAACCCATTAATTTCAATACTTACCGATTCAATAGGACAAGAAAAAGGTGGTTTGCGCTCCACGGGTCACGACACCGTAGACTGTGAAGAGGTGCAGGGTGAAGAGCACAAGTGGAACACGGATGGATTGGCCAGATCAGCAGCTTGTATTAGCTGTGTAAAGAGACTGCCATCTTCGTTTTCTTTGAAGCGGTAGTACTTAATTAGCAATATCGGTTTAGAAAGGGTTTCTGGGTTCGGGGTGTTTCATCCTGGACGTGTAGGTTGCAGTAGGGAGAAACTCCCCATCTCTTGGGAGCAGGGAGGGCTGAGGGGGAACGCGGGAATGGTTTGGGAAAGCCGCTGCCGTGCCTGCCGGTTCCCCGCGCGGCGCTTCGCTTGCTTCTCTTCGTCTGAGCGGCTGTCGGGAGCTGCAGCCTGATGCCCTTCCTCCGGCGGGGGCTCCACGCGGTCCCTGCAGCCCCTTCGGGCACTCCTCGGGAAGCTTGGAAACCAGCCCATTGCCCTTTGCGTCTTCTGCTCTTAAATCAATTCATTAAGGCTCCGGAAAGCAGAGTTGTGCAGACCAGGTCATATCTGAGCAGTGAAGATACAAGATGGCCAGTAAATTCGCTGCCGTGGGGGGGTTCTTTCGCCCGGCAGACCTCTCCCGAGGCTGGCTGTGTGTGCTACCGCAGCAGCTCACCTGTGCATGACCCAGTATAGCACTGGGAGCTGCTGGGATGTGCGTTCTGGTGCCAGGTGGGTCACTGGTATTCCTGTCTCACCAGTCGTGTCGTGCAGCCTCTGGGAAGTACACGTGAACCTCTCGCTGGCTTAAAGCATGGCCCCAGTTAGAAACGGGGTGCTAAACTGGAGAATTCATCGCTCTGACTCGCGTCGCCTTTGTGAGCAAAGGGGATGATCTCATCATCGCACATTCCCCAGCATGGGTGAAGGAAGGATTGGAGATGAATTAATTAAAATGCCTGTAAAATACTTTGAAGATAAAAAGCATTATGGGCCTGAGCTGAAGCCTGCTGAAGTCGGTGGTAATCTTTTTATTGACTTGAGTGGTCTTTGGATCAGGTCCTGTTATATGAAGCTTTTAATATGAGCGATGGGAAAACCACCGAGCTGAATTTAGAACTCATTTGCAAGTCATCTGTTCTATATTTGGAAAAGGACTGCGAGCCAGATTCACTGAGCTACATAATCCCCTCGAAGTTTGCTCAGAAACCTACATAAACAGTATTAAAGGCATAGTGCTTTTCAGTTGACAGCTTGGAATGATTTCCTATACGGAGCGGGGCATCAAACCTGTTTGCGGGATTCGGCATATAGAGGCTTCTCGCTGGTCCCCAGTACCGTGGGAATCTGTTTCAACCACGGTGGAAAAACAAATCGCTTGGGAGCCCAGAAATGCATATGATAATTGGCGAATTTGCATCAAAACTATTTCTGAACCTTCTTGACATAATGGATGCTACTGGTTGACACTTCTCCTGGGGTTATTCTCACCTGGAGCCTGGCGAGCCAAATAAAGCTCCGTCCAAGCGTCTTGTATGGTCGGTGGAGAGAGATGGGCCCCTCCAGGGGATGATTCATCCCGAACGAAGATAGATGCTTGGGACCTGGGGAGAAGGGGGGATGAGTAATGTGAGCTTGTAAAGCATCTGAATATCACTGTAAGAGGTGCTGTTCTCCACGGAGAGAATTACTGTGGGTTTTTCCTACGTGCGTGACTGCGCTGCAAATCACTTTGCAGTCCAGAGCCTTAAGAATCGGGTGTCATACTACAGCCTATTTTCTTGGCTTTTCTAATTGCTTCCTGTCACTTCAGCAGTTTAAAATTGAGGGTTTGTGTCATCTGTGTATTTGTGTGTGCTGGTAGGTCTCTTGTTCAATGAATCATTAAATAATTTTCAGCTTTCAGGCCAAAAAGAAAATAGGAAAGTGGATAAACAAATATTGTCTTCAGCATCCTGTTCCTGTGCCACAAGGTTACAGTCTTCAGTATACTAGAATGTAATTAGTTATTTAATTAGGGTCAGACTTCTTAGAATGCAGTTTACTTGAATGACTGATTTAACTAATGATGTGTGCCATTTTACAGCACCGTGTTCTTTTTATTAATTACATTATTCCATCATTACATGGTTTAGTAATAATCTGCACAGGTTAATATTTTGGTACTACCACAAAATTAATGGTTCCAGACTTCCATGAAGTGTCACACAGGCTCCGTTTCACGATCCTGGGGCTTTTTGGTAAAACCCTATTTTCCGAGTGTCACGGCTGAGATACCTCATTTGCTTTTCTGTGCATTTTAAAAGTATTAATTGCATTTCTATGTAGAAGGCAGTAGCACAGGACACTTCAGTCTGAGCTATATATACACTCACTGTTTTTTAAGGAACGTTCAAGCCATTCAATGTCTGAGTAATCGGTGTTTTCTTAAGGGGGTGAAGTTGGGTGACTTGACAGAAGAAGGTTGTCAGCTTCCCAGACAGTCCATACAAGCCTCGATGAGACCGCAGGGCACACTCACCTTTAATAAAGCACAGTTAATTATTGCTTTGGGGTTTAACTTTGGGACTTTTATCGCTCTGTGATTGCACACCTACTGAAGTGTTTGCAGGAGATGCTGCTGTTACAAAAGGCAAGAATTTCCAAGGGGAGGATTTTCATTTTCCTGTGCCTTGCTTCCTTGCCCCAAGTCAGAAGGTGCAGGGTGGCATCACGTCTCCGTGATCCTTGGCACACACGTAGGTCCTTCTCATTCATTACTCTTGATAACCTCTGTGTTGTGTGAAATAGCAAAGAGTAGTGTGAAAACAAATTTCTGGTAGCTTAGGCTGTTCAAAGTTAGGAAATGTGTTATGTTTACAGGCACTCATACAAAGGTCTGGGTGCATCCAAGTGTTTATGTGCTTTCCTGGATTCACTCAGTTAAAAAGTTCCAAGCAACAAAGTTCCCATTGGTTTATTTGTATATTGATTGTATATGTGGTTGTAAAGCACATCGGTAAAATAAGTTCCCTTCCTTTTCTGTGGGCTCGCCCTGTCCAAGGCTGGAATAAGGACCTTTGTCCCCTAGGTCACGTGGTAATTTTAAGTGATTTGAAAATAGGGATTTAAAAAGCAGCTAAGAGACTTGGAACACAAACCTCTCGACTTCTGTGGGACTTCTGCTCCTACATGATATGTCGAGGCTGCGTAAATCAAGTGGGGGTGGAAGGTTTGGATAGAGCAGGAGAGAAATCACAGGAAGGAAACAGCTGTGGGCAGGTGGGATGACGACTGTGTTTGCAGGCAGCTTGAGAAGTTTCCTGGAGCTACCCCAGCGGTAATTCAGGTAAAGTCTTTCTTGGTCTGACAGAAGCGTCTGAAAACCAGGGGGAACCTTCTGAGCAACACAGAGCAAAAGAGAGACTCTCTAACGGGCTGCCTGTGTGCCCGTTCAAATCCATCACCATCGTCTCGGGTTTGTGAAAGAATTGGTAGCGGTACCTGGTGGAAAAAAAAGCATGCTGCAATCCCAACACACATATCTTTATCAATAAAGTCATCTAGAAAATCAATAGATAAAGCAGAAAAATCTGAGTGGTAATTTCAGTAAGAGCTCTATCTGTCTGGAAAGAAGTGCTATAAAAAGTGAGGACGGTCACCTTTGGTGATGTCCTGAAGATATTAATGCTCTTATAAATTGCTTCTCGATAGACAAACAGATAAATAAACAAGACAAGAGGATCTGCTGGCTACCTTGGCAGTTGACTCATATTAATGTGCTGCATCTTTGCCAGGTTATCAAACTCACCTTTGAAGAATTTGAACTAGAAAGAGGATATGACACTCTGACAGTGGGTGATGGAGGACAAGTCGGAGACCAGAAAACTGTGCTTTACGTGTAAGTAGCACGTCCTTTGTCCCTGTGAGAAATCCACACCTCAGCTGTGCCTGGAGAGATGTCACCAGTGGGTTTGGGTGCGGGGGTCCCAGCTGGCGGAGCTGGCTGTTCTTGGGGTGCTCTGCCCTCGTCGCCTTCTCTTAGGCTGCCGCTGACGGAAGGGTTTTTGCCTCCTTGCTTCACTTCCCTGCCTTTGTCGGGGCCCCTGGGGGAGGCTGAGGCTGTCCAGGAGCTGGGGGAGCAGGATTAAAGCTCAGCTACAAGAGAAGATGCAAATCGGGCAGAAAGCGGGGACAGTCGGGATCCCTCTCCCCCGTGCTGTCCTCCTTGTGCGGCCGTTGTTAACGGTGCAAAGTGGCTGTAAATCCATTATTTTCGGGTGACATCCTGAGCGTTTTACACCCGGTGTGCACCCGTGTAAACGGTGACGCACACTTCTGGAAGGCTGAGGGTTCATCCCCTTCTGTTTATATCCCTTCGTTTGTAGATAGGATGTTCCATGGAGGTTCCTTCGGTCGAAAGAAACGTTGATAGTCCTACGTTCCTTCCGGATGTTCCTATATCAATGTCTCCTACCTAAATATATTTGGGTTTTTGCTGGCTTTGGGTTGTTTTGGTGATTTTATTTTTTTTTGGGGGGGGGGGGGGAGTGGTTGCTTGGGGCTGGTTTCTTTTTTTCTGATTTTAATTCCAAAGAAAGGACATTGGATCAGTACAGGGCTAGTCCAGCTGTGCTGAAGGAAGCGATGAAATCTCCGATGCTGCCAGTTTGTAGAAGAAAGGATTGCCGTGTTGTCAGGCTATCGTTTGTAAAAGCTGCGGAGCCCGAGTGCTCTGTGTTACAGTGCAGCTAATACAAGGAGTAAAGGGGAACTGGCTCTGGACTGGCCATCGCCATCCCACCCTCAGGGCTGAGGAGCTGGAGGTGGGTCTGGCTTAGGCTGGAGGGAGTGTGTCAGCCCAGGAGCTGTGGGTTGCTACACCGAGGGCGAGGGATTTCCCTGACCCACGTGTTTTATGGGATGTCACCATCGTTTTGTGGTGCCTGCGGTTTTCCAGGCTCTCTTGAGGTCGGTGGGAGCTCTTGGCTTCTCCGAGGAGAGCGTGTCCTCGTGTGCTGGCACCGCCGGGTTTGGATGGAGGGTGGCCCTGAGCACACACAGGGAGGTTTTTCTCCTTTAAACTTTCTCTCCAAATTTTAGGTTTACATACAGCGTGCTTCACTCCAAATCCACGCCGTGCTGGGGAGGGGGGGTTGTAGTGGAAATGGACCCCTGTGTATCATAGGGGTGAGTCAGGATCTTTTACAACAGCCTGTAGAAAATGCCACCGTTGAAAAAGAGTGAGCCTTGATCATCTCTGAGGGCCGTTTATTCTCATTAACCTGCTGATGTTAATGACTTATGTTTGCCCCTCCTCTGATAAAGTCTTTCTGTTCCTTGTTTGAAGGGTCGGTGAGAAATCAATTTGTGTGTCATTCAGACGTAATTGTGTATCATTCGTGATATCATATATCGTGATATAGCAATGATTCTGCTGTAGGTTCTCTGAATCATTAAAGTGAAATACCCTGTAGCTTTAGGGAGATCCAGAATACCCTGTAGCTGTGGGGAGATTAAAAAATTAAAACCTGTGGGAGGTGTGCTATACATCGGAGCACTTTGGGAGATGTGTCTCGCTCCCAGCATGCCGGTTGCGTGCCGCAAGCATGCCGTTAGCAGGTACCGCCGTGCCACGGGGGGTGGAGGTGCAGAGCAAGGCACGGGTCACACGTGGCACTGGGCTAGTGCAGCGGGGTGCTGCTGGCGTGGACGGCGTGACTTCAGGGCGGCTTTGAGCACCTGCAGGTATTTTGCTCCATATCCTGGAGCTCGGCTGCGCCCCGGGACGGTGCTGGGGTCTGGAGCGCTTCGGGAAGCCTGGCTGCTCGCCGCCCTGGGGTCTCGTTTGCCGCTTGGGAGCGAGGAGGTAAGGCGGTGGTGGCTGTCAAAGTCTCACACGGCTTGGGGGAACTTGCCAAGCCAGATGCTGGGGCAGGAGGAGGGAAAAGTCACCCTGACTCTTGGGGGGAGTATTTGGAGCAGTGAACGGGGTGCTGGAACCCAAGGCCACCAGCTTTAAGTGTCTTGACTTGCAAGTCTCCCTTCTTTTCTGTCTAATCACCTTATGCAAGAGCAAACGACTCCCCAAAAGCTGCTCTAGCAAAGCGCTCGTACTCTTCCCAGGTAGCAGAGAGCGTGTCATGTTCTGCGGTTTTCTTAATTCTTCCTCCTCCCTTGTTTTTCTACGTGAATCAGCCTCCCACTCCGTTTTCCGTTATCTTAATGTTTGCCTCTTTCCAAGACCTCTCCTTCTCCGAGGTTCGTTTTCCCATACGTTTCTGTTCCGAATGTGAACACCGGTGATACTTAGGTCAGCAACTCTAACCTGCGATGTATATAAATGTGAGGTCTGTTTATTGCAAAAGTGTTTGTAATTAAAGTGTCACAGAACATTTCACAGCTGATTGGTCAAAATGTGCAAATTACTGCCAGGGGAGTAGTTTGTAATAACTTGCTGAAATGATTTCTCATTCCATCCCTTTCTGTTTGTCTAAAGCCCGTGAAGATTTTCCTCAATTTGATTTTAATCATTCCACATTTTCTCACTCTGTATTAGCTACTCAACACCTTGCTAGTGCAATTTTGGAATATCTTGAGCCTGTCTGCAAAAGGTGTAGTGTCTTGGTATCTTCTCTCTTGGCAGGAGAACTTTCTGTTAAATTGCTGATGCTGAATCCAGACAGGGAAATTTATTTATTTTTGATCTGGGAGGGTAAGTGGAAAACTAATGAAATGTGAGAGAGTTGTGAAGACCGCAGAAATACTCCCTTCGTAATGAACGTGGTGGACAACTTTTCTCAGCATTTGCTGCCCTCTTACCCACTGTCGGTATCGGATGCATCCACTGGACACGAGCTGTACTTTTTTTGGAGGAATCGACGTGCAGAAACCTCACCCTGTTAAAGGCAGGAGTTCCAGTTTTATTACTGCTCTTGATTTATTCTCGGATGTTGAAGAGGAACTGGGTCCTGCCGCCTTCCAACTGCAGAAAGACGTTTGAATCCGCCTGCGTGGCAGCGGGCGCTGTCCCAGGCTGAGGTGTGAAGGACCATTTGTTTCCAGTCTCACTCGCATCCCTGCGAGATGCATCTCGGAGAACATAACAGATTGTTAGGCTGAGCTTTCCGACTGGCAGAGAGGATTTTATTCCCTAAAGTAACAAGCCCCCAAATCAATCATTCAGCTTGTTACAGTAGAGTGGGAAAGCATGCAAAAACCTTTGAAGTGCCTTTTTCTGAAGGTTTTTCTTGTGGTATGTTCCTCATTCCTGCCCGTCTGCTGCTTAAATAACTTGAGGAGAATCAACAATAGCACTTCATCTGCCTCTCCCATCAAACTCTCTGGATGCAAAACAGTCATTAAAACAAGATTACTTCTTAATTTGCCGGCACCTTGGGCTCAACAGAATTTCTGATGCAGGTCAAAGCAGGAACAGAGCAAAGGTGGGGGCAGAACTGGGAGGTTTTGATGGGCTTGGGAGACACGAATGGGATTTCAGGGAAAAACACCCCTCAGATTCCACGGCCAGAGCTCAAGCAGTGGCTGGTTTCGGACGTTACCGTAGTCTCCGGTGCGTATGCGGTGAGAAGTTCTCCGGGATGGGGAGGAGAGTTGTGTGTCCGGTGGAGTTGGTCCCATCCATGTTAGATCCCTGGAAGGGTCTTGGAGAGAACCTGGCGCTCAGCACGTGGCCGGCGTTCAGGAGGGCGTTCAGGAGCGGTAAAGCAGCACAGCCCTTGAAGCAGGCGTTTGACTTCGCTCTCGGCACACAGGCGCTGGCAGCTCGGCCGTACCGCCTCTGGTTTCCCGGGAAGCTGGGAATGGCAGCAAGGATGCCCGGAGGCTGCGAGTTACGTTTCCTCACAGGATGCTATCAACACACAGCTGCTGGGTGTGTTCCCTTGCAGCGCTGGGTTCAATAATTCTGCCTGGAGAGCTTGGGGATCAATTTTATCAAGAAACCTTTCAGGTGCTGCTGTCGTGCTTGAGAACGGCGCCAGGCAGAAGCCATGCCCATCCATATGTATGTATTTAGATTTAAGCAAACACTACGGGGAAAAATAAACACCTATCCACTCACAGCAGTTGCACTGAAGGTGATTTATAACTTTATCACAATGATACCTTGGCAGCCGTAGTATAATAACGTTTAACGCTGCCGCTGAGACGGGCAACGTGACACTACGGACGCTGTGACCATCCCTTCCCACCGTGACTCCATAGGGAAGGGTGGGAGCCGCGGTCGGAGCGGGCGCTTGGGGTGGGGGATAAAACTCTAAAGCCGTGTTGAACCGCAACGAGGTGATTAATCCCAAAGGCTGAATGAGAGCCGCGCACGGCTCATAAATACGGATATATTGGTGACATTTTTCTAAATCTCTTCAGCTCTCCTAAGAGTCTCCTTGAAGGGTAGGCAATGTCCTGAGCATCCCGTACCGCCTGGATTAGTAGCAATTTTCAAGGGCTCACAGGGCATTCAGCAGATTTGAGGCTCGTGCCTTGTCTTCCAGGGTTTGTTTTTTTGGGGTGGTTTTTTTTGTTTTGGTTTGGTTTTTTGACATTGTTGTGAAAACTTGTCTGTGAGGATAGAAATGTCGCCGAGAATGTGTTGAAGGTAATTTTTTTTTGTAATGCTAGCAAATACTCTACAGGCAGTTAAGAGGATTCAGTCACCAGTATGGGTTCTGGGAATTTCATTTGTTTGCTTACGTTTTGCTTCAGTGAGGAAGGAAATTATTACTACTGATGCTGGATAATACATTGTAATAATGGTACTAAATTGTAATTATTATAGCGCTGGTAGTAATAGCGACCCTTAACTGTGGTAGAAGGCTCCCTGTTTAGGTAGGATGCACAAACATACCGAGAGGCTCATCAGTCTTGAAAATCTATCAGATTTTTGGACAGTGTTCTGTTTTGGGGTTATCCTTAATTGTGTCGGTGTTGCTCTCATTATTTTCTGCTCCCCCAGGGGCATACGCAGCCTTTATTTTGGTGGGATAATAAGTTTGGGGAGATGTACAGGCTGTTTACTTGTTCTTATTTATTTTTACAGCTTGACAGGTACCACAGTTCCCGATCTCATCGTTAGCACGCACCACCAGATGTGGCTCCTCTTCCAGACAGACAGTGTCAGCAATTTGCTGGGATTCAAAGCAACGTATGAAGGTAATCCAGGCATCTCTCTCACTCTTAGAATTTAGCTGTTTTCAAGGGACGAGGGATGAGATGGGTACAGCTGTTTGGGAGAAAAAGAGGCTTCTCTAAATATATTGAAGCTCTGCAGATATTTTTTTTTTTCCTTAAAACTGAAGCTTTGCTGCAGTAAGAACAGCTTTTCCATGAAAGCAGACGGAGTGGGTAATGTTTCTTTGCCGTTTCATCTGCTTTGTTGGAAAAGAGTTGGTGAATCTCAGCTGCTGGCAACAGGCTGCGTCTGCGGGAGAAAGTGTGATCAAGTAATCAATGGTTCCAGTCGATCAGTGGAACTTTAAACTTGGGGTAGTCTGGAGTCTTGCAAGTGAAAGAAAAGTTAATGCTGGGATTTTTCAGAAGGAACTCATGAAATGCTTTAGGACATGAATGCTGAAGTCTGTCTTAAGCTGCTGTGTTTGCTGGTGTCGTTGGTATTTACAGGTTTAGAGGAAGGGTGATGGAAAAGTGTTCCTCCTCACTCACCTGAGTGACTGGTGATTCTGGCTGAAGCTTTTCTGAGATTCTTGGTTGAGTTGGTTTTAGATTTTTCCAGGAATCTCCTTCTTGTGTCTCCACATTGGATGTGAGCGCCTAGGGTGCTTAGCACCCTCTGCAGCACCGCTCTGGAGAACGTGCTCTGCATCCCCCATCAGTGCCTCGTGCCTGCGGAGGGGGAGCTCGTTTCACAGGAACATTTCCACTTCCCTGTCAGCTTCTTTTTGGTATTGTTGTCATCTTTAATCTCTTCGAAAAGCACTTGAATGCCTTTCTGTTTTCTCTGTGACCTGCTGCTGCCAGGGAAGGCTTACTCTTTTGTCTCTGACACCTAAAAGTAGGCGCATAAATCTTCATCGAGGTATGGGGGCTGCTCCTGAAGTGCCTGAGTACCAGCAGCTTCCACCGACATCAGCACTAACATTGAAATCTTGCTTTCAAGGGCCCTAAATGCACATTAGCGTTCATTCATTTTTAACAGCGTTTCTCTGGGACTTGCCCTCATGTGTTCAGGCCAGGACTTGCCCATCGTGGTGCTGATGATGTGACACTGAAGTAACCGCAGTTTTGGGAGCCTGAAGGGACCTGACCTACCCGAAAACGTGGCTGGGGTGAATGCCAGCGTGTCCAGGCAGGCTGAGCAGTGCCCGGGAGCGGGGACTGGGTCATGATGCTGGAGTATTTACAGCATTACAGGACCAGGTCAGCAGAAAAGTCGTGGAGGGACGTGGATAAGAGATAATGGAATTGAAAGGAGGAGAAGGCAGATCTAGCCTGATTGTCTAGGGAGCATCTTAATGGTGCTATTTCAGTCTCACTGGCTGGGAGGGGAAGCTCACTGTCTGCAGGAGCTGCCATGTCTGTCTCCTGCCACGTTTGGCTGCGATTGATCCTTGGCAGCCTGGCGGAGCGCGCTGCTGCACCCCTGCCCGCCAGCTGTGGGGGCTGAAAGCGCTCCGCAGCCTTGTGAATCTCATCCAAAGAGCGATGCGGATATATTTTTTCAGCCTCTTGATACATCTGATGTTTACCCTGTAGCGTAGCACATAAAGCTGCAAAGCACATGATACAGGGACTTCCTTACGCTGTTGTTCATCTTCTGTGAACTTTGGATCTATAAGGAGCGTGACTTTGTCCTCCTCTGGCTCGCCTGGATGTTTTTGGGAGTTTGATCTATAGCAAGGCTGAGCTGCTCCTGCTCCCTGTGCCCTCACCGGGCGGTTTGGGGATCACCGTTATCATTCCTGCTTTGGAGTCCTGTCGTATGGAACTTCCAGTGTCAAATGTTCTTCTCCCTTCCCTGCTCACCAGCTTTACCCTGCACAGCTGCCGCCTATTCTGCCGTGCTCTTCTATGCCTGTGGTGTCCTAGGGAAGGAAGGGAAAAAAAAAAAGAAAAAAAAAAAAGGAATATTCTGGCGCTGCTGCTGCTGAACGCTGAAGGAGGAACCCTTGCCTGGGGGGTGCCTGTCCTTTGCAGGTGTTAGAAGCAGAGCCTACGCTCTGCTGATCGTTCATATCTTTTTTTTTTTTTCCTGTTTCTGGGCATCTTTGCAGGTTTTGTACAGCAGCTACTGACCTTGCACAAGGGCTTTGTGCATGAACAAAGCAAATCCACTCCATGCCCAAAGCACAGGTCCATACTGGTACTATCCAGAGGTTTTAGTTTTTGCAAATGCTTGGAGTTACAAAGCAAAGAGACATTTAAGTAAGAGGCAATTAGCACTTGCCAAATACGTTATGAAATTATATGCAACTTACTAACAAGTTTCCGTATCAGTTTTATGGCCACACGTCTTCCTAATTGTGAAAGGAAAATTACGGCTAATGGAGCTATATAAACTCAAGACCAAAAATCTGCCTGGTAGAAGGGCCGAGTATTGCTTATAGAGTATGTTTAAATAGCCATCTATCCTAAAACATCTAAGTTTTAGTGTACGTTTTAAGCGTAATGCCATCATAAAGCCTGTTGCTAGTGCTGAAACAGTTATGCCCAAGAGATTTATTGATGCAGAGATTCAAGGACCTGTTGGAAGGAACGTGCTGAGGAGGGCAATATGCCGTCAGATTCTTAATGCGCAGGGTGCCGGGGAGGGGGAAGCCAACCAGGTCCTCGTGCTTTCCAGGAGAAATATGTAAAAAATATAATATATATATATTCAACTCCAGGAAGAATGTGCAAAACACAAGGTATCTGGATTCGGGTGTTTCCAGATCTTCACACTGCAAGACTGGTTGCGTTTGGAGCAAATGCTCGGTGGGTGTAAATCAGTGCGACAGCATTGATTTTCAATTAAGCCATGTCAGTCTTTACCAGCTGAGGATCTGGCTCATTAATGTTCATGAAGATTACTTCTAAATCTCCAATGTCTCAACTGCAGCCAGTTTATCCTTTTAAACAGGCATTCTCTCATAATAGTGAACGATGTTTTTGGACTTCCAGGGCTTGTCAGAAGAAATTTGTATTAAGCTCCACTTTGGTGGAAAAGTCTTTTTCTTTCTCACCACCATAGCGAGCTGATTGATACCGCAATTTAGTGCTTGACTTGTGGGAGGGCTTACAGCCTCCTGGGGTCCTGGGCCTTATCTTCTCCCTTCTTTCCTTTAATCTGGGATGTCTTGTTCTGAAAGTGCCTTCCCCTTGGAGCCACTGCTTTCCGCAGCCGTCAGGATGGTGGTGTGAAATTTCCCGGGTCAACCCCTTGTAACGGTTGGGAACAAATAATTCCTCCGGGTAACATTTTCAAAGGTTTTTGAGTAATTTAGGGTTCGTTGAGGATTCAGACTTGCATAATCTCATCTGGAGTTCCATTCCCCGTCGGAGGATTGATGGGACTGAAGATGCTTGGTCCTCCTCGCAGGGGAAGTGTTGGGGAAAAAGTCTTCCCGTTACCGATGAGCTTGAGGTTCTTACAAGCAACAGTATAAAAGTAAATCAGCACTTGAAAATTCTGTGGTAAGAGACAGAAATATTAAACCATGGAAAAACAGAACAAAGCCGGCTTTTAATTTAGCCTTGCATTTATGTATCATTCATGTAAAGTAATAATTTAAAATCAGAACTAGGTTCCTAGACGCACGCTAATCTCGGTTGGATTTCTGTCGGAAGCTGGTTCGTTTGGGTAGCGCTGACTAAGGTCTGTGTCCCGAACCACCAGCATGCTGCAGGCAGGGGATGATTAAACAATATTTATTGTTGCTGAAACGCTGACTAAGTGTTTGGTCTGAGGAGCTTAGCTTTAGAGCCGAAATGTAGCCCCGCGGTGCTAAGAGGCTTAGGGAGCTCTGCAGAGCTGGAGCCTGAAGATTTCCTCTGCTGACCTTTCTGGGTTTAATCAAACTGGCTGGTGTTTGGTCGGGGGAGCTCGCTGGGTGGCCACGTCGGGGGGTACATGTGTGATACGCGAGTACGGAACTCTGCAGGGACGCCTGCGTGCAAGCTGCGCGTAAGGGTGTGCGTACACATTACCTGTGTCGAATTGAGAGCGATCAATACCGTCTTCACTTGCCTGATCCTAGGGGACTTGAGGGGAAAAAAATACATCTGCAGGTAGTGCTGCTGCTGGGCAGGGTTAGCTTTCGAAGCTGAGCTCCTGCTCCCTGGCGTGGAGCGCTGCCTTCGGATTTCTCCAGTGAAATGCTCCCAGGTTTCACCGAGAAGCCCGGATAACATGCAGGTGGCTTTCATTAATTACATTATTTTATTTAGGTTCCACGTTGCCTAAGCCCCCAGTATTGTTGGTGGTGGAAGTCTCTCAGAAAACTTCAGTGTTTTGCTCTTTCCTGCTCTCTTTTCCATTAAATGTATTGACTCATGTCATAAAACATGCTGCAGCACTGCTGACCCAACAGACGGGAAGGCTTTTAGCTTATGATGGGTTGACCTCAAGTGCTCTCCGGGTCATGTTACTTGTATTTAAGTCTTGTATAAACCGTAGTGGGAGCGATTTGCCGTTATGCCACAGGGTTTTAATGAGGCTGCTGGATTCGGTTTCTGCATTCGCCCTGCAGCGGTGGTTTTAGATGGGAAGGATGTGGCAAAGACACGCAGAAATGGCTTTTCCTTCTTAGTTGATCTCCTCCTGCTCATGGGGTTTCCTCTCTAGATCCTTTTTATGTCATCACTGGGATCGACAAAAAGAACTAGGCAATACAAGCACCCTGGTCCTGGTTCCTTCAGGTACGGGCGGAAAGCTTACAGCGTTCCATAGTTTCAGCAAAGTTAATATATGTACAAATTAATGTGTGTGAGGCTAAATATTTTCTGGAGGGTCTTTTCTGACTGGGGGTAACGTTTGTGTGATTTCCACACCTATAGCCTCGAAGTGCTTACAGGTCCCACACCTTGTGGATATTTTTTCCCCGAAACCGAACTTTTCCTAGCACAGTGCTTGCAGCTGCAAAATCCTCTTCTTTTCCTCCAGAGCCAGGTCAGGCAGGAGCAGGAATTCCCCCAGAACTCCAGGAAAAGTGTGGCCTCAGTTTTGGGCTGCGGTGCAGCGGTGTGAGGGAACAGCGAGGTTCTCGCTCTCCTGAGTCACCCTGGCAGCGTGGGCAGCCACCGCGGTGCTGAGCCAAGGGACCCGGTTTCTCCACCCACAGCCAGAAGACAAATAGCATAAATAGCTGGTGAAACATCTTCTGTTCGAAAATGCTGTTTTGTCAAAATCTTATCTGCATGATATCATATTTGATGGGGAAGATAAAGATTCATGTCGACTTGTTTCATTTAAATAATGTCAAAACACTTGATTTAGATGTTCTTGTTTAGTTTTGACTTTTATTATTCTAATGTGAAAACGATTTTACTTAAACATTCATCAGAATAAATGTTTCAATCTTATTGAAGTAACATGTTTTGATATCTCTGAATCGCTCTTTTTGGGGGGATTTCTGCCCTGCTACATATTTAGTGAATTTTACTATGTAGGAAAAGAGATGTAGGAACCGGGGGATTTTCTCAGGACAGAAATCCCGTTTTCTGCCCTCCCTAATGCAATGAGAAGCGCTAGCTTTGGTTGCTTGCCGCTAACAAGGAGACCACGTGCGCGGTGGGAAGTGTGAGCTCTAATTCTTCGTTTCTCTCCCATTCCTAAGCCTGTGGTTTCACTCTGTGGCAATGTTCCAGCTGGGCTGGTGCGGCGTGCTCGAGTGATTGAGGAACCTAGGGTTCACTGAGGATTCAGGCTCCCATGCTCTCACCTGCAGTGCCATTCCTCATCGGTGGATTGATGGGACTGAGGATGCTTGGTCCCCTTACAGAAGCTCACACGTAGGGGGGACCACACAGTCGGTGCCTCGAGAGCATCTCGGGCACCTTTATTCTTTCTTAGCAGAGGGTCAAAAGGGATTTCTTTTTCTTTGCTCAGCTGCATTTTTTCCCGAGTATCTGGTAGCCTGAGCATGTCCTTGTTGTAAAAAGCAGCATATGCTGCACGCTGGAGCTCTCTGGCTGCTGCTGGAGCTGCTTAGCATCTCTGCGGAGGTCCCGTGGCCACCATCCCTCTGGGGCAGGTGCGGAGGGGAGCTCCTCCAGGCAAATAGCAAAAATTTTGCCTAATGGCAAAACTCTCGTGGGCTTTAGGAGCCGGGGCTCCCTCTCCGGAGTGAGCTGCGGGCCGGAACGTGTGTGTCTGTCGAGGAGTTTTGTTGTTTCTGGGTGGAAGCGCAGGAGCCTGGCAAGGACAGGGAGGTGACTGAACACTTTGCTCCCACCGAGATGGAAGCCACGCTGTGTCACTCTGGCCATCTCTTCAAACAAGGAACAAACAGCGCGGTGGCACCGGGGTGTTCAACGTTCCCTTCCCCGGGGCACCCAGTGCCGCCGGCGTCGGTGGCAGCGGGGATGGGGGCGCTGGGGGAAGGCGGCCGAGGCAGCGTGCCCGCGGCGGCGCCTGCTGCTCCTGCATTTCAAGTCTTCAAGGTGTGGGGAGGGAAGGAATGCCAGAGGTGAATTTTTAAAGGCTGTTGACTTGCAGCAGAAGGCACTACCAGTTTTCCCGTGCCTGTCAGGACACGATACGTGTTTAAAATATGCATGCTACCCTTTGATCTTGTTGCTGTTTCTTGAGTTTTAAAGCTGAATTTTTTTTTCATCGTTTGCACGATTTGATTCCTGCTTTTTTTTTTTTTTTTTGAGAGTAACGTACAGTTCAACACTATCTTGTTGTCCAAACTGTTCTATTTTGTCCCTTCTTTGCAAGTACAAATCTGAAACATTTGGATTTTCCAAGTTGGCAGGGAAATACGTAAATCTTGGCAAGCTGTTTTCACTAACAGGGAAAAAAAAGACACCTATTTCATGAAAACTATCATATTAATATATATTAAATTATTTTTGGAACGCTTCATTATGTGGCAGTGACTTTTTAGTTCCAGGTGCATACAGCAGTAGCAGAAGCTAGGTGCCTTGTTTGTGACTTCTATTCAAAATACACCTGTCTCTAAGTTGCCTGGAGTCAGAATAATAATGAGGTGCTTGTTGTTATTCAAACCAAATTGGAATATTAGATGGCGTAATGCAAATCTCAGATTATGCCGTTTTCCTCTGTAAAGAAACTGTCATAAAAGAAGTTTCCAATTTGGTGTAAGAAATTGAAAATGGGGAGAAAAGACAGCGAGGCTGATCGCAGATGATGGGGATAAAACCAGGAGGACGTGAACGATGAGATGCATGTGAAGCAGGGAAACAGTGTGGGAGCGCTCGGCAGGCTGAGGAGGAATGAGGTTTTGTAGCTAAATGTGACACAGGGCAGGGGTATGAATTTGAAATGAAATTTTATGGAGCCGAAGGTAACAGATAGCAGTGCGCTGTATTTATGTGAAGTCGAAATACCTGCGCGGCAAGAGGTAACCTCTGCGTTCCCCTGCAGTATGGTGGCGGCTTCGGGACCAGACGCGGAGATGGGAACGGGGGCAGGAAGGGGAAGACGGCAGACGTGGAATGGCGCTAAGGCATCCCAGCGGCGTGCCCTCGGCCGGAGGAGCCGAAGGATGCTCCCGTGGAGGGAGACGCGGTCCGTCTGCCTCAGCAGAAGTCCCTGGAGCAGGGGCAGGGGAGGATCTCCTCGGGTCTCGCTGTGTTCTTCAGTGGGCTGGGATTATCTGGAGGATGAGGAAGCGGTCAGGGGAGGTTTTTAGGAGGGTCTTTCGGTGGCACTGGTAAAACTGGCATGTTGGGATGCTGTCGGCTGCGCTCTGCGTCGCTGCTGACCCCCTCCCGTGAGACGGTGGGGGAGGCCAGGATGCCGTGTGACGGCAGGGATCCCACCAGCTCAGCGTCGGAGCCTTCCCCCATGCAACTTCTGTTTTCTTTTTTTTTTCTTTTTTCTTTTTTTCCAGAGATTGACCAAGGGAGCTGCGGTGATCCTGGGATCCCAGCCTACGGCAGGAGAGAAGGATCCACGTTTCGCCACGGGGACAGCTTGAAGTTTGAGTGCCAGCCTGCCTTTGAGTTGAAGGGACAGAAAACAATTACCTGCCAAAAGAGCAGCCAGTGGTCTGCTCAGAAACCAGTTTGTGTTTGTAAGTCAGTGAGGAGTCGGCTCTAACCCATCATCCTTGTGTGGTGAGGTGGTCGTGTAAACCGTGCGTGCGTGCGCTGTGCTTGGTACCCAGGGCAGGGCACGTTCTCCTGGCGGCAGAGATGGCACCAAGCTGCTGCTGGGCTTAACCAAAGCCACGGGGAGGGTTTGGTTGGGCTTTTCTCTCAGCAGGGAAGGGATGCGCAGCGGGGACCAGCATCCAGACAGACGTTTGGGCTCGCACCGGGACCACGAGCTCTCTCTGCTCTGCCCCCCTGCCCTCTCGCTGTGCGGGTTCGCATCCCTTCTGGAGAGAAAGTAGGGCTTTCGTGTCCGAGGCAGGAGGCATGGACACGGACACAAAAAAATACAACAATTTAAAACTTGATTCTATTTTGGGGCATTTAATTTTCCTTCGTTATCTGACGATATTCAGGCTCCCTGCTGCTGGACCTCATTTTTTAATTTGTTGCATGAGTTCTCAGCAGAAGGATATTATGCTCTCAGTAGTGACCAAGGATAAAATTTCCAGTTGTAAATGGAAGTTAGATGCACAGTCCCCACTGGGTTTTAATGGTTTCGCTGTCCTTTAAAGATGCATTGGGCAATCTGCTTGATTATATTGACCGAACCTTCGCTCACAAACAATGTTATATTTGGACATTACTAAAACTTGCAAAAGTATCTGTATTTTCCCCAGTTGGTTATGAGCAAAATCTTTTTTTTTTTTTTGTTTCACCTCTGCTTAGCTGGGTACGTTAATGTCTGTACTTTTGAAGTGATGCTCTAGCGTTGGGGAATGAGATGGATCCTAACAAAAAAAATAGGAAAGGACAATCCAGCTGAGCAACACAGAGAGGACAGAAGTGTGGTGAAAACAGATAGAGAGGAAACAGAACTGATAATTTTTACAGGGTGGGTTCGCTGTGCAGATAAATAGGTGTGCTGGGGTTCAATGCCGCAGTACAAAATATTTTTTGTTTGTGGTGTGACAGGAGCTGATCCGTGCCCAAGAGTTGACACAGCTGGCGGGGAGCAAACCTTGTCACTTCGGAGCTGAATCTGGGATCTTCAGCAGCTGTGGGAGAAGCGAGGGGGAGGTTTAGCCTTCCTACGTTGGCAATTTATGGGAGAATGTGGGAAGACGGTTTAAATAAGTGCCTTTCTTTTTTCAAAGGCTAATTTCATCTCCCAGCATTTGAGAAAGGTCTATTTGGGGAAAGGAAGCAATTACTTTGAGTTTTGCCTTTGCCAGATGCCCTGACTCCCTTCCTACTTGGTTTTCTCTGCAAGCAAATCAGCTAAAGATGCTGATGAGGAAAATTGAATTTTCCTGGTTAGCTTTGAAGCAGGAGATATTAGGCCGTTTCTGTGCTCAGGGTCAGAAGTTGTTTGGTTTTTTGTTTCCAGGTAGTACAGATGAGTTTGAACAGCAGGTGCTTCGGCTGAGGTTCTTGCAGATAGTTCACACTGAGACTAAACCCATAGTTTGTGCCCAGGGTTGGATCATAGCAGTATAGAAAAGAGATTTACCAGTAAAGTAGGATTATTTTTTTGTAGGTAGATACTGAAATCAAGCCCTAATCGGCAGTTCGTGCAAAGCGTGGCACAGGCATGAATCTTTTAGTTGAAATAATTCCATTGTGTTCTGTTCTCTGTGGCCCTCCAGCTTTGGCAATTGATGAATCAACAAGGCAACATGTACATAGCGGAAAAAGTGTTTCATAGCCCTCTCCCCACCTTTACTCGCCTGCCTTTATTCTAGACAGCATCATATTAGCGTGCATGAATCGGAAGCGGTTGCATGACAAAATGTGTAACCTGGCATGAAATCTGTCAGGGGATTAGTAAAAAACCCTCTGTAAATGTTGGGAGACCATTAGATGTATTGGGCGTGAGGTGGGGAAGTAAGGTAACCTGATTTATGTGCCGCTAGTTGGAATATGCAAACAATTCAGTGCTTCTGATTCTGGTTGCAAACGCGTGACAAATGCAGGCGGAGATTAAACAGCGCGCTATGGTGCATCCTGCTGTCCTGAGCAAATGATTTATGAGCAGACAGAATTTATTGTGGAGAACTCATTTCCTGGGGCTTCGATGACAAAGCAACGCAAACCATTTAAGTAATGCATCTGCTTATTGCAGCGGGTTCTTAATTCGTGACTGTCTGTGCCTTCACGATAACAGACCCTCCATCTTCATCCTCTTTGTTGTCGTGGCATCCCTTAACCGGCCAGGGTGAAGCACGTAGGGCGCTTGAGAAACTCTGCAAGCCCTTGGTAGCGCTTGCCCTCCACAAACCCCTTGCTAAGCGAGTTCCCCCTCGCCTTGCTGTATATGTGCAGATTTATTTTTTTTTTTCTCATGAGCTGAGATACCTCAAACAACTGGAGCCTGGAGCGCTGGAGCCGGGTGCAGGAACACGGTCAGTCCAGCTGTCTGCTCGGAGCTTGGGCTCTGCTTCGGTGCAATGTGGGTGACTGGGTGCCGGTGGTGACTGGGTGCCGGTGGTGACTGGGTGCTGAAGACCTCTCGTTCTTCCTATTCCACAGCACCTCGTAGTGCTCAAATCAGCTTCATAGTTCCCGGTTTTTGTTTGGATACTTGCATTTTCCAAGTTACAAAGGCTGAGGCAGTTCTGTAACCCAGGCTAACCTGAGCCGTAGCTTTTGTGCAGAGCTACGAAGGGGTACCAAGAGCTGCTTCAGTTATCCCGAAGTCTTGAAGGGCAGCAACGTGGGCTTCGGAGGTGTCCTGCAGATAAATGTTACCTAAGGAAAACCATTGTGCTACTTTGATGAAGTTTGTGCTCTGATGGTAGGAACTCATAAGGGATGTAATACTCAAACTGGAGTCTACAGTTACCTGTGGCAGAGGAGATTATTAAGCCTATGAGCGGGGAACCAGCCCATAATTGCAGCTATAACGGGAAGCCGGTGAGTTGTTCAGTTACTGCAGTGAGAATGATGATGAAAGTCTGGATGGACCTAGTCGGGGAGCAGGGCGTTTCAGTAGTGCCATAACTTTCAAATTCATGGTTGGAATTACTGTTTAAACATAGTCATGTGTAGTAGGGAGAAACTCATTACCCGATTTTATGTGGACTATTGCAACAGAGAGCCCCACTACAAAACATTTTCTATGACCAAAGATTTGTTTCACGAGGTTTATGTTTCCTTGCAACAGACGGGGGGGGGGGGGACTGACACCCCCTCTGTGGGGGGAGGGTGCGCCCAGGGGTTTTCTGCAGCAGTTCAGTCTCATGAGGTGCTTTGCTACCCTTCTCCAGCAGCTTCGCTCCCCTCCTCCTCCTCCTCCTGCCTGCAGCCCTGCCCTGGTGGGTCTGTCACCTACAACTCCTGAGTTTTCAGTCCTGCACCTACAGCTGGAGGGTTGCCTTGCGCCAATCAGCGCCGTCATCTGACGTGGTAGATAATTATGCCGTAAACTATCCTGACAATATACGTCATTTGTAACCATCTCACTCAACAAAGGCAAAGCTTTTGCCTTGTTCTAACTGTCCTCTGGGTCGCAGTTGCTCTGGGAGGGGAATTTCTGAAAACAACATATTTTCAGATACAAGTTTAGTTCGTTGATCTCAGACTGGCAAACTGCGAGTTTTCCGGACCCGTCGTGTTCTGAAGGTAACGAACACAGAGAAGTGAAGCAGTGCCTATGTTCTGCTTGCAGTGCATCAAGCAGACTTGGGGGAGGAGGTTTCTGCCCTGAACTGAGGGGTATTTTTTTGGCGTCGCTTGACTGCAACTCCACAGAGGCTGGCGATACATATGTGCGCCCGTGTACGTATGTATATATCCGTGTGTGCATTTAAGTGGAGGGGCTGCGATGTGAGCTGTGCTGTTTCAGAGTACTCCTGGACTCCTTCTTGAGCTGATCGCTGTTACAGGGCTTTTGGTCTTGCTTTAGGATCCTCATTAGTTTCCAGTGACTTGCTTTTTGTTGTGTTATCATAAGCTCTCTTTGCATTACAGACCTGCTTGGAGCGGTAGGCATGCATAATATTCCTCTAAACAGAGCAGAAGGCATTTCCCAAAGCATTTCCAATTGAAATTATGTTAAATTGTGTGTGGTGTTCTCTGGCTTTGGAGCAGATGTTACGCTTTCTTCCCTTCTTGTTCCCTTGAAAGCCCCAACCGCAGCCCATTTCCCCGCACCCATTGCTCACGGGTGCTGGGACGTGCCGGCATGCGGGGCAGAAGCAGCGCTGTGCCCGTGAACGCTGCAGAGCTGGGCTGCCTTGCTGCAAACGGTGCGTTGGCTCTCTCAGACCGAACTGAGCATCCTTTGCGTTGCTGGGAGATGCCTTTGAGTTGGCTCCAGCAACAGCTCAGCTAGGCCCAGGGCACGCAGTCGCCCCACGCACCCCTTCGGAGGGGTTACCATCCTGGGGGTTTCCCCAGTCTTTTGACCGTCTGCTTTTCCTTAATAGCAGGATAAAATCTCTCTTCTCCTTAGTGGTAATTACTCCTGGGTTTTTGTTAATCCCGTATTGGCCTATTATACCTGCTGAATAATCTTTGTAAAGATTGCAGGCTTTACCTCTGAGCTGATGGCGAGCGTTTTGCGTGCACAAACATTCAGGATTAGCAGCTGCATGTGCAAAGTGCAGTAGGTATTTTTCCCAGCAACATACGGAACAGAACCATGTGATTTTATTTTACTTGACAGTGTCTTCACTTCGTTCTAAATTAAGTTGGCCGTTGGCCGTTGTTTTCTTTTTCTTTCTTTCTTCTCTTTTCCTGCCCACTGTTCTCAGCAACCTGTGGGACTTCCCTACAAAGAGTAATTTTGATAAAAGTGTGTGTCTTAATTTAGCAATGAGAAAAGCATCGTTTGCCTTTTTAAAAATAATAGCTTTTTAACAGAGAGAGTAGTTGACCCTTGGAGCAGCCTACTGAAGGCAGTGATGGATTCTCCATACCTAAACATTCATAAATTGAGTTTGGATACTCCTTTATGGAGATCTGTAGGAACCAGGAATTGTTTTATCGTCTGTATTAAGGAGGCAGATGGTTAAGATGATTGGAATGATTCTTTATTGTCCAATAATTCTTTAATCAGAAATTCCAGAAAGATTTCCTTAAAGCAGTTGATACTTCTGTCATTATAAGGGAGGGGTTTTTTTTTACTTTAGAACTGTAGCATTGGCTCTCGCTCTTCTGATGAAACCTGGTCCTTTGTGTGCTCTTCATATTATTTCTTTTATTCTTAATTCCTCTTCCTTTTTGCACTGCTGATGGAACAGTTGATGTTAACTCACAAAATGTTTCTCCCTCCTGCTGTAAACAGGTTTTCTAGCTAATATTGGACTTGTTTATCTGCTGGTAGATGCCGTTGCTTTTAGTGGATTTTGGAAGAAACGTAGAGATTCTATTAATTTTTATTTCCAAGCTGTTTTGCCATGTTGGGGGGGTTTATTGTTTGATTGATGCTTTTATGAAGCACCCTGATACAATTTCCAGATCTAATGGCAGAGAGAGACAGTAATTATCGCTGCCAGACGAGCTGGGAGAGGGCACTGGTCGCTAACCTTCACCTACCCAAACGTGTCCGCTCTGACCTCCGCCAAGCAGCCGGTCGCATCCCGGGTTCGTGCGGCTGGAAGCTGCCGAGAAACGGGCTGGCTGCCCGGGGAGCCACATCCCGGGGCTTGGATGGTTGCTGCATTTGTGCAACAGATGGGTGTCCTTCAGGACCCTTTACCACCTTGTGCTGGCCCTTGATCGGGGTTGGCTTCAGAGCAGCACATCGGCGGGGAAATGCTCCTTATCTTCAGCCCGGTCCCCTGAGCCGCCGGGATCCAGTCTGTCCCTGGCAGGAAGGGAAGCAAATTAAATGAAGGCAGGATTACCGTGATCTCTGTATGCATGTGGGATTTGTAGCTTTTGTTAACAACCTTGTTTCATGGTTGCAGCCATGTAAGACCATTCCCTTCTTAATTTTAAGCAGGGCGCTTTCCCTCGAAGCCCCTGTTCTGCATTGCAGTTTATGAAAGTGCCGCGATGTAAATGTTTGCTTAAGTAGACGTGGATGCTGAAGTGCTGTGCTGGGCAGGAATGCACTTAAGCACCTTCTTAATGACAATGAATGGGGGTTTAATTGTCCCCCGTGAACTACCCAGGCATTGTTTTGGTGGAACCCAGATGAAAGTTTTCCGTGTCCCTCTCTGTGACTTTATAAGAGGGCTGCTTAACTGGTCCCTTCTGCTCCTCCTTGAGAGCTGTCGCAGATGAGCTGTGCGCCTTCCAGCACGCCACAACGCCGAGTTTCCCTTGGGGTCTCCATCTGAGGAAAACTGACATCCCCCTGGATCAGACCAGAGCCTGTTTGCTCCTCGGTGTTACTTTTCCAGTGAGTTCTTTCTAGCAGTCGTAAAGCCAGAGGGAATTCTCCTCCTGCGAGCTGCTGCTCCGTGTGTTCTCCTGGTTTCCAACGGGTTGTTAGGGGCTCGGGGGTCCGCTGCGGACCGCCTGGGTCAGCGGGGAGGTTGCAGGGTGGGGTGAGGGGGGTGGGTGATCCAGCAGATGTGGCCAGCTCTCACGTGCTCCGCAGGGATGCTTCTGCTGCAGAGGGAGCAGAGCTGGTGGGGGGGACCCAGGGGGGGTGCTGGGCCCCGTGGCAGCGCAGGCGGCTCACCAGAGCTGCTCTCAGCGCTCCTCGGTGGGATGCTGTGCGTTGGGTTCTCTCCATGCTTGTTATTTTCCTGCTTGAATCAGTCGAACTGTTACCCTGATAGGGTTTCATGCTGCTATAAACGAGCTGTCCTCTGCCAAGGCATCTGTCCCCGTTCCTGACAGCAATCGCTTAGCGTGGCGGGTCGCTTCTCTTTACATGAATCTGAATCTGAAATGATGCTCACTGGTTTTATCAGGTGAGGAGGTTGTCCCTGTCCCCTTTCTATATCCAGAAAACGGGACTGTGGTGTATGTTCCGTTGCCACCTTCCATCTGCTCTGCAGAGGAGTCCCCTCGCCCCTGCCTTGTCGTACCTGAACGCTTTACGTGTGGGGTTGGGGTTCGAGAAAGCTGCAATGGGACATTTCCAGTTTGCAGGTGGAGTTGATGTGTGGCAAGTTTATCCCTCAGGCTCTTTCTCTTGCTCCCCCCGAGCTTCGCTTCGCGTGTGGTTGAACCTGCTGGCGCCGCCTCTGCTGCACTTCATCACCAGTGTGCAGCTGCCCTCGCCCCCCGGCCGTGACACGCTTCGGGGGCGCCTCAGCCGCCGGGTGCTCCGGCACTCATCCTTCCTGCGCGCGGTGTGCCGAGACCGTGGGACGGTGTGGAGAGGCAGGTCCTGGCCGGCGGCGTGAGCAGCTCCCAGCTGCAGGAGATGGATGCGTTGCAGCAGTTGGCAGCCGGCGCTGAGCACTGCAGCGGAGGGAGGATGCTGGGCTAAACCCCGGAGGAGCAGAAAGGAGAAGGTACATAACAAGAGCACTGCACCACTTTGGGGCTTTTGCCAAAAAGCAGCAATTAGGCTTCTGTCGCCTTGTGGATGCTGCCACCGATTCCCGAGGGAGAGTGCAGGGAGGGGGGGGAGTTCTGCTGAAAATAAATAAGCACACGGGAAAGGAGCTCGTCTTCGTGCAGAAGCCTTGGAGCACCTCCGGAATGACAGATGGCTGCAGAAACCCTGGCAGACAAGCAGCCCAACACTGTCCTAGCGTGGAGCAGCGTCTTCCAGTAAGTTTAAGAAAATTCCTCCTAGTGACCCGACCGCTGCTTCTGCTCTGTGTGGGTAGGAGGGAAACCAACTTTCGTGTCGTAGCGCTCTGTCGTGTGGAGGGTCCTCTACCATCTATGTTAAGTTCACAGCTGATATTTTCTTTCAAGATCTGGTACCCAAAACCTCCCTATTTTTCCTTCTTTTTAATATACCTGCTCAGCCGCGTGCTGGCGGTGACAACTGCTCCATCAGACCAAGCCGAAGAGTTTGTTGCTCTGAAACACACACACACACAACAAAAGTTTTCCCAGTTACTCTTTGCTCTAGAGCCCTTCCCTCGCCTCCCGCTTGCCTTCCCAGTGCCTCAGGGTTTTAAGAAGGAAAAACGTGTTGTGGTGCAGATGTGTTTATGGAAAGAACAGATACAGAAAGTGGGAAATACAAAATGTATTTTGTATTTTGCGGTGCCCGGAGCTTCCAGCATTGTTAGCTCTTTGGGCTGTACACTTCCCCGAGCGAGACGTGCCACTTAGTAACCAGGCTCCTGCTGAGGTCCTATTTTTCCAGTCCATCACCAAGCTATGCCCGGAGGAGGGATCCTTTTGAAAAGGAAAGGTAGGGCAGAAAGCCTGTTACTGTCTTTAAGCTCTCTCCCAAGTGGTGAGAGGCTGCGGGAATGATACCGAAAAGCTGAGCAAGAAGTCAGGATTTTCTTTTTATTGTTTCCATGGAGACTGAAATTATTACAGTGGTTTCATGCTTGGGTTTCGGCTCCTGAACGGGGTGCCTTTCCCATTCCCGTGCCTTGCAGGGGTGCCCTCTCCCCGGGATCAGCCCTGGATTCAGGCAGCGGCGGGGGCCACCGGGCACGCCTGGCAGCAGAAGCGAGATGGTCTGTGAGGAGGCAGGAGCTTTTGAAGGCAGAAGAGAAGCAAGTTGTGTTTTGGCTGACCAGGCAAACGCAGAAATTGCTCCTGGCTGGCTGCAGAGGCGAGCAGCCGTGCTGCTGCACCGCGGGCGCGTGCCTCCGTGCTCCGCTGAGCCGCGAGCATCGCACGCGTGGGGCTGTACGTCCCACCCGACGTTCTAAGACAAGAAGCAAAGAGCGATTTCCTCACCACTTTACTCCTCCGAGGGCAGAATCTCGATGTTTGTGATGACTTGAGTAAATACCTTGTACTCAGTAGTGGTGTGGGTCTCGTCGGCTTTGGTAGGTGCTCTGCTTCTGCTGAGTTTTGTTGTGGGTTTTTTCTGCTGTATTTAACACAGAGATTTTTCTTATTGCTTTTGCAGTACTTGATCGGTCATAATAATTATTGACAAAGATCAGTATAGGGTTATAAATTCAGACCTGTGCTGTGCACACAATGAAACATCCTCGCGTAACATTTAAGAACGGTAATAAATACTAATTTCCACCTCAATTTCTTGATCATAAATATTAATTTCAGTCTCTGAGGCCCAAGGCCTCAGACGTTGCTAACTCGGCGATCCTGACGGACAGGCAGCCGGCGGCAGGGCTGGCCTCTGTCTGTCATATTTCCAGGGACCGGTGGCTCCTCGGGGACACTTTGTCCCCGACTGTCTCGGATGCACAAAGCAGTACGAGGCAGGTAACGCTCAGCTGTCCTCTGCCTTTCTTGGGGGCCATCATCTTCGTTCTGGTAGTGCGTTTCGCTGTCTGTGACATATTTTTAATCACCTTCTGCTTTTATCCAAGTGCCCGGCAAAGCCCTTCTGAGAAAGCAGAGAGGCTGACGTGGATCCCGCTGCCAGCCAGTGCAGCCCCAGGCCAAAACCCCCCTTCCATGCTGAAGACAGACCTCTCCTGCTTAAAAAGATACAGAAAATCTTCCTGTCACAGACACTGTGATCTTGTTAACAAATCTTCTGGATCAGCTGTGGCTTCCTGGGTAGGATGTGCTGCGCTGGGAGGCGATGCCGAGCTCCCCGTTGCACCGAGCAGATTTTGTGGTACCCTGCCCCGGCCATGGGATCTGGATGTGTGGGACAGTGGCCTCTGTCCCCCAGCCAGCACCTTGGCCGTCTGCGACACTTGTTATTTCATGGAAAGTCAAATATGTCATTTACTTCCCTGCAGCGGAGACCTTTGGGCGGTTGTTTTGTTGTTGTTGTGTTGTTGTTTTTTTATCTGTTACTTTTTAATCTGTCATTTTGTTTTATCTAGCCCAGGTTAATTTTATATTCTTGCCTCACTCTGCTTTGCTTTCATTTGTCAGCAAGTTCTTTGTTCTTATTTCCTGAAATGAGCCAGCAGCGCTGTGCCGTAATAGCTGCGCTAGCAACTGCACCTCTCTGTTGCTGGCGGTGTGATGCTGTAGGTCCTGTATGAATGCTAATTTACCACCTCAGATTTAAAATTTTTCATGAGATACCTAGCTCCTGTGAGGGGTTCCTACTGCTGAGATGTTTCTCTATATGTGAATGCATTTGTTTTCAATAAGTATTTCTAGGCAGATTATACCAAGATGATGCTGACAGAACTATTTGACAGCATCCCTTGATATTTCAGCATCTAGTAAAGAACCGAAATCCTGAGGATATTTTGCAGTTTGTTTTCTCTTTAATCTGTTCTCTTTGTTGCTGGGAGCAGGAAATAGATTGTGTAGCTCTTAGCCTTGATAACGTCATGGCAACGTCCATCTTATTTGATCTGAAACCATTAAGTGTTGAAGGAAGACAGAGGGAAAATAACAAAGGGAGGGTGAGCATTGAACCAAATAATTGCATAAATGCCAAACTAAAACCAGTCTCATCCTGTGTGCGAAGTCCTTTTCCCAGGAATTAGTGAGATATATGTTCCAAGTAATGGATTTTACCAAGGGGGGTGGTGGGGGAAAAGATGAGTAAAGCATCCATACGTAAAATAGTGAAAGCCATGGGGTAGGTACCACTTAAAAGACAGCCTTGCTTTTTCAAATTAATGGACCTTGTCAGCTGAAATACAGTATATATTGAAAACCCTGGAGAGCTAAAGATGTTTTTTTTCATATGCACTCTTCCCCTCAACTTCATTTTAAGACCAGTTTTACTTATTTTCATGGGAATGGCAGTCCGGTTTGATGCCTCTCTTTGATAACACGCTAGCCCAGCAGAAGTCAGTGATTTATTTCCAATGGGAAGGGGATCGTCCCCTACACCTGGGCTGCAGGTCCCAGCCTGCCAACCCTTGCTCCGAGTTGTCCCAAGCTCCTGGCACTTGGAGGAAGCTTGGGAAGGTTCTTGGAAGCTGTTCCTCGCCCAGCGCAGCAAAGTCACTACCGAAACCAAACGGCAGCCTTCGTTTTTCAGGGCTTGTTTGGCACAGGTCTGAACAGCTGCCCAAGGAGGTAGAGAAAGGCAAATTGACTGACGGCTCCTTTGCAAAGGGGTTGACTGTACTGGTCAAATATTTAATGCAAATAAATTAAGTACTTAATAGGACGGGCATAGTCTGAATGCAAGGAGTTTAAGTGCAGTGGGACTGCCCGGGTGCAGTCGCATCGGTTGAGGAGCATGGCTGAAAAGTGCATTTAGCAAAGGGCAAGGCGAGCCAGACGTGCAGTTTTCCTTAAGCAAATCCTGAAAAGTCTGTGCTGCACTCAGAATTGCTGGGATACGGATAGCGGGAGAGGAGCCTGGAGGTCTGCGTGAGCCAACAGCACAGTTGATTCCTTACCGCGGGTTTTGTGGGATGCGCAGGTTTGTAGCCACGATGGAAGATGATGCTACAAAGCCTGACTGGTTGAATGCTAAATTTACGCTGCGCTAGCTGCAGTCACGCATTTGGCTCTAGTGTGGCTTTCTCTCTGAGAGGTGCAGGAGAATTCACCTGCAAAATACCAAATCCTCACCCACCTGAGTGACGTTTTCTTGCCGCGGTAAAAGAAACGTGTGCTGCGTGGCGCAGAGCGTGCTGCTGGAAAAGGTGCTGTGCCGGGCTGGGGAATGGCAACCCAACAACAGCCGGGGCTGGAGGCTGCTTTGGAGTCACTCCTTCCCCCTGGAAATAAATCACTGACATCTAGCAGTGAATGGAGCACTGAGCCCTTCTTTTCCTTAATGTCTCTGAGAAGCAAAGCCATCGGGAATTTGCAGGAATCACCCAGCCCAGGGGCTAAGGGGGAGGGGGAAACGTGGCGGAGCAGCTTGTGGGAACACCGTGCTGCATGATTGATGGTGATTTCTTATTGCAGTTTCCTGCTTTTTCAACTTCACCACCCCATCTGGGATTGTGCTGTCACCAAATTACCCGGAAGAATACGGAAGCAGCTTGCACTGCGTTTGGTTAATTATAGCTAAACCCGAGAGCCGCATTCACTTGGCTTTCAATGATTTTGACGTGGAGCCCCAGTTTGATTTCCTAGCCGTGAAGGACGGTGGCACTGCTGAATCTCCAGTGCTGGGGACCTTCTCGGGAAACCAGATCCCCTCCTCCCTGACCAGCAGCGGTCACGTAGCCAGACTGGAGTTCCAGACCGACCACTCCATGGAGAAGAGGGGCTTCAACATAACCTTCACCAGTAAGTGCCCAATCCTTCTTTCTGCTTTTCGTTTCAAACTCTGATTTCTTGTTGGAGACTAGCAGGCAAGAGCTTGATCCTGCTAAAACCATTGCTGTTCCAGAGTAAGCCTGAAAATTAGGGATCGCTTTGGATTTGCAGTTGGGAAATCGAGGATTGGTGTCGAGCTTAGAGCTGGTTGCACAGGTTCTTCCTGGCTGTAAGTTTGTGTTGGCCGGTGGGGGTGAGGGAAACCAGTTTGGCCCTGGTTTATCTGTCCACGGAGCAGCCCGGGATCTCCCGTCAGCCCGCAGCTCGCTGTGTGGTGGGGGTTTAACCCCATTCTGGAGGTGCGGACAGCTCGGTGCACATCAGGAAGAGCTCTTAGGTCTTGGATGGTTGGGTTCGTCAGGCAGCACTGTCTTTGTCAGCGGACACGTGAAAGCATGCAAGGCTTGCAAGATAAAGGAAAATACGTAGCAATGTCTTACAATCGAAAGCCTTGAAAGCCCTGCAGATAGTTTTGGGCCTCACGTTAAGTCCAGTCTTCAAATCTCAAATGAATGCTACGGTAATTTTATCCTCGTATTGTCCTATAATTTTCTAAAGAGCGTTATTAAACCTATTCAGCAGAACTGATAAATGACTTTGTTGTAATAGCCTTTAGTGGCACAGCTAAATTAATAGCCTTTCTAGCTATGATTGCAAATCCTCTATTTAAAACTAAAACTAACTAAATAAATAAAAATAAACTGGAGGTCTTATGGAATCGCTTGCCACACTACCGCAGGCTGGAGGCTCATCCGATGGAGTAGCTCGGGTATGGTGGCATCACGTAGCCGGGACCGAGACACCTCGTCCAGAAACGCGGGTGCTCTCCGCCAGCACGCAGCTCCCAGCCCTGACCCACCTGCGTTGGGAGTTGCGGCCGTCCCCTGTAGGAAGACACTTTTAAAAGCAGATTTTTGTTGTTGTAAATGGCTCTTTACGTATGCGTGAGTTAATCTGTTCTGACTGCTTGAACTACCAAAAGGGAGCTCCCGAGTCTCTCGGAGACCTTGCCATCCCTCCCTTCAGTTTAGGGATGAGAGAGGAGACGATGTAGCGCTGCCAGGGATGGATACGGAGCATGAGGAACAGATGCAGCCTGTGTTTTCCCCCTCAGCAGTGCACATAACAAGATATTATAAGAGTAACAACGCTTTGTCAGAAATCCAGAACTCGTATGAATTTGGTCAGGTGCATTAAAGATACTAAAAGCATGTGTGTGTAATTAATCTGGAGGCTTTAATCATTAATACACTGCTCATCTCTGAAGACCACCTCCCAGCAGATGAAGATACAGCACATAATTATGCACTTAATGGGGAGTTAAGGTTATAGGCTTGCTTTCTGGTTGTTGGCCAGCCTGGTTTCTAGCTGCTGGCAAAGGGCAGGGCTTTAAACAGCCGTGGGGCTGCAAGTCCACGTGCGGCTTTGCAACACCTAGAAAGGCAATTGCTGCGAGTCCTTTGTTTCGTCCTAGGAACGATGACAAGTGAGGTCAGGGGCTACGTGGCAGTCGGTCACAGAGCGTGCTGAGAGGACCCTTACTTTTAACTGCAGAGCCTTAAAGCTTTCATTTTGTCTCATTAATGGTTAATTTACGTTCCCTCTATGCAGATGCATGCACTGCGGAATCTTTAGAAATCTTCCTCCGTTATGAGTATTTGTGTGTTTTCATGCTTGAGAGATGGTTAAGGAGATCATTTTGTTCTGCAGGCTCATTTCTGGCCCCTGTTCCTGCTTCATCTCAGCACCCCCTGGATGCAAACGGTTTTAATCTCATCTTTTAATCCCTGTAATTCCTCTGTCAGGTTGCAAATGAGCACTTGCAGTAGGGGGAGGGAACAGAAAAACCTCAGTGACTTCAGCCAGCTGGGAAGCCGAGTGGTGGGGACACATACCTGGTGCCTTAGCCGTTTAGAGAAGCGGTGGCGACGGGACTTCTGCCACAGGTGGCTCATCCGTGTGGGGGACAGTAGCCTTGCTGGGCCAGGTTCAAGCCCAGGCTGTTTAGTCTTCCCTGTGAGGAAGGTCCAGGGGCGAGAATAAGTGCTGCCTACACAGAAAACCCACGAAAATATTAATTCCCAAGTTTGTGGTCCAACGTACTTAATTCTGAATTGGACAGAGGAGGGGGAAACAAGTTACTCACTGTTCTCTTTTCGTTCCTTCTTAGCCTTCAGGCATAACGAGTGCCCTGATCCTGGCGTGCCGGTGAACGGGAAGCGCTTTGGGGACAGCCTGCAGCTCGGCAGCTCGGTGTCCTTCCTGTGCGATGAGGGCTTCATTCGGACCCACGGCTCAGAAACCATCACCTGCATCCTGAAGGAAGGCAATGTGGTCTGGAACAATGCAGTGCTCAGATGTGAAGGTACCGTTTGACCGTCTTTCCTACTAGTCTGCACGGGCAGCCTGGAGGGAGGGCGAGCCCCTGGTGTTTGCAGCCTTTTGGGAAAAAGGATAAGAGTCCTGTTTAGGTTCCAGTCAGATAACCCGTAGCGATGGTGTATGGCGTTGGCTCTGTAGGAAGCCTTTTGCCATCATATGGGCGGAGGCATTTGTTGCTTAGAGCCAAAGGACTGTTGGACTTCAGTTCTTACCCTCAGCTTCTCCATTACGGCTTTTACAAATCGCTGGAAGGTGTCATCTGCACAGAAGAGTTTGCTTAGGGGAAGGTACCAGTCCAGTCATCACTGAGCACTGAACTTGGTTTGTTTCCTATTTTTGTGTGAAACGAACACTGGGGATTATTTTCATTAGCCGAGTTCTGGTTGCAACAGGTATTTTTTTCTAATGACAATAATAAAAGGCTTTGATTGACTGATGACTAAAAGCTTCCCTGCTACTCTTGTCACAAAGGGAATTAAAGAACAGAGGATGGAAGGTACAGGGCGATATTTCTTCTCTCCTGATTTTTGATACATGTAAAATCTGTAGAATTATGAAGGAGGCAAAAGGTACAGATCTTTGCTGTGAAAAGCGAACTCGCAGCTGCAAACGTTGGTACACGTACACGTACCGTCGGCATGTCTTTGTCAGCGTGGTGCATCAGTCCTGTCTCATGGACGCTGGCAGTCGAGAGCCAGAAATTTGGCATTTACATCCCTTTGCCACGACGGCTGTGATAGCCCACCCAGCAATCTGGGGGGTGGGCTGAACGAAAGGCTTTGACACAGATTTCAGAGCTTTTTTTCCTAACCCTTTAAAGCTTCTACTGTGGAAAAAAAGAAGTGAAGAAGGAGCTCATTAGAAGTGAAAAGTCTCCCTTTGCCCTCTGTTCTCAGGAAAGCGATGCCCTGCACTGGTATTTACAGCAATTGGAATAATAAGTACTGTGCTATTGAGAAATAGTACTGGAATAGTGAGAAATAATGTCAGTAGTTGGTCATGCATTGTTCAAGCGGATGAGCAGCAGCAATCGCGCAATCTAGTCCTTTGTCTTTCAGACTAGAAGAGGAAGGTATCAGTTGTGCTCAATAACTTTTATATAGTAAGCTGGGCTTTTTAGTGCTCTTGTATAATTTTTCTTTTGGAAGCAGCTGACAATAAGATGTCTGTAGGTTTGACGATTCAAGGTTTCCATTACTTTCACAAGCACGAGCCTTTAAGTTTATGTATTTTTAAGCGTAGAAGGGAAACATATATGAGCTAATACACTTTTAATCAACTCTTAGCTTCGGAAGCTTTGATAACCTTACACCATTAACTTGGGCTTTTTTCCTCTGTGATCACAGTGGTGATTTCTTTGACTCACCCTTCAGTATGCACTCAGTTAAGTGTACGTTTTAATTAGCCTTTTTAAACAAGGAGGAAGTATATAGATCTAAAGTACTGTGCAGTGCTTGGAAAAATTAATGGGAAAGAAGGAGACCTAAAAGAAGAGTTGAAAGACTGATAGAAGTCCTGGCAGGAAATTCTGTAGTTTTGGGGTAGAAAGGAGCTTCTTGTTCAAAAATAATTGGTTTGGATCCAGTTGAGATCAATTGACTTTCATCTGGCATCCTTCAGATGAGCAGCGAGGGGGTTTAGGCTCAGACGTACGTAGGTGACCCGCACCGGTGGCTTAGCAGGACATGAAGAAGCACCTGGGTGATGAATCCTGCAAAGTGCTGAGCAGGGGGAGCGCAAACTCACAGAAGCAGACGCACTTTTCCATCCAATTTCATTTTTTAGAGGACAATACACTGCAGTTATTTAGGGTTATAGGATTTTATACCTCTGGTCCATCAGATCTAGTATCCTTTTTCCAGAAAAGATAATAATATGCCTTCAGCTTCTGCTGGTGGCACAAGGGACCACAATGTGGAATAAACGCCATAGTCTTGTGATGTCCCTGGTGGTAGAAAAGACATGACTCAATTACCACAGATATGAAAGATTTTCTGCTACCTGCCGCTGCTGAAATGCAAACTGACCTTGCAGTTTTCTCTGCTTTTATATCTAATAATTATTATTATACCTTGTCCCCTTAGAGCCACTGCACAAGGTCAGGCTACTGACTCCCACAGAGACAGCAGCAGGCTGCTACGTCCTCAGTTTAAGCTGAAAAGGCCATTTCTCACCAGCTGGTGTTGTTCTTCCATCTGGTTCTGTATATCTGTATATATACAGAATTATACACAGCTGTATATATACATATAGAGAAGCGGTGATGATGTGACTTCTGCCACGGGCTGACTCGTCGGTGGGGGGACAGCAGCTTTGCTGGGCCAGGTTCAAGCCCATGCTCTTTATCTTCCCTGTGAGGAAGGTCTAGGGGTGAGAATAAGTGCTGTCTAAATAGAATGGTAAATAAATATAAATATATATATATTTATAAATCTGTATATATACAGTTACACACACCTGTATAACACGCGAGAAACAAAAGTGCATGAGAGCTCTTGCCTGGCGGGCCAGTGCTGCCTGGCGGGGGGGTATGTCCCACCGTGCCGCTGCTTGCCATGATGCTCTTCGCCTGAACTGTGCCATTCTGCTTGTCCCCAGCGCCCTGCGGGGGCCACCTGACAGCGCCCAGCGGAACCATCCTGTCCCCCGGCTGGCCTGGCTTCTACAAGGACTCGCTGAGCTGCGCGTGGGTCATAGAAGCCCAGCCGGGCTACCCCATCAAGATCACGTTTGACAGGTGCTCACCCTGGGCTTCTCAAAAGGTTCTGGTTTGGGGTTGTTTGCGGTGGTTCCAGCAGCGTTGGGTTGTGGCCACCCCCGGAGGAAAAGGGTACGAGCTGCTCAGTTGTGTTTGCCAGCGAGGAGCTCTCCTTCTTTTTGTTTATTTATTTTTTTTAATTGACTCCTGGCAAGGCATTACAATTCACCTAACATTCGAGAAGAAATCATGGAAAACAGTCTTTTTTTTTTTTTTTTTTTCTTTCCCCTTCTTCTCTTGACTAACGCCTGCTAATTAGCAGGGCTGTTTTAGGCAGGCATGGGAGATGTTTTGGGGGGCTGCGCTCCCCCATGCTCAGCCTGCCAGGGAGCAGCACCAGGGAGGATCTGGCCCTGGGTCTGGCTGTCGGAGCAGGGCTGTGCTTTCCCCGAGCCTGGGGCTGTGTCCGAGAGCTGAGCTGAGTGTTCAAGCAGCGGAAGATGCTTGTTGCTGCAAAGACTTTTTGGTGTCAGCAGATGAAGCGGGTGAAGGATCAGAAAGAAACAGAAGCGCGTAGGGGGGGATGCCATGTTCTCAGTACGATGCTCAGGCAGTAGAAGCAGAACCCGCGTGTTGCCCGGTGGCCTGTGCTGCCTCCTGGGTGTTAGAGCATGCTCAGCACCGCGACGAAGCAGAATTAGCACTGCTGTTTTTTCACAGACATATTCTTGCGTCCCTTTCAGATTTAAGACGGAGGTGAATTACGACACCCTGGAGGTGCGAGATGGCCGGTCTTACTCCTCCCCGCTGATAGGTGTCTATGATGGGACTCAGGTGCCCCAGTTCCTCATCAGCACCAGCAACTACCTCTACCTCCTCTTCACCACTGACAAAAGCCACTCGGACATAGGCTTTCAGATCCGATATGAAAGTAAGTGCAAGTCACCAATGTCATTACGCGCTCTCCGGCATGCGGTGCCCTCGCTCAGGGGTCTCACCCTTCCCTTTGCCAGCGACCGGGGGGCGTGAAGCTGCTGCCAGGGAAGTAGCAGGTTCTGGTTTCTGACCCTTCTCGGTTATAATCGAGATTTTAGGTTTTATTTTAGCATCTACAGACTATTGCTGATTTTAGGAAGCGGAGTTGTGTCCCCCTGTCCGTTTCACCCTCTGCCTTTGGGGATGACCAGTACGGCTTTGCCTGCGCTCAGAGGGGGAGCAGAGCTTTCCCCCAGGCTCGTGGCTGCACCCGCAGCAGCCTCCCAGTGCTCTGACACGGGTGGGTTTGTTTGCCATAGCTGTGAAGCTCCAGTCGGACCATTGCTTGGATCCGGGCATCCCGGTGAACGGCCAGCGTCATGGGAATGATTTCTACGTGGGAGCACTGGTGACGTTCAGCTGTGATTCAGGCTACACCCTGAGTGACAGAGAAGCCCTGGAGTGTGAGCCGAACTTCCAGTGGAGCCGGCCGCTGCCCAGCTGCGAGGGTGAGAAGTGCAGGTTGCAGCTGCAGGAGGTGGCAGACGCTTCGTTTGCACGTCTGCTGCAAAAGCAAAGCTGCAATTGTAAAGCTGGCGATGCCGCTTGATCTGTGCATTTTGTTTGGCTTTGATGGGTTGGGCTTTGTTTTGACTTTCAGAAGAACTGATGTTCTTCCAGCTGCTGATAGGGTTTGAATTATTTAATTCTAATTCTTTCTTTTTTTTTTTTCTTTTTTTTTTTTTTTTATTTCCTCACCCAGCCCTATGTGGAGGTTACATTCATGGTTCCAGTGGTACCATCTTATCCCCAGGCTTCCCTGATTTTTATCCAAATAACTTGAACTGCACGTGGACAATAGAAACATCACATGGGAAAGGTGAGAAACCTTTAGCTTGGAGTGGGTTTAGAGATGGACTGAGGGATGGTGGTCAGTGGGAGACAAGCACTCCCCGTGTGCACCAGGAGCTCGTCTGTCCGTGATGACGGGTACCCACGTGCTTGGCCAGTTGCCGTCCTTGCTGCCACCCAAACATTGCCTCTGGACATGATGCAGAGAGTTTTTTGGTGTTACATCTCTTAATCGTTTTACAGTGGAGAGGATTAAGAGGGAAAGGTGGTCCTGTCACCCCCCAGATCTGCGAGCCTGTGCTGGGTGTTATTTTCTGTTTCAGACCTTTAAGCGTTATCCTCTGGGAAGGTGGTTGGGTACCTGGCATTGCCACTAGTGTCACCCAGGGGAAAGGGGAGCTGCCACCAACACACTGCAGTAGCGTTTAGTACTTGATAGTACTTTCTGCCTTATTTTTCTCTGCGGTGCTGGATCACTATCTCTGTAACATTTTACCGACAGCGAAGTGGAAGCGCATAGTAAATCATTTCCAGACACAGGACAGAACTCGGGCTCTTGGTTCCCAGCTCTGTCCTATTTCTTCATCTCTCGTTTCCCCGCTAGCCTGGGGTATTGCCAGCACAGAGGCAAAGTGCAGACCTGTTCAGCCCAATCTCCTGCGCACACAGGCCAACCTTGTGTCTTGGGGGAAAATTTGAAGCAAATGTATCATTTGCAATTAGAGAGCAAGTTGTATGCACGAGGGCAGGAGGTAATTTCACCTGATCCAGTCTGTATCTGCCTGAGGTAAGCACAAAGGGTATAAATCCTTTATGTAACTTTATATAACGGTCTCGTCGTAGCGGATACGAGCATGACTGGAGCCATCATCAGCCAATTTTGCAAATACCATTTGTATTACAGCGAATAAACTTGTCAATGAACTGCACAGTGCATTAAGGGAACCATCGCATGCTGTGAAAAGTATTCTGTTGAGTAGCAGCAATCCACTCTTCATTAATCCACTGTGCCTCGGATGCAGCTCTCTGACGAGACACCGCATTATCCTGTAGCCAAGCTGAGCACCACACAGCAAACAGGCACGCTTTTAGATGAGAAAGTGCAACTCTGATGGCCTGTGGGCTTTTATGCCAGCATCAGAAGAAAGTCTTCTAAGCAAGCTAAGCAAGGCTTGAAAAAACACGGGGTATTTTTAAATAGTAGGGATATGTCTGCGTAAGTGTTGGGGCTTTTTGTCACCTGTCCTGTAAAAGATGCTGCTGTGGCTATTCAGTAGTGCAGGGAACAGTGCAGCCCTTACAGCCGTTCAGTGTGATGCAGTTCTGGATCATCAAAAGAATTCAGCCCTGGATCTGAGCATCCTGGATCTGAGCATCCTGGACCGGACCGTGTCACCGTGTCCGTCACACTGACACAAGCTGGGTGTTCGGCTCTTGGCAAAGCTGGTCCTACCTTCAGCGGTCTGAAGCCTGTCAGCTTTTTCCAAAATTCTGGCCTTGGCTGCAGATGATGGAGATTAGAAAACCAAACTGTGAGCTGCTCTGTAAATCCAGCTAGCTGTAGTGAAAACTTGGAGGCCTTTTAGGCAAGAGCTTTGGCTCTTCTTACCGATCAGGTTGTGCTGGGTAGGCGAGGGTGAGATTCCGAGCAAAGAAGTTGAGTGTTTGGTGTAGAAGAATCTCTCACCTTCATGAAAGGAGTGTGTTCGTACTGTGTTCCGTTCGATCCCTCCCTCTCCTTACCCTGCTGGTATCCTTCCTTCAGGGCTGTTCTCCAGGAGCTCGTTAGAAGTGAGCTGCGGTGCACGGTGGGGTCCCTCTCCCTGCAGGTGCCCTTGAGCCACAGCAGCGTGGCAGAGCCCCCCTGCTGGCACGTGGGGGGCTTTCTGGGCTGCGAGGGTGCAGGGAACCTCCACATCCAGGTAAGGGTTAGGGTGAGAGGAGATGATAGATGGAGGACGTAGTTACAACAAGCTGGCACGTGGCCACCTTGCGTGTCAGGAAAGCCCTGTAGTCCGGGGGGTTGGCTGGTTGCCGGTGCGATGGAAGGAGACGAGCAAAGAAAACGTCCTTTTCCCTGATGTTTTCTGGAAGATGTTGGAATGTGTTTGGATGCTGGGTCGTGCTGGTGGGAGCGTGCGTACTCGTACCTACACATCTTTTCTCTTGCAACAACGTTCTGTCTCGGTGATTGACTTCCCCGGCTGTCACTGTGTGAAACCGCTGTGCCTTGCAGCAAGCTTCTCCCAGCTCTTTTCAGCATTCCTGCAACGTTTCTTCTCGTTCTTCAGCAAAGAGCAGCGGAACAGTGTGATACTGAGGCAGAGCGGTAGCCACTAAAATGGAATCAATTTAGTCCTGGGAAAACAGAACAGGATTTTTTCAAAAATAGGAGTAACCGAAGCCCGTTTGGGGTAATGGCATCAGCAGCGCACATGCAGTGCGGAGCCGTCCCCCTCTGCTGTGTCCTTGCCCTTCGGCTCCCTGTTCCTGGGGACCACCGCGTGCATCCGTGATCACCCGGTAAATTTGGTGCTTGCTAAACCCGGCAGCTGTAACAATACTGCTGTGAGAAGGGGATGTATTTACACGACCTAACGTTCCCCGTTGTACCTGATTTTCCTTGTTCTGGTTTGACGTTTCCCACGCCTTTACCAACGCCGGGCTCGTGGCGCTGCCCCAGGACTGGGAAATCTTTGGGTTCCTATAAACCAGACTGGAGCAGGGCTGGTACCCCCAGCCCCCCAGGCTGTTCCTTGCCCCCCAGTCCCCCGGGCTGTTCCCCCGAGCCGGTGGCGGAGCAGGAAAGCTCGGCATCATAAAACCCACTCTCCAAGTTATTCACTCCCAGATCTTTATGAACATCTCACACGTGGCCAGCACACGAGTCCCCTAATTGAAACAAGTTGGTTGTTATAATAGTTATTTTTATGTGACTGCAGACACTGATTTACTTTATGGACTCACGAGCTGTACAATTTGAGTTTAAAAGCAGCTTAATTTTAAAGGTATTTAAGCACTTAAAGAGAGACTATTATTTTTAATCTAAGGACTTCAAAGTGATTTCTTTTCCCTATAATTTGTTTGGCTGTTTCTTTCACAGAGAATGGGGAAAAAAAACCCCAACCCTGCATTTGCAGAGACATTTTGTGCCACTGTAAATTTCAGACCACAGCAAAGGTTTAATCAGAGTCACAAATCCTTTAAAATGAGTTTATAATTTGCCGTTATGGCTCCAGGTACACAGCCCTTAACCAGCTCTGCTGCTGGAGAGACCTCGTGCCTTGGGATGGGAGTTGTTATCCTAAAAATCCTGGAGCTGGGGGCTGTCCTGCTGGATCTGGGAACTGGATAGTGCCGGTGTTCCTCTGGCGGCGTGCCGATTTCGGGCGAGTGATAGCGTTGCTGTTGCTTGGATCAGGTTTTGTAAAACCGAGGGTATAAATCTGCTGTCAGCTGATAACCAGGGAACGCTTAAGGCGTTTTGCATTCGTTGCATCTCCCCAAGTTTTCAGGAAAAACCAGGCGATATCTATTTTCAATTGACTGTACTGTTGGTAAGAATAATAAACGTTGGGAAACCGTTGGGTTTCCTGCCTCGGTGGAGTTTTGCGGGGGGAAGAGCGGAGCTAAACGTTCTCTGCCAAGCTCCATGTAGTATTTATCTGGATGTAAGGAGGGAATTGTCAAAGTCGAGACTGCTCTTGGTCATCGCTGAGCGGTGGGTCACGCAAACAGTTCTGCCCGGGACGCGGGGGGTCGGCACAATGAAATGAGCTGCTGTGAGGGGATGAAGATGAGGAGGGAGGAGGGCAGCTGAGATGCCACTGTGTGCCCTGCTTCTTCCCAGTCCAGTGATCCCTGTGGGAACGGCTTTGTGTTGGTTCCCAGCCTCTCTGACCTTCATTTCTTGGAAGGGAACTACTTGCTTGTGACCAGTAAACCTTCAAAAAGAAATTGAATAGACATAAGGATAAATGGAATATTCAGAGTTATAATTTGATGCTGACAAAAACCTGTTGGGATGGATATTAAATCTCATGCTCCAGAGCTTTAATCAATCTCTAGGTTGGTCTCATCCTGATCTCCAGAAATTAATGGGGAATGGGGAGCAAGGAGGAGATTATTCCTCTGATCCTTATTTACAGATTTCCTGGGCTTGCTTTTGAAGCAGCTGATGCTGTGCTTTGGCAGAGATGGGATGCGGAGCAGGGCAGCCCTGGGGTCTCGCCAGGCTGGCGGTCTCTGTGGTGCTAATCGGTGGCTTAAATGAGATAACCTGGTCGTGCCGCTGGCCGCTCCTGGGGCGTGCGAGGAGGTAGGGACGTAGCTGTGACTAACGAGGGGCAGATTACAGCTCTTGTGCTTGCCCGGAGGAGCCTGTTCCTCTGCAAATAGCCCTGTTGAGTTCAGCGGGGTTATGAGTAGCGTAAAGCCCGAATCAGCATGAGCTGGGGCTGGGGGGGCTGCCCTTCGATGCTCGGAAGATCTTCGGATGAAAGAAGCCATATAAATGCAAAGAGGCTTTTTTATTGCTAGGCATCGCTTTAGCTTGTTAACTTCGTGCGACGATAATGTGACAGGGGTTCTGATAGAAGATCCTGCCTTGCTTTGCAGCCTGAAAGCTGTCGCTGCCATTTTTTGTTTTTCAAAGATGGAATTATTTTCCAGAGAGTAAGTGCTTCTAATTGCATTTGAATTCCAGCATGAAAAATCACCTAGCTAGAGGCTTTTGCAAAACCCTGAAGTACTTACTGTTTTGTGTCGGTAGGTGTGAAGGATACTTTAAGTAACCCTTTACTCCTTTCTTGTTCGTTTACAAATGCAGCAAGGTCACAGCCTTCTCACCGGAATGTTTCAAATTGTTGAAATTGAATTTGGAAGAAGGGACAAACGGGTTTCCCTGTATTTGTCTCTTCTTTCTGTGGGTGGATCTGTTGTGGTTTTTATTTTTGGCGGTACAATATGGAGTGTAGGATCCTCTTCGCTTCCAGGGTCCATTCGAGCTAGCGGGAGCTGGGCTGAGCACCCTGACCCTGCGTGCCTGGCACGCGGCTGCACACGCGCATCCCACCGGGTGCCTGGGAGGGGGGGGGGGGGGGGGCAGCAGGTCCTGGGGGTGGGTCACGAGCAGGGAAGGGACAGCAGGAGCACAGGGCAGGGCTGGGTGCTGGAGTGCTGCTGGCCGTGCCATGGTGTGTACTGGGAGGGGGGTACGGCCCTTACGGGGGACACACACCTGAAGCGAGCCGCCTGTGGCTGGGGAAACACAGGGCTGTCCGTGCCCGACCGGGGACCAGCAGCCAGTCCCACCGCAGGGGGAACAGGAGGTCCCTGCAGTCACACCGCTGACAGACTTCATCTCCTAGAAAAGCCTCTCTGACCTTGATACTTGGCTTAAGCCCTGTTTTCCTAGGTGCGAATTCCTTCCAGAACATACTTGTTTTTGTTGTTTTCAAATCCTCGCGACTACAGCTTTTGCTGCTTTTGCTATCTATGGAAAGGTCAACGCTTTTAAAATAAAATACTCCTCTAAGCTGGCAGGCTCGGTCCTTTCTGCTGCTGATCCGTCCCTTCAGCGAGCCTGTGTCACCTCTGTTCCTGCGATACAAAGGCACAGGAGCTGAAGATCTTAAACGCTTTTCCCTCTTCTGGGCCGTGTACCGTACCCTTGTTTTGTTTCTTCCAACTATTATCATTTTTAACATCAATGGGTCTGTGGTTTACAGGGTGCTTTTCCTTCTCAGTTGGGCTGCTTTTACTGGGAAGCAGGGAATCGATACTGGGATTCTCAGGGAGAGGAGAGGGGCTTTGGCTCTGGGATGAAGGGGTGCCCTGTGGACACGGTGGGCTGAAGACGTCCCTTTTTCCTCCCCCGCAGGTGTGTTCTTCACCTTTCATACCTTTCACTTGGAGAATGGCCACGACTACCTCCTCATCACGGAAAACACCAGCTTTGCTCAGCCCCTGAAGCAGCTGACAGGCTCCCGGCTCCCTGCCCCACTTAGTGCAGGGCTCTTCGGAAACTTCTCCGCTCAAATCCGCTTCATCTCAGACTTCTCCATGTCCTATGAGGGTTTCAACATCACCTTCTCAGGTAAGGACAGGCGGTGGGTAAAGGTTGCATTCTTTCCCTTTCTTTCCAACTTTTCTACAAATCTTGGGAATAACTTTCTGTTGATGCCGTGGAGTGTGATCGGGTCACTGATGGTCACTCCTTTTGTTACCCCAGTAAATTATTCTGGCATTAAACCACAGCATGTCCCAAGAAATATTCTCCTGCAGTCCCCATATCACCAGATCTAGCCATTTTGTCTGCCTTGAGCCCCAGTAGATTACTGGATTGAATCCCCTGGAATTAAATCCCATTACAGACATGTTTGTTGCTTTCTCCCTCCTCACCCGATCAACATCTCTGCTCTGTTTATGGACCAAGGCTCCAGATTTTTGGGGGTATGCTGTCCCTCTTTCTTCCAGATACCTACATTCCTCTTTTTATTAGAGGAAAATCACTGCGGTAGGTACAGCGTTTCCAGCATGGGAAGCTGGGACAGATGGGGTCTTTTGGAAGGCAACGCTGAGCAATCTGGACTTCTTGGATAAGGAGCAAGGCAGAGCTGGTCACTCCTGTTGTCCGTCTGGTCTCTCTTTTTTCCTTTAGTTTGTTGCTCCACGTGGACGGTCACCAAGTGACCCAGCCTCTGCAGCTGGCTTCAGATGTAACACGTGCCTCGTGTGGCTTAGCCCAGGTTTCCCTGATCCCACTGGCATCGCTGGGGAGCTGGAAACAGTAATTCCTCTTGCTGGGCAAGCTCTAATGGACCCTCTGTAACAGCAGATGGAGGCAGACCTCCTGGCACACATAGCAGGGCATCCAGGGATGCAGGATTTTGCTGAGGTCAGCAGCCCTTCTCACCCCTGCTGGGCTGTGCGAGACAGCTTCTGCCCCCAGAACGCCCAGTAAACCAGTTCAGCCCTGCACTTACTAAGCCAAGCCACTCCTGCTGCTGCCTTCGACAGCGATGATACAGAATGTTCCTTTCTTCAAATGAAAGTCTGGATTTTCAGAAGTTGTCAATGAAAAGCGGCGTATGCGTGATGCTCTGGGAGAGCGAGCCCAAGGGGGGCAGGTCTGCCTGTGCAGAGGGGGTCGTCACACCCACAGATGACGGCTGCGCGTGGGGGAGCTCTGGTGGAAGTGCACGAGGTGTTTAACTCTGTCCTTTAACCCAAAGTCCTGCAGATGGCTGCTGAGGTGCTTGCCGGCGCACACATTTCAGAAAATGTAATCTTTACTGCCTGAGCGCCCCGACAAGCCGCTCCGTAAAACAATCAGTTTTACAACCAGAAGCTTATTGTGTTGGTGCTGTTCTTTTCTGTATCTCAGCGTACCTTTTAGTCTGAGGGCAGCAGCTGCAAATTTGGTTTGCTGGCGTGGAAGAGAAATGACCGTTATCGTTGCGGAGCTTGATGCTGATATGGTCTGTCTTTGACAGAGCTATTGCCGTAGACGCAGATAAAAACCTGCCGCGCTGAGAACGGGTTTCCAGTGCCTTTGTTCTGGCCTCTGAAGTTGAGGATTCACATCTGAAACCAGTCTGAAAGTTTCCAATTAACTTTTGTTTTGATGAGGGGAAAAATAGCTTTATGCCATTAAAAAGACTGCTTCTGAGTGTAACTGTTATTTTCAATGTAGCTGGAGACTTCTTTCCTATCTTGGAAGATGAAAATGGGAGTCAGTTGTGGGTTTAGCTTCTTCTAGATGATCTGTGTTGTGGGTTTAGCTTCTTCTAGATGATCTGTGTTGTGGGTTTAGCTTCTTCTAGATGATCTGTGTTGTGGGTTTAGCTTCTTCTAGATGATCTGTGTTAGATACTTCGTACTTTGTGGGTCAGTTATTTTTCAAAAGGAACCCTCAAAAGAGGTTTCCTTCAAACCATGTTGTGGTCGAAGACGTGCATTTGGCTACTAGCCAGAATGCTACATGACCTTTCATTTAGCAACGGCTTAAGTGTTCTCTTGCGTTCCCCAAGCAAGATGCGGCGTTCATTCATTTTCAGGATTAGTAATGTAGAGGCAGCAGAAATCCCATCCGGATCAATTCATCTTCATTTGACTAAACCAGAGGGAGAATGACAAATTTCCGTTGTGTTTTGTCACTACTGATGTCATTTTCATGTTTGCCTGACAACGGTGACAGCGAACGAGACCTGTTGTGCTTTGAGTTGGTGTAAATCAGGATCCTGGTGACGCCCTGGGGGGTTGTGTACTGGGCGTGAAGCCCGAGTTGGTCTTCGTAGCTCAGATGGGATGTACATCTTGCATGGATGCTTGCTTTGCAGAGCTTCACCACGGCTGGGTCAAAATGTAGAGCTCCCTCCTCATCCTCATGCTCAGGGGCTGGGGTACCTACCCTCACCGCGGAGAACGGGCCATGAGGTGTCACCCCGCCATCCCGTAAATGTCCGTTTGTCCCCTGTAGAATACGATTTGGAGCCCTGTGACGAGCCGGAGGTCCCAGCCTACAGCATCAGAAAGGGGCTGCAGTTCGGCGTGGGGGATGTCCTCACTTTTTCCTGCTTCCCGGGCTACCGGCTGGAGGGCGCATCCCGCATCACCTGCCTCGGGGGGAGACGGCGTGTGTGGAGTTCGCCTCTGCCAAGGTGTGTTGGTAGGTGGTCATGTGCTTTCATTTTGCTTGGCTGGTTACCCTCTGCTGGATGGTGTCGGTGGGCAGGGATGGGCGGCATCCCCCAGGACGGCATCTTTCAGCTCACGGGGTGGTTGGGGCAGGGGTGGGGGGAGAGGGAGCTGGAATGAGCTTTTCAGCCCTGCTGCTGTGTGTGGGGAGGGGAGGGGTGGGCAGAAGAGCTGCAGTCCTCTCCCAAGATGGAGCACACCAAGTGCAGCACAGATGGGGTCACACACACCGGCAGAAGCCCCCCTGCAGCCCACCCGCGGCGCTCGCTCCAGCCCCAGTGGCTGTACAAGCGAACGCATCGCGAGCCATGGGAGAGCTGTCGTCCCTTTGGGGGGGGTAAGGCCATCCTCCCTTCGGATCCGTGCTGTAGCGTGCAATGGTCCAGGCATGTGAAAGCTGCTTCTGGGTGGGTGATCTTAAGCAGCACAAATTCCACACTAGTATGGATGTGTCCGGGACACACACCCCCAGCTTTTAGCTTTCTCGTGTCCTCCAGAGGTTTCTCGCACCTTACACCTTTCGCTTCCTCTCCTCCTAGCTATGGCAAGTCCTTTTTGCAATGCCTCCGGCCATTACTTATACCAATAAATAAAGCTAAGGCCAGAGGAGGGGAAGAGTTCGTCTGTAGCACCGAGCTGGTTTCTGGCTGTCGTCCCTGATGCAGCAGGGCCACGGACACCCTGGTGTGGCCAGGGCTGCCCAGCACCCCCCCTTGCCCAGCACCCCCCCTTGCCCAGCACCCCCCCTTGCCCAGCACCCCCCCTTGCCCAGCACCCCCCCTTGCCCAGCACCCCCCCTGCCCAGCACCCCCCCTGCCCAGCACCCTCCAAGCCTTACGGTCAGCCTAAAACCTCACAAGTGGCAACGTGCTACGGGAAGGAAGCAGAAAGGAAGAAGGATGCTTCAGGCCTTTGCAGAAAGATGTAATGTGTTTTTTTGTGGTACAGTTCAGCAATTAGGAAACTGTTCAGTGCTGCGCTGCTGCCTGGCTCACCCAGAGCCACGAGGGATCCGTTCCAATTCGGCAGACCAGGTCTCTTACCTGTTTTCACTCTGGCAAAGCCTGCCAGGTAGATTTTCCTGCTCTGTGTTCGTGACCTTTGAGGGCCATTGCAGAGAGCATCCCAGCAAGAGCCAGTTTATTTTCTTGACTGCTGAGTCGTGCCATGCTGCATGCATTTCCCAGCACTGCTCAATGCTTAGGTCACAGGCTGCATCATCCTGCTGTGACAAGCCGCCTCTTCAGGGCATGAATAATAATCAGGTTGCAGAGAAAGCTAATCAGGGGAATAGAAATCAGAAAGAATCATAACCAGGCTTTAAACTTGATCCTCAGACATCATCACTAAGTGGGCGCACTGGCTTCCATTTCCCAGCTCTGTGCTGCAGCTGGCTTTGAATGGGCAGGTTGGTTTGATCATGATGGGCCAAATTCACCGTCTGGTGGTTTGCACAGAGCTCTGGTGGCAGGGTGACAGCTTCGTCTGCGCTGTCCCTGCTGCATGCTCAGCTCTGTGTGCTCGCCCTGGCTACCCACGGATACTGGAGACCTGGCTGTTTAGATCACAGGAGATTCAATTTCGTTTGTCAGACAACCCAGGCACTTTGTTTTCAGTTCGTCTTCTAGAGGTGGGTCTGGAGAGACACGAGAGCGGTTTGTTCCGCTGGCCAACCCCTCTCTCCAGGGTAGGAATGCTCCCCATGGACTGCTGCTTCAGCCCAGAGCCCATCTGGTGATCATCCAGCATCATCCCTGGGTGATCTGTGCTAAAGCAAACGTCCTGCTTTTCCTATGCTACAAGAGAGGAGAAGAAAGTCACCTCCAAAGGACCTGCTTTCGGGTTATCTGCCGGTAGAGGGTCACCTCCCAAAGGACCTCCTCTTGGGGTATCTGCTGGGAGGAGGTCACCCCCAAAAGACCTCCTCTTGGTGTATCTGCTGGGAGGAGGTCACCCCCAAAAGACCTCCTCTCGGGGTATCTGCTGGGAGAAGGTCACCCCCAAAAGACCTCCTCTTGGTGTATCTGCTGGGAGGAGGTCACCTCCAAAGGACCTCCTCTAGGGGTATCTGCTGCTGCTTCCTTACTTAACCCTCGTGCTCTGTTGCGGGCTCAGCAGCGGTGGCAGTCAGTGCAGAAAGTTGCATGTGCACCGTGATGGTTCCCCTTGGCTCCAGCAGCTTTGTGTGCTGCGCAGGACTGGTGGAGGCGCGCAGAGCTGGCTGCTCGGGAGGGCTGTTGTCAGGGCAAGTCGGAGTGACGCTGCCCAGCTGTGCGTGCAAAGCACCGCAACTCCAAGGAACAGGGAGCCAGTGTTCTACAGCTGAAATTCTTTCAGGGTAAATAGGCTGAGAAGTACCGACTCGGGGTTTGCTCCTCTGGGAGCTAATCAGGGAGAAACCCAAAGTCCTGAGCCCGTGGTGGTTGCAAGGCAGATGTACACGTGTTGCGTAGGCGTGTAGCAAACCGGCCGCGGTGGTGCCGGCTGACATCGGGCACTCGGCAAGGCAGCAGGCTTCCTCCTCCTCCTCCTCCTCCTGGGACATCCTTTGGATGCCATTTTGCAGGGGAGCCCTCAAGCTGTGCGTGGGCCTTGTGGACTTTTGCTTCTTCCCCGTGATGCCAGCAGGCGAGAGCTCCGTTTGCCGTCGTGCCGTCAGCTCGGCGCTGTCACGGCAGCCCTGCTTCTTGCACCCAGATGTGCTTGGCTGTCTGCTCACCACTTTGCGTAGAGAAGACGTGCCTGTAGCCGTCCTCTTCCACTAAGCAGAAGTGAGTCTTCTACTCACTGTGGCATGTTCATACGAGAGAGAGATTGTGTCCTTAAAAGCTTGCAATTAAAATGCATAAACCACAGAGGCGAGGGATGGGTGTTGCTGTTTTCTGGAAGCATTAAACTGTGATCTCCTGACATCCAAGGCAGGTTGAACCTCTGAAGCTGCCATCCTTTTCCTTCTCTAAAGAGGATCGTTCTGCCAAGTTTTGAGCCACGCAAATTTTCTAACTTCGAATTTGGCTCAAAATCAAATGTTGTTCGCACTACGCAGACTAGAAAAGGAAGCAGAGCTGGTGAAGGAGAAGTCTTACTAGAAGAGCGTAGTGGAACAGGGACAGACTGCAGGTTGGAGTGAATAGCAAGAGGGAAATGACTCTTCCTTCCTCTCCTTATTTCCTCCCTTCCTTTATTTCCTTCTTTCTGAAATCCTCGCCCTTTATGACCTGTTGTAGGAAGTCTCAGGGCAGGGGGAAGCAATTACAGTGACATTAACTACCCTGCCCCTGCGAGAGGGGTACAGGGGCTCCCATGTCATCTCCGCTGTCCCCAGCCCCTTGTCCTTCCCACGAGAAGGGTCGGGGTTTCGTCTATGCCACAGCAAAACCTGAGCCCACTGGGCTTTGTTGAGTGACATTTTGGGAGGAAACGAAGATATGTGAATTGGAGCTTATTTCCGAAATGGACAGGCAAAAGGCTCCCTGGTTTTCTGTCATTTGCTGATGGGAACGGATGTCATTGTTAGCTGCAAAGCTGGGAAGAAAGCTCCCCTTGCAGGGAGCAAGGGACAGGGGGTACTTTTATATCATCAAATGATGAACTGGAGAGCTGAGGGCAGCATTAACAGCAAATAAGGTCAACCGTTGCCCTTTTAGCTTTTAGAAAATGGTTTTGTGAAACACGTTGAAATTCAGAGTTATCTTTGTCATTTGGAATTATTTGGAAGTTTCACTGAGCGTATCTTTCTGCACTAAGAGCTCTGGCACTTGCCAGGCATGGGTACCAGCGGTTGGTGCTGAGCTGTGCTGACTGTTCAATGAACACCCTGATTTTTATGTACCATGTATAAGATGAGCTTTGTAGAAATCTGGAAAAGATTTCAATATACTAATTTTTTTTTTATTTTTTTTTTTTTGCTTCTGGTCCATGAATCGGGAAGGAACATAAACACAGACACTGTTTCGAGCCAGTGGTGGCTTTCGAGGGATTTGGGGATGTTTTTCTGAATCGGGTCCCGAGATAGCATTTGAGCATTTGAGCTTTCTGTGACTCAGTTTCCCTGTCTGTATAAGGGGAGGCTGTTATTCTCCTGTAAGGCACCCAAGGTTTACTGATGATAGAAACGCGATTAAGTACTGTTTTGTTTACTGGCTGCACTCGGAAAGAGAGTCCATGGATGCATTAGCAGATGGGTAGGGGAAGGAGTGAGCATCCGTGGCTGTTTGGAGGCATCACCTGCATGTGTTGTATGGCCAGGCTATGCATGTGGTTATTAAAATGTGGTTTTGTGTCTTTATATAGCTGAATGTGGTTCTTCTGTAACTGGAACCCAAGGTGTTCTGCTGTCCCCCAACTATCCAATAAACTATAACAACAACCATGAGTGCATCTACTCCATCCAGACCCAGCCAGGAAAGGGGATCCAGCTGAAAGCCAGGACTTTTGAACTGGAGGCAGGAGATGTCCTGAAGGTAATTCTTCTGTCTCTAGCGATGAAGTGCTACCATGCTGCTCGTGAGAGCAAGACCTGCAAGGAAAGCGATGTTCTAAGCTTTTAATGGAGTTAGCTGAGACCTGACCTCTGGAAAATGCCACCAAGCCCAGACAGTGCCGTGGTAGTCCCTGGAAGAGACCCCTGCTAGGACCACGAGTGGCCAGGAGTGGCTGCTTTGTTACGTGCAACCACTTGCCATGGCGGTTTTGAGGACGGCAGCACCATTCCCACAGACCAGACTGAACTTCAGGCAGGGCAGCTGGGCTAAAATATTGTCTGTGTGTATCCCTCTAAGGTCGGAGCGAGGCACCAGATGCGATCCATCTGTGCCTTCTAGCCCAGGGACACCGTCTGATCGGCGTGTGTCACTGCTGGCCTTGGTTTGCTGTGCCTAAAGCACAGTGTGTCACTGTAGGGGTTCAGCACCTCTGAACTTCAGCGGCTCGTAGCAGTCCTTGGCAGCAGCACGAAGGCGATAGCGAATGTCCCCACGCTTCAGCCTGGCTGCGGATTTGAGGCTTCAGTCTGCAGGTGGATGCATAAACAAATCCTGTATCCGTTAAAAATGTGGATATGTTTGCTGTACTGCTGCGTCTTCTGCTGTGAGGTCTTCCCTGAGATGCAGAGATCTGTTGGCATGCCAGGGGTTCTCCCTTTGTAGCTAAACTTCAGTTCTTACCTGCCCAGTTGTACAGGGGGAACTGTTAACACATGAGGAAGCGTGAGGTGGTTAGCATTATTTTTGTGTTTTTAAGAATCAAGGCTGCTTTGTCCCCCAAACGGTTTTATTTAAATGCAGAACTCCAAGCTCAAGCTCTTCAGCTTTCCCATACTCAGTCTTATTTTAATCTGCATTTACCAGTTTCAGGATTCTATATAGGAGGAGACAAATCCAGGCTGAGTTTCTGTTAACCACGAAGAAATGGTTTTGTAGGAGGCATTAATATTACAAGATGTGTGCTGCTGTGCTAAGCCATCTTCCCAGAGAACGCCTCTGTCCTTATTTAAGTGCCATACTTCTGCGCTGCGAGATAGGTGTAATCCACATATTTTCAGCTCACAAATGACTGGAAAGAGAGAGATTTTCAGCTAATGCAAAGAATATACTCGTGAAAAAAAATTTTGTTCTCTCAACAGATTTGTCATCAACTTCTCATCTGCTCACGACAGAAGTTACTATCAGTCTCTGCTAGTGAGAAGTTGCTTTTTACCCTCATAGAGAATCATGCTATCTAAAAGAAAGAAAAAGAGAAAAAGCACCACTATTTGTGTTTTTCTTAAATAATAGCAGGGTCAAGGCACATCTATGAGTCACTGTAGGGAGAAAATGTTTTTCCTGGTAGCGGTGCTGCACCCTTGGAAGAGAATTTAGTTCAGAAAACGCGGCTGTGAGTGCAGCCTAAGCTCGGGTGTTTGGAGGAGGATACGCATCCCCCAGGTCACAAATCCTGCTCCTCAGATGAGCGGCATCATGAAGTCTCAGCAGGTCAGACTCTTAGTTGGGATTAATTTCACTGGTTTCAAAGGAACTGTCCCTATTTGCACTTACGGATGATTTGGTCCCTGAAGTAGCAAATAAAATACGATGATTCCCAGTGTGTGTTTCTTGTTTCCCCCAGGTCTACGATGGCAGCAATAGCTCTGCTCGCCTGCTGGGCTCCTTTAGCCGCTCTGAAATGCTCGGCACCAGCATAAACAGCACTTCCAGCAGCATGTGGCTCGAGTTTATCACCAATAGTGAAAACACAAGTAAAGGCTTTGAGCTGCAGTTTTCCAGTAAGTCTTAGGCAAGGTGGGAATCGAGGTGTAGCGGTGTATTGTTGTGTTACAGTTGCACGACCGGCGGCAACAATCCTTTCCATAAAGATCTTGTCATCTAAAATGGGATTGGGAGTGCGGGAGAGGATTGTGTCTGCAAACCCTTTCTGTTGTGAATGAGGCAACGGTGATACAGAAACTTTGGATCAAAGCCGAGTTACCAGATTTCTGGGATCTTGTTCAAATAGTAATTAAAAAAATACAGATTTTCAGTACAGTGTTTTTCTCTCCAGCAAAAGAAGAAAATATTAATGTGATCTTCTGACTGCTGATGTTAATATCTTCTGACTGCTAAATACCTGATGCAAACAGATGCCGTTTCCCCCGCTCCAGGTTTTGAACTCATTAAATGTGAGGACCCTGGCATCCCACAGTTTGGCTACAAGGTGCACGACGAGGGACACTTTGCTGGCAGCTCCGTGTCCTTCAGCTGTGACCCGGGCTACACGCTGCGAGGCAGCAGGGTGCTGGTCTGCCTGACAGGGGAGCGGCGAGCTTGGGATCAACCCCTGCCGACCTGCGTAGGTGAGACACCTCTGGCTTTTCAGACGTCCTCTCACAAGTGCTCTGCATCTGGGCATCACGCTCAGCACCCTCTCTTCCTCCTTTGCTAACACATACGATGTTAGTTCTGGCCCTGACTGCACCCATCTACAGTACTGAGGACCCTGCTGAGGGTGCTGCGTAAGGCGTCTTCAGATCGAGAGCACTGGTCTCTGCCCAGCTTTTACAAGAGGTCTTAACCTGAAACACTGTGCTCTGAGCACACGTTTGACAAAGGTTTCTTGCAAGGGGACTTGCTGCTCTTCCAGTCCTTGTCCTTTCACTTGAATGTGTGGAACAGCGGCGCTTTCTGATACTGGCAGACATCAGCGTGTGTCCAGGCATCTGGCAGTTCAAAGTCTTGTTCGTGTGAGAGCTACATGACATCTGATCCCAGATTCCGAGACATTTTAATTCCCTCCATCTTTTCTTAGCCAAGTCCCGCGCTCCCTTTTACCTGTAGCTCTCCTCTTGCTTGGAAAATTCTGCTACTAACTTTTGTGTGTCTAAACAAAGCGCTCTTGGTCTGTTCCTTCACAACTTCATGATTATTTAGCATGTCCAGGACGTGGTGAAGCTCCTGCAGACTTCATCCTCTGAGAGGTCTCAACAGCCAGCAGGCTGCTGTCATGGTTATAAGTGATGTGCTCAGACGTTGGCACTCTGTATTCTCCCGTGAGCTAGGACCATTCTTTATGTGGTAACTCTCTGCTGAATTTTAGCCTTAATTATTGAGGTAAAAAGACCAATTTCTGTGATTTATGCGTCTTAACCTTTACCCTCTTTGCTATACATACGTTATATATGAATGGTTGTGTCTGAGCACGTGGAAACTTAGAGAATTGTAATGGATACGGTATGAAAATATATGCAAAATTCTCACGTTCCTTTGAAGTTCATTTAGCAGGTACATACATATGCTGGCTTCTTCATTTTGTCACACGGATGAGTCATTTTGCAGATACAAGCAGAAGAATCGAGCTCTTTCACCCCACGTGTGTGCACCGGGGAAAGCAGGATGCTGGCAGGCTCTGCCCTCACTCACTACGAGTTAAAAAGGTGGAGGGAAGCTTTGACAGCATGTCAGATGTCAGGAACGAGCACAGAAGTGCAGAGTTATGCTGATAACTCAGTCTTTTAGCTGAATTAAATCACTCTCTTCATCTTTGTTTTGTAGGTTCTAAGTATCTCTTTGAAACGGCGAGAAATACTCCCTGTTGTATTCGTAGGATGAGATTTGCATTGTTGCCAAGCAAGAATCGTAGTATGTCATGAATCTTCTCACTAAGCCGTATGTTTCTTTCAGCCGAGTGTGGGGGTACTATCAAAGGAGAGTCGTCGGGACGGATCCTGTCTCCCGGCTACCCAACGCCCTACGATCACAATCTGAATTGTATTTGGACCATAGAGGCAGAAGCCGGTTGCACCATCGGGTGAGTTGGGCCAGGTTCTCGTAGCTGGGTTTTTCTTTCCATGTACAGCTTATTTTTCCAGAAGCCCATCCCTAATTCCGTCAGGCGGGTAGCGGGGATACCCTGTCACTTCGCGAGTCCCCAGCAAAGGAGCAGGTGCTGGTTTGTCCCCTTGCTGGGTCAGGAGCGGTGTCACGTCTCCTTTCCCTGAAGCTTTTTAGCCCCGTATGGCCTCTGCCTGTAACAGCTCTGGTGCCCTGGGGGGTGACACCAGGTGACAGTGCCGTTGCCGCCTGTGGTACGACTGTATTAAAATAACATCCGAGAGGTTTTACCTGCGTCTGCAGTGTAAGTGATTTTCACCCCTTTCCTTACCGGGATGCATTCAGAAACAAACCTTTTCCACCAGATTAGCATGGAATTTCCCAACAATGTTTAACACGTGTCCAAGCGGCATAATCCCGAAGTAAGGAAGGAATACGTATAAAGCTGCTTGGATGGTTGCAGCCCAGGAAAGGATAATGGAAGTGATGGGTTTGGTTTGTCTCCCATTGGCGTTGCCAGAGAAAATTAACGCTGAAGGGGGATGCGCTTTGCCACGTTACGTGTGCGAGGGTCCTTCAGAGGTGAGTTGGCAGCTGGAAAACTGAGACCACAGCACTTAGCCTTCGCCTTCTAATTGCATTGTTTTGTTTTTGTTTTACTAATAAATAGAACATATACAACGTGATTATCCTCCCAAAGGAAAGACTCAGGATGGTTTCTCAACATCTGGTCTGTGCAGAGACCCAAGACTGTGTTCTCCTTCTGCTCCTCTGACTTCTCTCAGTGTCCTGTTGACACTTTCCTGTTAGAAAATGGCAGTTTGAAATTTAATTTGTTTAGAAGTGAATTTGGCAGTTAGGTAAGCACGGTATTGCGAACATTTGGCTCATAAAGTTAGTGCAGCCACCAGCAGAATCCAGGCAGTTCCCTGCTCTCTGGTCCTTCATCCGTGATCCCTGCTGCTTACCCACTGTTCCCACGCTGAAGTTTGCCCAAGCCCTGCCAAACCGTTGCGGCACGCTGCCCTGTGTGTACCTACACGCTTCAGTCCAGTACAGCCAGCTCTGACAGAAACCTGAAGTGTATTGGCAAACAGAGTTTTTGCTGAGTGATGGGACTTGAGGGGGAGAAATGTAGATTATAAGGTCTGTTCAACAACAGTCCTCTTCTCCCACGACCTCCTGTCGTGATTTCTAGTGCTTGGTAGCTGTGTGTCGGCCCCGTTTCTGGGCTGACCTGAGGTCTGCGGCTGTTCCAGCTCTGTGCTCCTTCGTTCTTGGTGCCCTTTTATCTCCACCGGAGCTTCCTTGCTGCATCAGCACTCAGCATCTCTTCAGCGGAGACTGTTACATTGAGCTCTGTGGTGCGTTTAGTTGATGGATTTGTGCTGGCGATGGATTTGGTCCAGTATTTTCATTTTTACTTAATGCAGAAATTTCCTCCATTACCTCTGCTCTTCGGTGTGGTTCAATAATGGATGGTTTCTGGTATGAACAGAGGAGAAGGAGCATAGCCGATGCAGCTTAATTCCTGTACAGGCAACTTCCAGTTGTCTCATCTTTTTTTTATTCTCCTGTAAAAGATTCTGAGGAATCTGAAGATTTTTGTAGGACAAAGCAGAGAGGAGAGGTCCCCTCTTCTCTCCCCACCTCCAGAAGCATCCGAGCCCGCCTCAGCAGGTCAGCTTGGCTCTCACATGCCATCCCTGCCGCCTTCCCCGGCAGCGCTCGGGCGGGCAGAGCTGGGGGGTTGCATTTGCAGGAGCTGCCAGAGGCTCGGAAGGGGCCAAGGCTGACATGGAGTGATGCCAGGCAGCACCATGGGCAATACACCTTGCGACCCACCCCCCCACCCCCCCCCCCACGTCATCAGAGATGAGAGCTCCCTTCTTCTGTTCCTTTCTTCAGCAGCTCAGACAGAACAGATGATCTCTGGGTAGTTGAGAGAGCACATTTTCAGCAACTTCATTTTTATGGTAATCCATTGGGAAAAATAATCCTCTTCACGCATGATACAATTGTATAATGCTCTCATTTATAACTTACATTAAAATTAATCACCAGAGCTTTTTTTTTGAATAAAGCTGTATCTGCACGGAACGAGGGGAAGGAGAGAAAGAAAGAAAAATTAGTCTGCACATTATTTCCATGGAAGTTGAAGGGTTGGACTTCAAGAGAGGATTCATTTTGTGCGTGTGCAAACACGCGCGTGCCTAAAATTACATCTAAAATGACTTGGCTTATCTGAGGCTCGGGAGAGAAGGAAGCAGAAGTGGGAGGGTATGAAATGAATGAAACTTGCCTTCAAGTGCTGCTCGCAGAGCTGAGAGGAGGGGATATACGCAGTTAGAAGTGGCAGTGGCGTTTTATTGTAGAGCGGTGGTCTCGGTGTCATAAAAGAATTTCTTGATATTGCTAATCCTTGTTCAATGGGTGCTGTATTGACAGGTGCCATTTTTCCGTCTCATCTAGAAATAGGAAGGAGAGTATTGGGATGTTCCCGTTCGCTTCTGTGGAGGTTTTTAGGGACGTAACGCTTCATAGCTGTGAAATTTGGGAAGCAGCAGGCAGCCCTGCAGCACCATTAGCCTCAGCCCTGCGGCGCTGGTGCAGGCGCTGCGGGCGTTCAGTGCCGCGGCCAGCTCCAGATGGGAGCCCAGCCTCCTGCGCAGCAGAGCCAAGGTGGGGCAGCCGGAGCTTGGGTGGGAATCGCCGGCAGCAAGAGCCCCAGGTTGCTCGGTGAGGTTGTGGGGATGCTTGCCGAAGAGCTGGGGCTGAATGGCTCGTCAACCGTGATGCAGATTGTCAGTGCAGGGCTGGTCTCTCCTGCTCTCTGCTCCTGGCTAAGCTGAGACAACTTTCCCTCTATCACATAAAAATATATCTCTCCAGAATTCCTAATTTTCTTTTTTCTGCGTTTTCATGCATGCAATTGCAGAAAATTGCAGAGTGCAAGAATTAAACCCTCTTCCCCTCCATTGTCTGCTAAACCAATGTCTCTGTCTTGTCTTAAATGAAGCCCTACTGAGAACAGAACTAAGCTGATAGAAAAAACGTATTGTTTGGTCACAGATATGCCGAAGGAAGAGATTGATTTGCCCCAGAGCATGCCACTTAATAAAATCAACTGTCCCGATAGACTCCTGAACCAACTGGCACTGGACAGCCTGTGCCCTGCCCCTGTGTTGTCGTGGTTATTTCCTCGTGGTGAAGCCTTGTCTGCATGCTGTTTCTTTAAAATAAAAATAAAAAAATGAAAGGTGTGACCTCTGTAGGCAGCCTTGGTCCCCTTGGCAGCTTGGAGCCAGCGGCGAGCTCTCCCAGGCGGTGGCAGCCCCAGAGTGTCCCCCCACCCCAGGTCAGTCCCCAGCAGCATCTCCCCGTTTCTGAGGTCTCCAGCAATGGGTTTTCTCTGGCAGTTTTGGCTAACTAGAACCAATTAACCTGAGAACAAACGTCATCAGGCCAGCACACCTGTGGAGAACACCTCTGCTAGGATCCATTCTTCTTTTCCTCAAGCCTGGCTTTTTTTCTCTTTGCTCAAGGTCTCTGCTGGGTAGATTTATGATACAGCTCTTTTGGTTTCTGTTGGATTCTGTGGACACCATTTTGTTGCTGAGTACATTGTGGTGGGATTATTTTTTTAATTTTTTTTGCCTTTTTTCCCCCCTTTTTATGGTTCTGCCTGATTTATTTATGTTTTCCCCGGATAAATAGGAAAGCAGCCAAGGGAATGCTTCCTCCTTTTCCTTCGCCGGCTGTCAGGATTTTAAGCACAGCACCTGATTGTTTTATTTTTTGCAGATTTTTCTCGGTGCCGTTTATAGATTTCTGTCCCCGTTTCAAACCGGCGTGCCTGGAGTGACCCAGTGGTAGCCTGGTTTCGTTGTGTCAGATTGTATTTCCCCCAGTGATAATGTGGCAATGAAAAACGGAGGCAATTAAATACCTTCTCTTTGGTCGGCATCATAAGTGCAGGAGTGAAAGGGACCGAGCCCTGATGTATCGCAGCCTTTAGCTGATAACTCCCTTGGGTGGGACAATAATCACGGCAGTATCTTAGGCTTAGATGGTACTTCTGATCTTGAAAGATCCCAAAACTCCGTGCAAAGCCTGGACCCATCTGCTGGGCACCCTCCCACAGCAGAGGTTGGTGTGGTGGGGAGGAGTGCAGTGATAGCCCCCCCAGCCCAGGGTGGGAAGAGAGGAGCATCCCGCCAGGGTTGATGCTGTCCTGTCCCAGAGTGCCACCACTTCTCCTGGACACAGAGGGGACTTCTGCTCGTGTCCCATCCCTTGAGGTCCATCATCGCTGGTACTGGAGTGAACTCCCTTGCCACGATGATCCCTGCCAGCATCTTGGGCTTTCCCTGGGGAATTTTCTGTAGAAGTTCCAAACGGGCACAGCCCTGGTGTAGTTTAAAAGCAGAAGACGAGCTCCAAGGACCACTGCTGCAGGCGGTTCAGGACAAAGGAGCGTTTGCTGCATACGCTGCGGGCCTTGCAGCCCTCTCTCCAGGGCAGACAAAATGACAAAATACACAGAGTAAGGAAATGAAATCTGCATTCAGAGCATTGTCATAGATACCTCGTTGAGAGCACAGGGTAATTTCATTGCCAGTTTCTTAATCTCTGTTTTCTCTCTGTTCCCTTCCTGGTGTGGGTTTTGGAGAGCTGGCTCATGCTGCCTCACTTTTTCTTTATTTCTTGCTGAAGTTATTCTGTTAACTGATCTAGATACGGTTTTGCAATATCCAGAGTGGTGTAAAACATATCAAAATCCTCAGAGGTGCTGCAGTCCAGCATTCAGAATTCACACCCTGCTGTTTGCACACCCTGTTCTGCCCCTTTTTATTAACCTCTGGGGCAATTAACACCCTGGTAAGGGTTTCTTTTCCAGCATGATGCTGTTTTAATTAAGAGTGGTGTTGGTTGTTTCCTTTCCATTTTTTTCCCCCCAGTACACAAGATTAGCTTGGTGCCAGAAGCAAATTCTTTGATCTGAGTGCTGGTAACAAAAATCAATGCGTTTTTATCAGTAGATGCTGGCTCCTGACCATAAGCTGTTCCTTGCAGGGCACCAAGGAAGGGAAAAGGACAGCCAAGGTTGTTGCTGTGTGCAGCGTAGGGACAGTGCGTGAATTAGATGAATATATGTAAGTTGCCTGAAGGGACCCCAGCACATTTTCTAATTCTGTTTCGAGTAAGTTTCTCAATACTTCTGTGTTTTTCTGTTGATAACAGATCGATAGTGAAACTCTGGACAACCCCCCGGTCCTCCCCGTCACAGCCCCTGTACCTCACTGCTGCAGGTTTCCTATGTGTCCTTGACTCAGCCTTTTGTCTGTGTGACGGCTACTCATTGCAATGTCCGAGCATCTTCGGTGTAAAACCAACTGTGATATTCTTGCTAGGGACATTTCTGCTGCCCACAGTGGACTTCTGGACCTTTAACTTGTTCCTCAAAATTTTAGGAGAGATTAGTAGTTTTGTTTGGTCAGGAGAGAACACCAGAAAGGACCCAACTTTTTGCAAAACATTAGTGTCTGTGACTCAGTTGGTTTTTTATTTATGGCTGTGTTTTATTAGGGAGGCATGCAACTAAGGTGTCTGGGGGTTTAGAGACCGAGTTTTCTAGAGGGCTAGAGTACTTGGCCCAAGCTGAGCTGCAGATAACGGGAGAGAACACATTCCTTGTGGGCCACGCTGCCTTGTGTTGGTGCCAGTCACGTTCCTGATGCTTTCAGAAAAAATAAAAAGGCAGAGCCTTTGTGGTCTGACTTCCAGTTCCTTTTGCCCCACAGGCTCCACTTCATGGTTTTCCACACTGAGGAGTTCCACGATGTGCTGAGGATCTGGGACGGTCCGGTGGAGAACGGCATCCTCCTGAAGGAGATGAGCGGATCCAGCTTACCCAGCGATGTCCACAGTACTTTCAACTCTGTCATCTTGCAGTTCAACACCGATTTCTTCACAAGCAAGCAGGGCTTTGCTGTGCAGTTTTCAGGTAGGCTTTACCTTGTGTCCTCAGCGTTGTCCAAACCCAAGCTTTGCTGAAAAGTGATTCCAGGTCTGTCTACAAGTACTGATGGCGAGCAGATGGTATTGTGTTGAACGTGGTAGCAGGAGCTGTGCGGTCTACCAGCTTCCAGCTAAAACACGAATGTGTCTTCCACCTTTGGGTGCAGTCTCTGCAAATAGAGAAAAACTCTTGTATTTTATCCTTGCAATGCAGGTGAATTCTGTGCTCCCCTCCACTACGGTCACCTTCACAGTGGTGAACTTGGCAGCAAGATGCAGAGCAGTACGTTTTGGAATACATGAGGAATTACAGATATTTTCCACCACGTTCCCACAGGTCCCATAGAGGCACCGTTATGCAGGCAACTTCCTTCAGGCATTCCGAGAGCAGTTGGTCAGTGGTCTCTGAAAACCCAGTCTATTTAAAATCCCTAAAATTGGATCCCCTGGGATGAAGATCACAAAAAGCTCTGTTGGCTGTAGGGGATGTCATTGTACGCAGCAGCACTACGTGTAATGCAACTGCAGTCTGTCATTGACAAAGTCCTGGCCGTTGTTACCTAAGACTCAGGCTTGCAAACGCATTAATTTCAATCGTGTTAGGGTAATGTATGTCAGCATTCACATGGAGGTTTCCAGGATGCAGGTCTTCACTGACATGTCCAGTAACCGACCAACAGATGCCTGTTTTGGAGACGGTAGTAAAGAGGGAGGCTGCTGGGTGAATGGTGGTAGGACCTTCGTGGGGCTCAGACACGTCTCAGCATCAGAGCTCATTGTGTCTCTCCCAAGCTTTTGCCCAGAGGTTTCTGTTGAGGCTGCCTTGCGTAGTTGAGAGTAGGCCAGCTCTTCGGGAAGAGTTTGTGGTGGGTACAAGAGCTTTTGGGATGACCACAGGAGAGCTTTGTGTCACCCAGCAGAGCTCTGCCGTCCTCCTCCTTTGCCAGGCTTGTGTCTCGGCCTGTCAGGAAGGACCAGACTGGGCTGGCAACTTGCTTATCTTCAGTTGCGCAGAGAGAGAGGGATTTCCTCTGGCTCTGCTAGGAGCAGCTTTCTCCAAACTGCCTAGGTGTAACAGACTCTCATCAACTTAGTAGGAAATAAGCTCTGCTCCCCTGCCTGACACGGAGCTGGGCTGTATTGAATGCTCCTGCTCAAAGCCGTTGTTCACGAGGTGTGACTAAGCAGTCAGACCTAAGCTCAGAAGTACACAGTTTTGGATCTTGTGAACGTGAATGATCTATATAAGCTTGCAAAACCTCTATGGCTCTAGGACTTCCCTTGGCGTTCAGTAGTGGCGGTGTTGACAGCCCTTGCGCTCAGCTGTGCTGCCTGCCCCCAGCTGGGAAGGAGCTGAGGGGGTCATCTCGTGCCTCAAAGGGACGTGGCAGCGAGACACGTGCATTTCTAAAAGGTCAGGCTTGATGCTTCACAGGGCTAAAGGCAAAATTGCTCTGCCAGTCAAGGGAAGTGAAAAGTGCTAGTGGATTAGTTTATTTTGCAGCATGTGTCTGACACAGGAATCTATAAAAATGCCGTGTAAGATCAGTGGATGTCTGGACTTATTAAGTAAACATGCATGTGCACAATTATACATCAAACTTGCACTCTGTGTAGTGCACTTGAACTTGCCATTCCCCAGGGCCTTTACCAGCTGGAGTGGCAGATGCTCAGTGCAAAGTAAAAACCAGTTTTTGAGTGTGTGGCAACTTGAAGGGATACTGAAGGAGGAAGAGAGATGGAGAATGCAGTCCTCGCTTGGGTGTCCGTTGAAGGACAGAGTCTAAGTACAGCCAGTGCTGTAAGCCTGTATTAAACATAAATCTGTATATTAAATGTATGTATTCAATATTCTTCAGTTTCCACTGCTACTTCCTGCAATGACCCAGGAATTCCCCAGAATGGGAGCCGGAGCGGTGACAGCAAAGAGGCTGGTGACTCCATCATCTTCCAGTGTAATCCAGGATACGCTCTGCAAGGGGAAGCCAAAATCACCTGCGTGCAGATTGAGAACAGATTCTTCTGGCAACCAGACCCTCCCTCCTGCACAGGTATGAAGGTGGGAGGATGAACATCCATCCTCCCATTGCACTGGCTTCCCTGCCCCGTGTCACTGCAAGGCTTCTGTATCCAAAGGGGACGAGTCCCACCTGGGTTGAAGAGATGTATGACAACGTCTCAGGTAGCTTCCTCATAGAACTACTTTTTGAGGTTTATCCCCGGAGCATCTGGGACAATGAGAATCTAGTTCATGCTGGAAGCTCTCAGGACATACTGTAATGTAAGTGATGATATTTAACCTGACAAGTCAAAATTAAAGGCTTCTTTAAAACTCAGGTTGGTAGAGAGGATTGGGGTCATGGGTGAATAATTTCTGCATGAGGAGACAGCAAATTCTGTCATGAGAAAGAGCTATCTGACATTTTCTTTGAGATCGTAAAGTAATAAAAGAAGCTCATAAAAATGATTCTTTTTAATATGTCCAGAACACATAAAAATAGTCATGCTAAGCACATTGCTAAGAGCAATAAACATCAAATTGGCTGGCCAATTAAATGCTAGCCGCAAATTACTTACCTGTAACCTTCATTCCTGTTCATGCACTGTTATCCCAAGCAAGCAAAATCAATTAATTCTGTTTCTAACTTCTGATTTAATACCAGCTAGGAAACTTCTACAGCCTGCACAGGATTTATGCTCCCTGCAGGATGACTTGGTTTCTGAATGACTAGCTCGATGATCTAGTGTGGCACCCTTTCAGCGTGATAGAGACAGTCGTTTTCGTCTTCCCGCAGCTAGAACTAAATCATATTGTTGCATGTCATGCCCATCTTGTCATTCTCCTAGCGAGTTTTCTTTCACACCAGACGCTGGGCTCTCGGTCCTCTTCAGAGGAATGTAGCTGGTGCCTTAATCTTGGTGTGGGATGAATTCCCATGGGTCGTTTCCAGTTTGACACGGGATATTGTCTTGGGTCCTTTTTGAACAGGAGTCTGGCTGTCTTGGTTTAGGAGTCGCTGCTTTCAGCTTTTCGCAGAGCTTATGTCTTGCTCATTCCTTCTATTCAGCGACCAAGTATTTGGAGGAATAACCAGTGGCCAGAGAATCTCAGTTTTATAGTAACTGTGTTACAGACTGTCTAGTTAGAGCTGAATTGGAAAACGGGGTTTAATTTAGGGCTTGGATTTTATGTTTGTATTTAACATTTCAAATATCTTTCCACGTCTTCATTGTACGGCTTCGGGAGTCCCTGAACAGTGTGGGCTGAACTGGAACCTCACAGCTGAAACAGCCCCCAGAGGTTTGGGGCATTTGAAGTCTGGATGCTGGTGCACCTCCAAACAGCTATGGCTTGGACCAGTTTCAGGTTTAAATCCTTTGGAGACTATGGGTTGGATTTTCAAAGAAATCAGAGGGTATTGAACAGTCATCTCCCCTGGGCTTTTCAAAAACGAGTCTGTATGGAATCACGGAACTGTTTGTGTTGGAAGGGACCTTAAAGATCATCTAGTTTCCAACCCTGCTGCCATGGGCAGGGACACCACGTATCTCCTTTAGTTTTACCATGTATATACTTTAGTTTCTTCTGAGTTTTCCCCTGACTTTACAATCTGGAAGAGGAATGCACCCTAAAGGTTGAGGTAAACGGAGACAGAATAGATGCTTGTGGTTCGTGCAGGTTATTTGTGCGTGACCTTCAGCTAAACTCTTCGCTGTCTGTGCTGTGGTTGCCTTGTCCCTTCCAGAAGGGTACCGGTTCTCGGTGCCTGCAGAGCCTGCGATGGGACTTGGCTGAAGAAGCTGCTCTGGGGCCTTGGAGAAGGCTCTCTGCTTCAGTCCCTGCTGCGATCCTTGCAGAACGGCCCCACTACATTCTACCTCACACCTGGAGGTTCTTGTGTATTTATAAAAGCCCACAGGATAAAGACACACACTGGCTCCTTCCTGGAAGATCCTTCCAAGCTGCGTTCAGTCATGCCTGTGCTAGTCCATCTCCCGCTCGCTGTTTGCCGTGCCGTGGGCTGGTTGGTGTCAGCCACCCGGGGGGAAGGCGGGCTGTGCTCCCCCCTCTCACCCCATCCCAAACCTGGGAGGACGGGGCTGAGCAACGGGGGCAGTCGAGGAGCATCAGCTCTCATGAAGAGACTGCAGAAGGGCTTGACAGTAATCAATCAGTCATGAGTATTTGCTACAGTAGAAATATATGCAGGCGTTTTCAGCCTGAAAAAAGTAATAATTGATTTTTCAATCAAGTTGGCATTTAATGTGTTGGTAACTGTAATAAAGACGAACAAGCCATTAGTCCCAGACAGCATGTTTTCACTTACTTAGCAACTATCTAGACTTTGACCAGGAGTTGCCTAAATAAATGGAACAGAGAAGCATAAAGCATCTCTCCTCCCGGTTGCTTGCTTAGATAGATAGCTTATGAAGTTTGCAGGAGCATCTATAGCTCTGTGTGTGTGTGTGTGTGTGTGTGTGTGTGTACACGAACACCCTCTGGAATAACAGCCCTCATCTCCATAAGGGCCACTGCAGACCCTTGTGATACATATCTGACATGTGCCAGCCTTGCACGCCGCCTCCCTCTCCCCTTGTCTATCCATATCTCTCCTTCTCCCTCCCTTCTTCTACTGTTTTCCGAGTTGCTCTTAAGACAAAGCCTCACCCCTTTGCTTGATTTCCTTCAGCTCCCTGTGGAGGCATTTTGACAGGACCGGCAGGAGTGATCTTGTCCCCGCAGTACCCGGAGCCCTACCCGCCGGGGAAGGAGTGTGACTGGAAGCTGACCGTCTCCCCCGACTATGTCATTGCCCTGGTGTTTAACACGTACGTAGCGGGGAGCTCCTAGCTTCCCCTTCGGTGCCTGCCCATGGGGACAGGGAGGGGGTGGCAGCGGTGGGGTGCTGACTGGGTGAACTGGGTCCGCGTGTGGGTCCGTTCCTGTCTGAAGGAACCAAACCGAACCTGGTAGGACTGGCCCGTAGTCCTGGGTAACCTTTTCCCAGATGTTACCTGAATTTGGGGAAGGTACACAAATTTCAGCGGCAGCTCCTCTTTGCTATGACATGGGTTTGACAGAACATAACCATGCAGCAGCACTGGCTCGTGGTGCTGTGGTTGTGCTCTGGGCTGCATCACCAGCCCCGGGTTCCTGACGTCTGGAACGGAGGCAGAAATGTCCTGTGCTTAGCTGAGGAGCAATTCTGGGGCAGCAGCAGTCCCTCGGCTGTGTAGTTGTACAGCCCAGCAAGACCACAGCCTGCTCCAAGCACCCTTCCTTTGGTCTTGCAGCTTCAGTTTGGAGCCTGGCTATGATTTCCTTCATATCTATGATGGCCCCGATTCACTCAGTCCCCTGATCGGAAGCTTTTACGGCTCCCAGATACCCGAGAGGATAGAGAGCAGCAGTAACAACCTCTTCCTCGCTTTCCGAAGTGATGCATCGGTCAGCAACACTGGATTTGTCATTGACTACACAGGTAAGAGCTGTCTGGGGGTGCCCCTGCCCCAGCTGACTCAGCAAATACACGAGATGTTACCTGCACTTATTCTCAGGTTAAACCACCAGGCTGGACCAAGTGGAAAAGGCTCTAGACACTGTGGAATCTCTTTTCAGGCAGTTTTGCTGCCTTCCTGGAAGGGAAAATTGGGAGTTGAAGAGAGGGGATCCTGCAGGCAGGCAGAAGAGCCAGGGTACATAAAGTAGATATAAGCAGCGTTAAACGGGCTGAGAGTCACGTGTGGCTGCTTCTGTGCAGGGCTTTCATTAACAGAGAAGAGTTTTTACGGTTTGGGGGTTTTTTTGTTCTTTCTTTAAAGAAAACCAAGGGAGGTTCCCAGAGAGTAGTTATTTATGTACAGGCTGTAGTCTGTATAATCTATCTTGCTCCACACTGCATTTAAGTAACTCTGACTTTTAGTGAGGAGAACATGCTGCTTCATTGCAATTTGAGCTTTCAGCATACTAGGGAGTGCTGAACTGTTAACTGGTTATTAGGCGTGCTCCGCATTGCCATGGTAAGATTTATTCTTAGTGACAAGAGCGGCTCTGTCCAAGAAAAGGAGGTGCAGGCGTACATATCCAACATGGGATCTGGGTTTGAATCCTTGATCCTGACGTTCAGGAGTGTACCAGATGACTGGGTGGCTGTATCGAGAGGCAGGGATCGTGGAGGTGGATGCTCAGCTCTCTTGAGTCAGTGGAGCTGTCCTGAAATCTGTGCATTTTGCTTCACTTCAGATTTGAAAGCATCTACTGAAAAATTTGCTGATAATTAGTAAGACGAACAGAACAGTTCGCAGGTATCTGTGCTATGAGAGCAGTGGCTTCTTTTCCTTGCTTGCTTGAGGAGGAGGTAAAACACTGGAATGGTGAGAGACAGGGACAGGGGTGAGAGCTTTGCCTGAGTGCTTTTAGCTGTCACTGGAGTGAGCTGAGAAGTGACAGACCTGGCACTGCTATTCTGGGAGATGGGGGGGGGGAAAGGGAGGCTTTGGCAGGTATGTTCCTTGTTTGTACGTCGGGTAGGTGGAAGAATGAAGTTGTTACAAACCGTAGTAAAAAACGCGCTCTGAAAAGCTGGATCCGATGAGCTGGGATTATGCAGAATGGAGAGAAGGCTTAAAAACTGGGGGGGGGAAAACAGAAACAAAAAATTCTTCCAGCCTGCTCTGGCCTATATAGACTAGTTTGCAGCGTGAGAACAAAGCATTGATGGCTTCAGATGCACTGGCTGCAAGCCACTGTGAAAGCACAGCTGTGCAACCACAGCATAGGCTGTGAAACGGGCTGCTGGACCGCGTTGGCTCAACTTTGTGCTGCGGGAGCAGCGACAGCGTGTGCTGGAGAGCTGATGGGTGCTGCTGCTGCGCCGTCAGCACTGCTGCTGCTTCCTCTGTGTGCTCGGGCAATTCTCTCTTCCTAGATCCTATCTCTGGGCTGCGGTTCCTGCTTTTGAATCTACCTGACCGGTGGTTAAATGACAGTGAAGTGACAATTCTTATTAGTTTGTGCTGAGCAGATGAATGTCCCTCTAGTAAAGTTATGAAACAGTAAGACAAAGACAATTAGCGCTGCTGAAGATGCACGAGATCAATTTTTTTCTGCTCTCATTAGAACTGATTGTACTAAAAGTGAAGTCCGAGGTTTTTTCTTTTCTGCTTTATTTTTGGGCAGCCAGAAAGTATTTAAGAAATTAAATCTCTTTAAATTATGGTGGTTGTGTGATGCATTTTTCTCCTAAACACTCCTACATACTTCCCACAAAGCCTACATGCTTCCCACGTGTTAGTCACGCCTACATACTTCCCACAAAGCCAGACTGCTGGGAGAAAAGACCGAGGCTTTAAGTTTGCTCATTAATTTCCCCACGCTTTAAAAGGAACCTGGGATTCAAGTCTGAGAAGCGGCAGAAAAAAAGAACTTTGGGGGATGGAAGGAGGAAGAAAAGAAATGCAGGAGGGAGCATGTGTGAAAGAAAATCAAATAGCGAGCTCGGCTCCTTGCCAGCCTGGAATCCCAAGTACAGTTCAAAGACACCGGCTTCTCTCAGCCATCCCATTGTGTTTGGCCAGTGCTGCAGCCCGGGCGGGCTTCTGCCCCTATAGCTCCCTAAATACTGTATATCACCTGTGTCAGCTGTATGGGGGATACTCTGAATTACCGGGGGCTTTGTAGTCCTCTTCTGGTGATGTTTGGGGGGGCGGGGGGAAGGCGAAGCAGCCATCTGTCACTGCCTTCTTAAAATCCTGCATCTTCTCTGGGACTGGGACCGTTGTGCTAGCCTGCAGCTATGGTGTGTCGGGTGAATTTCAAACAGCCTCAGCACTTCATCTGAAATTGTTTCAGGGGCAATGGCTCTTCCAGAGGAAGTTGTCCTCTGGGGCCATGAAGAATGGAGAGAACAGAGGCGAGAAGAATGAATTTGGCTTTGATTATGCCAGTTTTTGCATAGAGCATGACAGCGAGGGGGAAGTGGGAATGCAGCAATGCCACAGAAAGGTGTCTGAGGGCAGATCTGCAGCCCGGCGGTTTCCCAGTTTTGCTGCACAGATAGGCTACACCAGCAGGATTTCCGATAGATGAACACATGCCTTCTGCTTTGCACCCATCATGCAGTCAGCTGTGCAGCAGGATGAAAAATCAAGGTTACCAGCATAGCAACCTGAAGTGTGCTTTCCCCATGCATTTGCGGAGGTTTGGGTTGCTGCCTGCATAAAGCCTTGGGCTGGTTCAGAGGGTCAGGTGAAACTTCAGTGCAATAGTTTGGGGATTCAGCTGGGGAGGAATTTATTCTTTGGAATGACTGAGCAGTAGTAAATAGATTTTGGGTTGGTTCATGAAAAGGAAGGCGTGCTTTGCTCAGGCATCCTGTTGAAGGTCTGTTGAAGTTATCACAATCCTTAAAAAGTGCTTGTTTGCAACACCGGCTTAGTTAGTGTTGTGATTTCTGTGAATTTTTTCTGTGAAAGTTTGCAGATCCACGTGAGCCCAAGTGTTAGCCTGCCAGCGCCAAAGCGTGATAAGTTCTTGCTTACAAAATAGGGAAGGGTTAGGAAACAAAAACTTAAACACAGGGAAGGGATGGCTTGTGATACACCTCAAATTTATTTCTCCTTCCAGTTGTTGCTTAATTTTTTTAACAAAATATGGGTTTTAACTCACTATCTCTGCATGTGTTATCTTTTGAACCAAGATAATATTTGTGTGTGTTAGTTATACTTGGGAGACTCCTGGCTGCAGAACAACACTGGATTCCAGAGCTGTTCCCAGTCAGTTTGAAAGACCCCTTGGTATGAGGGTGCCACTGCCCGAAAATGCCAGCAGAGACTCTGAAATTTGGCTGGGGATGAATGTCTAAGGTGAAGCTTATCTTTTCTCATTGGGAAATCAACCGAATTCTAGTAATCACTGCATTGCAACATCTCACAAACCACAGATTTTATTAAGAATGCATTTTATATATTCATACACTTACATTCTTAAATAGAGACCGCACTTTGTAAGCAATGTAAAGGGCAGGCTAGTTGTCTGGAGAACCTTTTCCCAAATTATTCCCTTCCCTTACATTTTGTGAGTGCTGGGGACGTGTTGTCACGAGCACAGAGGTGGGTCCGACTCCATCCGTCGCTGCCTCCAGCTGGGCGACTTACCCTGCTGGGCTGGTGCTGAATGGGACCCGGGGTGCACACGTGGGTTTGGCTCCTCATGCTTGGGGCAGGGAGTGGGAAGGAATTTCCAGGTCGGATGCTCCGAAGCAGGAGGTTTTCTCACGCTTTTTAGTGCTTCCTGTTTCTGTTGTGGGCCAGAAGTGAAGAGGCGTGAAATTGAAAGCAAATGAAGCAAAACTGATTAATTTTCACCCTTCCAAAGGAATGAATAAAAAACCCTAAACCCCAAGCCCTATTTCAAATCCCTTATTATTTCACTAGAACTATTTTGCCCATCCTGAGCTTATAAACATATATTCAGCATTACTTACGGGTTATTTAAGGTGGAAATTCCCCGCAGAAACACTCTTCTGCAAAATCTGTTGCAAAGCAAGCTGTTTAAAAATACCCAGCACCGGTTTTCTGTTAAAACGGGCAGAAATGGGAGATGATGCTTGACCCTAGAACAACATGCATTTGAAAACCAGATCTTTTGGAATATTTTGGGAAAGAGAGTGTGTTTGGGGCGGGGGAGGGGACAGCCCAGCTGCTCAGGGTGCCAAGGCTACACCTGGCCTTGAAGATCCTGATGGGATTTGTCTTGTCTTCAGGATGTGATGATGACTGTTGTGGCAAACTGTCTTCTAGACGATTTCTCTTGGGGTTGTGTTAAGGCTTAACTCTTAATAAAGGCTTGCAGACGTTTACAGACATGGAGTTCGTGATGCCCTTCTCCGACAACAGCTCTCCAGCAAAGCTGTTCCCGAACGTGCAGGTGAAAGCCTGACCTCCTGGTCCAGGAGCTTATGCGGGCTTTGAGTTTTCCTTGGGAAAGGAGGGGTGGGAAGCGCAGAAAATTCTGCTTTCTTTGGACTAATGAACCTGTTCTCATGGCTTTTTTTTTTTTTTTTTTTTGTCTTGACTCTTTTCAAAACATTTGGCAGCCTGAATCCATGTTAATTGGGACATCAGGGTAAAGTCCTTGATTTCTGAAGTGGCTGCGTGCAAATAAAACATGAATTCTAAATGGGTGAGCCACGCTGTACTCACTTCATAGCCTGATAAATCAAAAGCTGGGGAAGCTGTGGCTTGCCCACATCTCTCCACGAGGCTTTCGCAGTCACCACACAACCAAACGCTTCCTTAAAGCTGAGCTCCTTGCCTGCCTTTGTAGCCTGCTGCTGGGGATCATCGGGGCGGAGGCTCGTTCGGCTGGAGATACGTGTGGGACTGGTGTGTCAGGATGCATCATCCTCTGGGGTGAGCGGTGTCCCTGAAGGCACAGCCCCTCAAGGGAACAGAAACAGTCAAGAATGAGGAAGACACAACCAAAGCAGCGGGGCTATTGCTCAGCAGTCCGCCACCACCCTTTTTTCAGCAGTCGGCGGAGTGACTTGAGCAACGAATGTCAAGATTTTTCAAAGTGGGAGCAGAGGCTGAGATCAAGCACATGGCTGAGGGATCTGACAGCTGGGTAGGAGGGTGATTGACAGGTTGAAGCCACATCAACTTGTTAGATGAAAGGCAGTGAGACTGTTCAAAACAACAAGAGAGGCATAAAGTGGTCAGAAGGAAGCTGGTGGATGCGGCTTTTGTATGAAGGGGTCTAGAAGTGAATATTAGCAATTCAAAGAAATAAAGGCTTGTGGAGTGAAAAAAAAAAAATATTTTGGAAAGGTAGATGAAGCATTTATACTTGCAGATGGCTTTTGTGCTACCATGGACTCTGGGCTGTGCCACTGCACCACTCTTCTTCGATGCAGGGGCTGACCGATGCCCGGGAGCAGTTTGTTGCCTCTGTGGGCTGTGGTGACTGGTCTGCCCAGGGCTATTCCATCGTCTGGTGTAATGCTAAAGAGACGGCTGGTGTCTCATAAGGGTAAATGAGGAGGGGATGTGTTCATCCGAGCTGGCCGGAGCGCCAAGGGCTTTGCTTTCCAGTGCTGTGGTTGGAACAAGCTTTTTTGGTCCTCGGCATAGTGAAGCTTTCTCTTTTGTGTCGAGCAGGTATCTCAGCAGGACCTACCATCAGATCACACGGAGGAAATAACGGAGTAAAAATGTTTGCTGGAATTCTAGTCTTAGAAACCCAATCTTCTCCATCTGCATATCGGAGCTCTCTTTTGAGTGCTGCGGCAATCACACATCAAGGCACACGTGTGTGTCTTCCCAGGACCAGATAAACTGGAGCATCCTGTTACTTGGCTGGGAAATGGGGCTGTTCGAAGGACAAGTGGCTTGTCCAGAGAGCTCGTGCAGCAAGGCACCACAGACACAGCAGAGAACCCAGGGCTTCGTGATTTAAAGTTTGGTGATACAAGTGTGTGATGGTCTGTGGGGAGCACTGAGGGGTGACCAGCCTTTGGCTCCCAAAACGGGGAACTGGTGTTCTAGGGAAAAACGGTGGCCTCACTTCTGTGGTTCAGGGTAGCTGTTTCTGGTGGGATCATTTCCCATCCTTTTGTGCCCTGTTTACCTGGATCATTAGCTAGTGGTACAGCTGTTGTGCGAAGGAAACCGTAGAGCTAATCCTGTTTTTCACTGCAAACAAAGAAACAAAAGCAAGATCTGGGGGCTTTACTGTTTTCTATTTCTGCCTCCACCCCTTCCCCAAATACTGAAAGCCTGTGATTTAATGCTTAAACACATCATAATTGTTCACAGACCCACTGCTCTCAGAAAAGCCCTCATCTTTAATGAGCAATTTCCAAATGACAAAAGAGCAGGATTAATCAAAGCCTCTAATTATATTTCATGCAGGAGAAAAAAAAAAAAAAAAAAAACGCAAAAGAAGAAAAAAGCCCTTCAGAAGAAGAAGGAAAAAAATATCCAAGTCCTGACAGCTCTGTAGTCTTTACTGGAATTTTCATATGTAAATGGGGTTTTTAACTCTGCAGGGCATAGTGAACAGAGAGAAAAATGTCTTCATTTTGTCTAACTACTTGTAATCATTTTGCCATAATTGCAGCCATGCTGCACATCTGGAGAATCAACCAGCTAGCACATGGCACTATGTATTTCCATGGTGAGAGCAGACAGCTCTTAGATACAGGAATGATAGGTGCCAAGGAGCTAACGCGAACAGATGTAGCGTATCTGAAATACTTTGCATGTTCGGTCTGTGTTTATATGCCCTGGTTTGCAAAGTTCCTTGCAGCCCGTCCCCTGTGCAAGAAGGGAGAGCCAGTGCAGATAGTTAAATCAAAGCTTTGCCTCGTGCATTGGATTTTGGGTACTGGCAGGAATGCGTGTGAACCAAAGCCTTCCTTCTTCCAGCATGCTTGTACTGGAGCTGAGCATCAGAGAAGGCTCTGGACCAGAATCTGACCTGTACAATTCCCCAGCTTCAGCAGCAGGAGTGAATGTTTGAAACCTAAACTCTGCGCATGGTACCAGTCTTCATGATACGCTTGAGTGAGGTTGCCAGCTGAGAAAAGCCAAAACCATGCCGTTCACCAAAATTTTAGAGTTAGCTGTATCGAACCTGTAAAGATCTTGGCAATTCTGTCTTGCAGAAAATCCCCGGGAGTCGTGCTTCGACCCTGGTTCCATTAAGAATGGCACACGAGTGGGCACGGATCTGAAGCTGGGATCTACGATCACCTACTACTGCGACGGGGGCTATGACATTGAAGGGGGCTCCACGCTGACGTGCATAATGGGAGGGGATGGAAAACCCACGTGGAACAAACCTCGACCTACCTGTACAGGTGAGGCTCGGGGGGGAAAAGGGGAGTAGAGAGCGATCTGCCTATTGCCAGATACTTCAGCACCTTATCCTAATGAAAAGCTTAACATCACTTTTCCATAGAGCTGCTTGCAGAGGGGATTTTTCATAGTGTTTCATTATAATCCATTTTTTTAACAGCCAGAGGTCGGGAAGACCTGACTTTTATGAGGTTTCTTTTGAGAGAGACAGAAAACTGGGCACAAAAGGTGATGTGTGTGACAAATCCCGTGTCCCTAGTGCAGGGCAGGATTTAGGGAGCCACTGCAACATTTGCTTAACTTCATCCCTGCTAATCAGAGTCCTGAAACCTGTGGTTTCCTGAGCAGGGCCAGAGTTACTGAGAAAATAAAAGATTTTTTTTTTTTTTTTTCATAGGGGTTCTGTAGTTTGGTTTGTTTTCTGGCTTAACGAGAACATGGTTTAAACGGTGGGTTTGCGGTCAGACCTTCTTCGTCTGAGAAGTGAGTCAAGAGATAGCTGTCAGTCCGTGGTGACGGGGAGAATGACATCCCTGGCTTGGCAAGGCGCTGGCGGGGAGGACGGCATTCCCGCTGGAGCCGGGCTTCTGCCACGGAGAAAGGGCGAAGGGAGTGGAGCTCATTCCGACCGGTCCTGAGCGCTGAGTCGGGTGGAGAGCTGTGCAAATCACGCGTTAGCCTACACCCCACGCACGGCATCCCTGAGCCTTACCACGGTCTCCATAATGAAATGTGAAGTAGGCATGAGCTCGGGTTAGGATAAGTCTGATTTTTCTTAAAAGAACTTGCAGCGAGGGCTGCGCTGCCTGAAGTGGGCAGGGGTCCCGGGCAGGCTGCGGCGGGGGCGCGCTCGGCGAGCTCTCCTTCATTTCTCTCACAGCACCCTGTGGTGGGCAGTACACAGGCTCGGACGGCGTCGTCCTCTCTCCAAATTATCCCCAGAACTACACCAGCGGACAAGTCTGCCTGTACTTCATCGTTGTGCCGAAGGACTACGGTATGGGTTGTGGGGGGTGTTTGGAAATCTGTCCTGCTGTCTGTGCAACTCTCTCGTTTGGTTTGTTTGTTGTTGTTTGAACAAAGCCATAGAATAAGTGCTTATATAAATGGAGATAAGAGAGACTGGGAAATAGTAAGTGGTGCTGTGGGATGCTATTTATACTTTGTGGTAGTCGGTAAGGGTGATGGGAATTTTGTGAATTTCAAAATCTATCAAAAATTAGAGGGCAAAAAAACCCCCAACCTAACAAAACCCACCATCTTGTGATTCCTCTTCCAGTTCCTGCACTATATGCAGTCATGCAGAGTTGAGAAATCAGCAAAAAGTAATTCATGGTGATTAATGCTAGCAGCAGACTCAGAGGACCTGCAAGAGTACAAAACGTATTTACCATAAACACATGCTAACTCTGCCGCTAAATAATCTGTGCAGAAAAGCACATCGGTGTATGGGTTTGTGGATGTGCAGCTATAGTACTTATGACTAATTTTTATTTTTAAATAACACGTAAACTAAATTTTAAACCAGATCCAATTAAATGGGCTGTCATTCTTTTATAGACTCTGATGCTGCTTAATTTTGGTCAGAGCTGGAATACGGGAGTGATCAATGTTGAAGAAACCTCTGAGGCAGCTAGCTGGATATTAGTATTGGTTAACATATTTTCTTGTTTGAAGGGAATTTAAAGTTCTTAAAGAGCAGTGGCACTGACAGCTCTGGCAGGTGAAGGTGTCTAAATTCTGTTATTTGATTCTGTTTCTCCGTGCATCGTATCGATCCAGCCAGTCCCTGTGGTCTTTTCAGTTGTTTGTGATTTCCTTTGCTAAGATAGCAAGGTGTGAAACGAGGAGCCCGTGTTCAGACATCAGTTATAAGCTCCTTTCACTGAAATCGCCCTTTTGCCTGTGCGCATCTCAGGTCCATCTGAGCTCCTGGATCTAACTGATGAAATACTGCCTCTTAACCTCTTTTTCTAGAGCTGATCTTGATATTGTCTTAAGAAACACAATAACTAGAGGGCTAGGGGGGCTTGATGTGCAAGCCTGACTTTTGCCTGCGGTAGGATGATGGCTAAATTAGTTTCTCTTCTCCACCTGCTACCTTTCAATAGCTTCATTAAAAACAAGCAGGGAAACCCGTAGTAGTGAATGTTATGCATTTCCCATCTCCTTTGCTTCTCGGATTCTGCGTAAGCAGGCATCAGGGTGTGCTGTCGTCACTTTTCCAGTGTTCCTAACATCAAAGCTGTGTGGAAACCTGAATGTGCAGGAAAGAAATGTCGTAGCTTGGTGGATGATGAATTTCACAGCAAGGGACCTCTCAGCTTGTGAGTCTGCAATTGGGCACTTAGAACTGGAAAATGCAAAGCTAGGAGAAGAGACAAAGTGGAGGGAAAAAAATCTTCTAAGTGCAGATTTGGGAGAAAAAAACCGTATTGTATTCTGAAAAATAAAGATAAATAACCGAAGTCTCTTGGCTCAAGCTGAAAAAAAATGCTCTGCTCATCTCATTATTATTTTCTCCCTTTCATAAGCTCTGCCTACTCCTGGGTGCATTTACAATGTCTGCAGTAAGACCCAGGGCACTGCGCGGCTCCCTCGTTAGCAGTCTCTGTTAATAAAATGGCGAGTGTCCTCTCTCCTTAGCAGTCATCCTCCCTGACCAGAGAGGTTCCATCTAGAAACCAAATTCTTCAGGACGGGGATTCTTTTATTCAGGTTTTGTACGATGCATAACCCGATGGGAGCTTGCTTCCTGCCAGGGGTTTGGTACAAATAATAAATAATAATTATCCATTGGTGAAATTATATACCTTGTGTTATGTAGGCAGGCGAATGGGATGATTCATAGAAGAATCCCGTTTGGCCTATGAATCAGTGTTAAGGCGCACTGGCAAGGGAACACGGGGGAGGCTGGTTGCTGCTTCTGTTATGTCTACTTTGCGGATAAATAAAGGGCTCCCATCTTCCAGGCCTGTCAGTCAGACCCTTTATAGCTTTGCCAAACTCCTGAAATAAAAGCAGCCCAAGTGCCTGGGCACTCCTGGTGATGCCGAAAAACCTCGGAATGAAGATTTTTTTTTGTGTACTTTTAGCAGCAAGGTATTTATTTTCTGCGCAGGGGAGGAGGTGGTTCACACCACAGAAACTCGCCCCGAAGCACAGGTGTGAAACAGGCTAATTTATACATTTGACATACATGATGGCAACATCTTTTCATACGTTATTCATGTAATTGCAACATCTCATTGCATATTAATGATGGGCAGAGTCTAGGCGGGGCCTGGGTGAGTTTAGGCGGAGTATTCTCTTGGCATCCATTTTGAGAGGGTCGTTCCGGCCTTCGGCCTCGCTCAGGTGGTCTTCCTCAGAGCGCTGCACTTTGCAGCTTTCTTTCATCAGTGACCCTGCCAGGATCTTGTACATGAATCTTGGCTTGCTACCATTTTTTTCTATTGATGTGTCTAACTCTACCTAATTTATAATTTCTAGTACCTGGTACAGCGATTTCCAACAGTGGCTGAGGCCTGGGTGCAGTGAGCAAGAACAGGGTGATTCGGCACTACACACTGTGGTTCCTCAGGAACCAAGTCAAGCGATCTTGTAAGGCAGGACAGAACTTTTACCTGAGACTTTTCTCAGGTGGATCTTTAGGTTTTTAGGCCTTTTTCACCGGCCCTGGCTGCTTAGGGGTGGCAGCGCAGGGCATCCCACCGCCCGCCCTGACCTGCGCTCCCTCTCCCCGCAGTGGTCTTCGGGCAGTTCGCCTTCTTCCAGACCGTGCTCAACGATGTCATCGAAGTCCACGATGGCCCCAACCAGCAGTCCCGGCTTCTCAGCTCCCTCTCAGGCTCTCATACAGGTAGGGAAGGTGTCCCTGTGGCTGCTGGGCAAAGCAAACTAAAAATGCAGCCTGGTGTTTAGCACCTTGCCCTGTGCCGCCCGCCTGTGTCGCTAATGCCATACTCTCCATCTCCTGGTTTCTCTCTTTCTCCTCATCTAGGTGAATCATTGCCATTAGCTACCACCAACCAGATTCTTATCAAATTTACTTCCAAGGGTCAGTCTACAGCCAAAGGTTTTCATTTTGTCTACCAAGGTGAGTACAGGCGTGTTCTGCGGATGTCCTCAGGTTGGTCCCCAGAGAACGGTCAGAACCTCGGTGATGTCCTGATGTGTCCTGACCTGCTTTTGGCACCTGTGGGTCCTTGCACACTTTCTGGCCTAACGGGAAATACCACGGAAGATTTAAGATTCTATTTTGGCAGCGGTGAACTTGCAGGGCTCCTGTAGGTACTTCATATTCAGACCTTCCGTTTTCACTTGGCCTCAACCCTCGCGCGTCCTAGGATTAGTATCAGAAGTATCTCATTGAATCATGCCCTGAGTACACAGCGAGTTCTGAAGTTTTCTACCCAAGCAATTTCTCCCACTGGTGTTTTCGCACATTTCTCAGTGTAAGCAGCTGAACGCTTGTCTGGCAGCTCGGCAAAATCCTTCCTCCCTGCATGTCACAGGCTCAGGTCTCCTGCTGTCAAACTTTCACCCCTTGATCCTTTCGGTAACAGCTTGCATTGCATCAGGCAAGTCCCACTCGGAGATTTTAAAGTAGTAAACAGAAAGTGATGCGCAGAGTAGTGGGAAAACAGAAGGACTCGCTCACCCACGTGCTCTGTGTAGTTACCCGTGGCTCAGCCAGGCTCTGGCATGTGCATTGCCGTGAGGCGGTGGCAGCAGCACGGGCAACCTCTGCCTGCTCCGGGGGCAAAGCGAAGCGTGCTTTAGGTTTTATAGGACCCAGAGATCGGCTCTCTTGAATTTCTGTCCAATTATTGTAGTTCTGATAGTAATCTTCAAAAATTTCAGCAAAGCAAAGGTTTTGATGAAATCGGTGAAGATCACCTCCTCACTACCGCATGCTAATTATCAGCTGCACGCTCGTCAGTGATTACTGCACGGAAGGCAAGAGTAACTGAAAGAGCCAGCCCTGGTTTTGATCTGCCTGGCCAGGCTCTAATGACGTTTACTCTCATTTTTACACATATGATCTCCCCCTCCCCGAGCCTCCCCCATGCAGCGAGGCGCGTGTGCGGCGAGTCGCCCCACGGCGGGGGAGTGGGCAGCGTGATGGGAGCAGCCTGGCGAGCACAGGGGCACAGTTCTCCCCACGGTTTGGTCGAGGCTGAGCACCCGCTCGTCAGTCACCAGCCACCGAGCAGGGCTGCAGAGCCATATTGGCTATCTTGGTTTTGCCCGAAGTAACGCATTGTCATAAGTGGCTCCTCTCTGCCTCCACGTCCCCCTCCACTGACCACTGGCACACTTCAGCCTCTTGCCAATCACCTCGCGTGATGCCTTTGGCAGTGGGTTTGACATTCACCTCGCTGAATGAAATCAAAATCAAACAATACAGCTAATGTGCTCATCATCTCCGTGTTTTTCCACTCCCAGCAACTCAGGCATTAAACACTGATGAATTGTAAAGCAACTCAGAGAGATGAATTGATTTCTTCCTCAGCAACAAGATTTCTTTGACTCGTTTTCCCCCTTGCTTCCCTGTCAGCCTCTCTGTTCCCTTCGACTGGGAGCTTCTTGTTCCCAGTATGGAGCAGGAATGCAGGCAATTTCAACAGCTGGCGATGCAGCAACGCAACTTAAATTCCCCTTTTCTTTTTTTAACCTTTCTCATCATGAAGAAGACTGATTAAATTTCCTGTCCTTTATAGTAATGAGGCCAAGTAAGCTAAGAAACCTAAAGGGTTTTCCGCTGAGGCTGTAGCAGTATATGGCAAACAGGTTTTGGGAAGTCACTGCTGAATGCCTTGGTTTCCCTGTTTAGAAGTGACCTTTCTGATGCAATGGTCATTTTTCGGAAGGCAAACAGTCTCCTCTTAGGAAGCACGCGTGGTTCTGTAGTGACCTAGCTGCTTTTATTTCAATTAGCACTTGAATTGTCAGAAGTTTGAGTGAAATGTTATTTCTTTTTCTTCTCGATCATCATGTTTGGGTTCAGCCTGTCTTTGGGGTTTAGGTATAATCAATTCCTTTGTTTTGGTTTCAACGGATCTTTAATTTGGCACTTAATATTTCCAAAATATGTCCTCTAACCGTTTTTTTTTTTTTATTTTCTCTTTTTGCTTTGCAACCACTCACTGGCCTGCTGGTTCCTGCTGCCTGCCATGCCAGCGGTTCCTCGGACCAGTGCCACCCAGTGCAGCTCAGTGCCAGAGCCCCGCTATGGCCGGCGGCTGGGCAGCGATTTTGCGGTGGGAGCAGTGGTGCGGTTCGAGTGCAGCGCTGGCTACGCGCTCCAGGGCTCCCGCAGCATCGAGTGCCTCACCATGCCCGGGGCGCTGGCTCAGTGGAACGTTTCGGTACCCACCTGTGTCGGTAGGTAACTACAGAGGAAAAAAAGGCAAAACAATTCAGCAGTTTGTGCTAGAAAAATTAAAGACGCTATTTGGAATGAGTAAAAAAACCCCACCAAACACAAAAGCTAAAAAAAAAAAAACCCAACAAAACCCTAAAACACCAGTGAAACAACAACAAAATCATTTCTTACCTCTTACATACAAAAGCCAGGCTTGCCTGTGAAGAAGGGCAGTTAACCCCACATGTCAGGGAAGGGACCTTCTGATCCTTTGTGAACTTTTTGAATGAGTATTGACTCGTGAGATCCAGGACAGCATCTAGAATTAATTACATCTGTCTGAAAGCTGCTTTCAGCTCCTTTGGAGGAGAGCAGTTCCTAAAGCACCATCCTGGTGGGCTGTTGTAGCCAACTTTCCCCACACCCAAGGACTGTACACTCCTTGCGTCAGAAGTTGTATGAGTCACTGAAAAGAGGTTTATTCATACAGATCTAATCCTCAAACCGTGAGCCAACTCTGCCTGCTTTTGTGTCTGTGGATAGATGCTTGAAAGAGAATATTTTTTTGTATAAAGCCAAGTCTTTCCGCTTTCCAACAGCTACTTTGCTTGTTTCAGTGCCATGCGGTGGAAATTTGACTGAACGCAAAGGAACCATCCTGTCCCCTGGCTTCCCTGAGACGTACCTGAATAGCCTCAACTGCGTGTGGAAGATAACGGTTCCCGAAGGAGCAGGGATACAGGTACAGGGCTCCTGGCTGGCTGCAGCATGGGATGGAGAGGAGAAGGCACGGTACCCAGTGCACTTAGAGGCCACGTGTTATGAAGTTGCCGCTCCTCACAGGAAAAAGATGGGTTGAACGTGTAATTCTCTAGAATCAGACATTCGTTTACACTGTGACTGCCAAAAGTGGGTAATACTTCAATGTATTTTTTGCCTCCTGGAGGCACTCTCTGTGGGAAATCAGCTGGAGCTACGTGGCTGTTCTGGTGTAACAAAATAATTGCGGTATTTTGGGCATATATCTTTATACTGCTTAATTATGCAATGTTGAAAGCAATGTAAGCGACACCGAGGAAGAGTTGCTTGCTCGGAGTGCCTGCGTGGATTTGTTATGCCAGCAGAGTTGCGGCGCTATGATTATACAATTACAGCTTTGCTGTTCATTGTCTCCAGGTAAATGAGCTCTCTCTTCAGGTCTTTTTGTGGTCCTTATCATTTCTCTGCAGAAATCGTCCTGCAAGCTAGAGGGTGTTGAGAATTAAGCCCAACATCAGAGACCAAACCTTAGATAAAGTTCCCATTCAGCACACACGTGCCTTGTCCTCACGGAAGGCATCTTGCCGTGTGTTGCGCTGACATTGCTTGATGCACAGGAGATGGATTCTTTAACAGGTCCATTCATTCCACAGGCCTCATTATCAGAGGGTTTCTTTTTTCTTTCTACCACTTTGTCTGCGAGGGTTTTGTTCCTGAAGTGCTTTTATTTCTCCATCATGTACTTGGCTAATGGATTTGTAGGTGCGTTCTTCCCTCTCCGCAGCACTCCCGGCTGTTGGCACACAGCAGTCATGTTTATCTCAAGGGTTTTATTGAAACATCATCTCTGCCTTGCTGGATTACAGTCCTGCTCTCCCAGATGGGGGTTCTGGGACCCACCATCAGAACCCAGCACCAAAACCTGGGTGGACAGGGCTGGTGGGAGCAGCGCTTGGGGGCTTTCGCAGCAAAACAGGACAAGCCGGGGGAAATATTTTGAGCCCTCTGTGTCCAGTCTGACAAATTCTGCTCCCCTCTTTGGTTTCAAAGCCGTCTGAAAGAGTGTTTTCAAAAGCTGCAGAGCTCACTGTCAGTACTTCCCTGTTCATCTGAAATTTTAGCTGCTCCCAAAATCCCCCGGTGACAAGAAAGATCCATTTTGCTCAGCCAAACATCTGAACAGTTGAGGCAGTTGGCGAGTTGCTGGGGACTCCTGGGAGCAGGAGGTGATAATTCACTTAATTTTTAAAGCGATATAAATAGATGCCTGTATTCTGCGCTGCCACGTCCTGAATACAAACCCTCGCTGCCACTTCTCAGCCCTTGGAGGTCTTTTTGCCCGGCGGTTATGCTTAGAGGAAAGCGCGTATCGCATTGGGCTGTTAGAAGCGTGTCTCTTCTAAGTTTCCCACTTTTTTGGTTGTGCCAACGCAGCGCTCTGGCGTGTAAAACTGGAAAACATAAGGCAAAGTGTTTTAAAGGCTTGGTGGCTGTGGTTTTTTGAGCCCCTTTCCTGCTGGATGTGATCCCTTGCGAGGGAAATAAATATTTTGGGGTGTAACACAGAAGGCAGGCAAATGAAAAAGCGTGTCCCCTGGCTGAGCTCTGCCCCTGCAGTTGTTAGGTCTAGAGTGGGAATTTTTCCAGCAGGAAAAAATTTTTCAGTCTGACCCCTTCCTCTGGTGCTCAGCGAGAGCCAGTGTGGCTCCGCAGCGGTGCTGCCATCTCTGCTCCCGGTGTGGGGGATGCGATGCCATCGGCGTGCTGGCCCGGCCGCCCCTCGGCTCTGCCCCGAGACACAGCCCGCTGGCGACAGCATCACCTTGTGACACCGGGATGTCCACTGGAAGTCTTCTAGTGGGAAAAAAGGCATCGTGGAAGGTCTTGGACCTCGGGGAGTAAAAGAGCGGCCATGAAGCCCTGCACAGCCCAGAGGCAGGGTGATGGCCGCGGTGGCTGTTTACCTGCCCCGCTCACATGGGCTCTGCTCCCCTGGTCACCCGCTTCTGTGCACGAGATGTTCTGTGTTATTAGATACTAATTTAAGCATCAGTTTACCCTCATTTTGTACAACAATTAAAGGTTAAACAACTGTAAATCAGAGGAGGAGGTGAAATTAAAGCTTTCTTGGTAGCGGCGAGTCACTAGCAGGATTTTTATGTAATCAGTGTACGAGCTAGCACTTCTGCTATGAATTATTCATTCCTGTAGCAAACCTTCCTGAGTGAATTAATTTATATACATGGCAGTAAATAGATGCAGATCCCTTGTGAATCCACATGTCAGACTAGAATTAGGACCTTAAAAATGTTTATTCCGTTAAGCTGGGGTGGAGGGAAGAGAATAAATAATTTAGAAAATTTAAGAGCAAACAAAATGCACATTCTCAATCCAGGTTCTCTTGCAGTAATGCAAATGACAATAGGGGTGTAATTACGCAGGCTGAGGGGTATCGACTTGGTCAGTGTAATCAGTAATGGCTCTGCAGGGGTCACTGCAATTTCTGCTAGATGAACACCACTTTTTTTTTTTTTTTCTGGGGGGGGGTCCAAACTTTGCAGGAACTTTATAGCCTGCTTTATTATTCAGAATAAATCAAGGAGGAAAAAGGTTAAACCGGCACAAATAATGGGGGTTGATTTTATTTTTTTAGTATTATTATTTTTTATTTTAATGTGCATCGTTTATGTTTAGCAGGGCGAAGGCAAGCAGGGTATTGGGAGTGGGTGAGTAAAGCCAGGATAAGAAGACTGCAGGAATAAGGGGGGGAGGGGTGGGTGGGTGGGTGCATGGGTACGTGTGGGTGGGTGGGTGCAGTCAAGGTGTGCAGGGCGCTGAAATCCTTTGGCAGTGCTCAGTCCAGCGAACGCGTCCTGCCGAGCGCGGTGCTTCAGGGAGTCATTCCGCTGAACTCCGCGGGACCCCGGCAGATCAGAAGCATTAGGCTTAGCAGGAGATCTTTGTCCAAAGAGCCGTCAAAGAGCGGAGGCTCCGCAGTGAGCAGATGTGTGAAGGCTGGAGATAAAGGGGGGTCCACCTGCCGGAATGGCCAATGTTCTGGCGTTCTCCCCAATCCTACCGGCAGCAGTGCCGAACCACTGCAGCTTCTGCTGCATGCCAAGAAATGCAGCCTTTTATTTGGAGCCAAGTCTTAGTGCTCCTGATTTGTCTCTAAGGGTCCTTTTTTGAGGTTGTTGGCCTAGCAATTTAATTTGAGGTACCCAGTGTTTGAAAATTTCATCTCAAGCTTACAGATTAAAGCTGGGGTTTTTTTCTGCTGCTGTTGGCTTTCTCTCGGGTTTGCTGTCCGACTCGCTCAGGCAGTTCACCACACCTGATCTACAGCACAGTTTATTTTCCTTAATGGGACACCGAATACTTCGAACTGCCAGCGTTTAGGAATAAAAGCAGACTCCATTTTAATGGTAATCAAGGAAAACAAATCTGTGCAATTACATGTAGATCTTTGCTCGAGTGTAAGAGCTGCTTTTCAGTGTATATGCAGATTTATCAGATCTCAGGATGTTACTCATTTGAGGAATGCATTGATGTTCTAACAAACAGAGTCAAGTGGCCGACCTGAGCCTCCAAACCTCATAGGGCATGGCAGAGAAAGGTGGGAAATTTGAAAATGCGACTTCAGTGATTTGACTAAAAGCTGAGAAAAAAAAGGCAGCGGCAAGAACTTCATTAGATCAAAAAAAACCTTGTGGTTTAATGCGGGTTTCTTTGTTTTTAGTTCAGTTCTTGGGTTGCCAGTGGTTGCCTTCATTTGAAAGCGTTGCAAAAGTCTTCAGGGATTTCTCAAAACAGAAAAAAAAAAAAAAAGGCTCCAAATCTCCGCTGCTGTAAATTAGCTGTGAAAATACAGGAGCTCTCCCTTTGCAGCAGCAAAAGACAGCACCCCTGACTCAGAAGTGTGGGGTTTGCAGGGACACAGCTGTGTAACCCAGGTGGTGGTACTCAGAGGCAATAGGTCTCCAAGTTTTGCCAGCACAGATAAATAGCACTGCTGACTTACGGCCCCAGGGTGTGTTGCTGCCCTCATTAGCGGCCCTTTCATCGGTGCTGTTGTGGTTTATTAGCCTGATGCAGGAGTTGTACTGTTACTTCTGTTTTTTTCTCTCCAGATCCAGGTGATCAGTTTTGTTACTGAGCAGAACTGGGATTCCCTGGAAGTGTTTGACGGAGGAGATAACACCGCCACCATGCTGGGCAGTTTCTCCGGTACGTGTTCAGCATCGTGTTCGGTGAAGCCCGCCGGCACGTGCTTCATTCCTGCTCACATCGGCTGGACTTCAGCACGTACATAAAATTAAGCGTATATTTAAGTGCTTCAAAAACTTGGAACAGATTTAAGTGCGTCGTTAGAGGGAATCACATGCTTTGCTGAACTGGGAATGGGGCTGCTGTCCTCCTGCATGAAATGTTGATAGAGAGCCTTAAAGGCAAAACCAAGGGGTGAGGTTTGGGGTTGTTTTTTTTTTTACAAGACCCCACAGCCTGGAGGTGGGAGTTGCACAGCAGTGCCGGGCTGTGTGGGGTTAGCTCGGAGCACGGTGCTCGGCGGGTTAACCTCTCTGAGTTGCACCAAAATGGATGAAGGGCTACAAAACAGCCTTTCTTGTGCCTGACAGTGGGGCCAGTGGCTTTTAGCAGAGCAGGGAGCAGCCGGCAGCCCAAGAGCATTGTAAAGCTTTCAACTAGCAGAGCCACTTGCAAGCCGATGGCCCCGGTTCTTGCTTATCTAATGACCAGATATCTTCAAAGCGCTCTGAGGTTTCTGAGGAGAAGGGTCGTGCGTAAAGACCTGCCGACTCCGCGCCCGGCTCTGCCTTTGGGATAGCACTGCCTTGACCTGGTGCTGCAGCAGCTCCCAAGTGGGGAGGCAGGAGAAGGAATCCCGACTTTGCGGGGGACCTGAGCTCCACCCACGCTGTTTCTCATCCTGGTTCCCTTCTCGACGCTTTTAGTCTGTCTGGTCTGTAAGTGGTAAAACTTCACATGATTAAATTCACCAGTAGACTTTGAAAAGGCCATTGCGGAGAAGCCTTGGGTATTTCTCAATTGGCCTCATTAGAACCTGATCAAAACCAACAGAGCTTGTTAAGTTAAAGGACTTTCTGTTCTCAGCCTCTTCTGTAGCTAGTCTCCGAGGACACGGAGGAGGAAAAAAGAATCCTCTTCAGTATCTTTGTGCACCTCTTGTTTTCCCAGGAACTACAGTGCCTGCGCTGCTGAACAGCACTTCAAACCAGCTCTATCTGCATTTCTATTCGGATATCAGCGTCTCTGCTGCCGGCTTTCACCTGGAATACAAAAGTAAGAGCATCTCAGCCTTGATCTCGCAGTTCCTCTGAGCAGTGGGGAGATGGTTACAGAGCCGTAGCCTTGTAGGAGTGGAAGCTGCTTAGTGGGGAAGGGGCGGTGAGCTTTGAGGATCATGCTTATGTGGTTCCCCGCTCTTAAGCTGTGGAGAGGGGGTGACCATGAAGTGGAGAATAGATGCAGCAGAGGTGACATGGGGTCATGGGGTGCCCCTCGTCTTGCTGCTGATGCACTTTGCAGCACCTGTTTGGTTTCTGTGTTGTAGCGCAGGAGGAGCTGTGGAGGCCAAAATGTTAAAAATTCATGGAGAGTTGGCCTGTTCAACGCAGTGCTGTCATCTTTGCTCGGGAAGTGCCTAAAATGATGCTTGCCAGAGTTTGGGAGGGACTGCCTGCTCTTTGCATTCCGTATCGGTCATCGCTGGAAACAGCGTGCAGGGCTAGAGAGAGATCCATAGGATAATTTGGGTTGGAAGGGACCGCAGAGGTCATCTCACTGAACCTCCTGCTGAAAGCAGGGTCGGGTACGAGACAAAACTAGATTACTCACTTTACGCATCTTTATGCAGTCTGTGCTTGGAAAAACTCCAAGGGTGGAGACTGCAGAAACACTCCGGGCAGCCTTTCATCAGAGGATGCTGCTGCAGCCCCCCGCCTCTTCCTGGTGCTCCTCTGCTGAGCTCCGTCTGCCTTATCAACGCTTTTCTTATGCTGTGGGGCACAAAACTGGGCACAATATTTTAGGTGTTGAGTAGAGTGGGGTTAGTCACCTCCCTCCGTCTGCTGGCCGTGCTCTTGTCCGCGCAGCCCAGGGCAGCGTCGGCTGCCTCTGCTGCCAGGGCACACAGCTAGATCCTCGTTCAGCTCATCTGCTGGCATGGCATCGCCCTCTGCTTGGTGTTTAGAGATGCAGTGCCCAGACGCTGGAGAGCATCTTACTTCCCATGTGGTGGATACGAATGCGTGGCCACCCTCCTTTTGCAGGCTCCAACTCAGGGAGGCGCCTTGGCATGAGCTGAATGGGAAGCTTGGAGATGATGTTCCAAAGGAGGCACTGCCCAAAGCATGGGCACCTGCTGCTTTCTCCCTCTCTGGTGTGTTGGACAGTTTGGTGGCTTCCTCCATTACAGATCGTGCCAGCACCTCAGGAGAATGGCAGCGTGTTGCTTCCAGCAGGTCTCATGCATTCAGTTCTTGGGTATCCAGACCTGAGAATATCATTATATATGATGATATACTGAGACAATATTTAAAAACGATAAAAATTCTCAGTAGTAAGAGAGCAAACCTGGCTAAAACTGGAAGACAAGGCAAGGAAGAGAGTCTCTTGCGAAAGGGCTGCCAGGTTTGGATAAGGATGCCAAAAATTCATTCTCCCCCACGTCTGTGTGTTGATTCCTGCTATTGAAGCAGATGTCCGTTCAGGAAAGGTGTGCTACAGCCAAGCTGCAGCGGGTCGCAGTGATGGTGGCTCTTATCTCACCGACGGTGCTGTACCGGGGGCCTGAATTATTCACACACAGTCCAGCAGCGGCACAGACAGTGTACGAGCAAGCAGGTGCAGAATGGCAGCTCTCAGCTCTATCCAGCGCATCTAAATCGAATGTTTAGCTAGCAGTCAGGAAAGCAAGCAGGCTAGTGCATTTGCAGCGTACTAAAGACGCGGGTGCGACACGGCCAGGAGCCAGTCTGGTCTTTATGCAGCTCTCGGGAGACTGGTTAATACATGGTGATGGTCTGGCTGTGTTCCTGCATCAGTAGCGGTGATGGGGAGCTGATGAGAGATGTGCTGGGACTGCTGCCTCTCTTCACGCAGTCTGCCTTGGGGCAATGCAAACATAATTGTTTCTTGCTGGACACCGTGTCTCGTAATTGGTTCTGATCACAAATCTTGTGTTTGTCTCTGAAGCCAACCAATATTCTGTTTATTATTTTTTTCCAAAGCAGCAAATAAGATTTGAAAGTGCATTTCATTTCATAAAGCGTCCACAGAAATGGCATAGCTGTTTGACTGCAGAGACGGTGTGCTTTTAGAGGGCCAGCTAGTACTAAGCTTTCCAGGTTTTAGTGGGTTTGCAGGTTGAAACCTTGCATATTAATGGATCCAGCAAGATTATTGCAACCAACAAGACTGGGGAGAGGAGGCGTGTGCCAAGTTGCTCCCTGGGAGCTGGAGAAGTGGATGTTCGTTTAGAAATTCTCTTGCTGTGACTGTTTCTTCTCCATTTCTGTTTCATTAAGTTCTTTGAGGATCCTATTACCCCTCTGCAACAATCCTGTGCAGGTTTTTCATGAGGCTTGGGATTATCAGACTTGTTTGGTTGCTGAGAAAATTAATTGGTGTCGATTTTCAGGGCAGCTGTAAATACTACATTTTTTGCTTTGCTTGTACAAGTAGAATGCCATGGCTCTGAGCCTCAGGTTTTGTCATTGTTCGGTGCAAGGAAGTTTTGGGAGGCGAACTAAAACACCACTTTGTTGCCTCTCACTGGATTCCTCAAGCAGAGCTCCTATCTCTCCATGCTCAAAAGCCAAAATGGAGCAAGAACAATTTAGGACCGACTGAAACTCAGCGCCCACTGATCTGAATGGGAAATTATTTAAAGCTATTTTCTTTATCGGCTCTTTGAAGGTCAGGGAGATGTGGGGAGGGACTACATGTTTCCTTGCTGGGAAGCATGATTCGGGTGTCGGGAGAGGAGTCAGCAGCTCCTCTCCCTTTTTTTCGCCTGCTTTCAGCTGGGTCTGCAGAGTTTAAGCGGAGTGTTAGCCCTTGCAGTGATGCAGAAGGTTATCTTTTAGTGGCAGCTGCCAGCGCTCAGAGCGAGGGGAGGTGCTGGCAGGCAGCAGAGCCGTGGTGGGCACGAGGTGATGCAGGCACCTGTCTTCGTTTTATCGCTGTTGGGTGTTGCAGGAGGATGAGGGGATGGCATGTGTGTAAGGGAGAGCACGTCACTCGACCTCGGGGATTGTTAATGGGGTTTGCAGCAGGATATTCCCAGTTGCACACGTAGCTCAGATGGAAATGGGAGAAACGGGACTGAGTGAGCTTTGTGTAGCCTGTTCTGCAGGCACCGTCAGGGACCAGCCGCGCTTACTGCTGCTGCTATCTCATGGTAAATTCAATCTGTCATTGAAAACAGGAAGAATAGGGTCGGAGGATGAAACCGTGCTGCTTCTACCCAGAAAGGGACAAATTACATACAAGACATACCATGTGCCCTTGGTACCGCCAGCGAGGGGAAGCAGGTAGTCCTCCCTCACATCCTCTCCAGTCTCCCATCAGATGCTGCCTGGGTGGTGAAGGCACCTACGGCGCAACACAAATATGGACCTCAGGTGGGGAGGGGTCCCAGTTTGGTTCATGAGCAGGTGGGAGTGAGTCGGTCTTTGCTTGGCGATGGATGTGCTGGTGCCAGTGCAGCTCTTCTGTCAAGGCATTAGGGTTCAGCTCAAAAACATTTTTGGCCATGAATCACAAAGTGATTTGTGATGCCTTCGTAGGTGAAAAGAAACATGTTGTAGGTAAAGTGAGAGTGCTAGGTGCAGATAGCTCTGAGTCCTGGCCAGCCCTGTAACACAGGGAATACTGCGTCATCAGGGTGTCTTTGTGGAGAATCCAAGAATCCCGCCCCCCCCCGGTGTCTGCGGTGGAGGTGGCTGGTCAGCAAGGGGATGGGATAAAATGAAGGGGGGCGTGTTCCCATTCCTCCTGCCTTCAGCGCAGCCCCCAGCCCCGCTCCCTGGAGCACTCACCTCGCTCTTGCCTTCCCAGCCGTTGGTCTGTCCAGCTGCCCGGAGCCCCCTGTTCCTGGGAATGGCCTGAAGGTTGGTGAACGCTACTTAGTGAACGACGTCGTCTCTTTCCAGTGTGAACCAGGCTATGCGCTGCAGGTACTGAATGTTTTCCAGCCAAAAGGATGACAGGAAACGTCTAGAATACGGGGAGGCTCTCCAAACGATGTGTCTTGTTTTCCTTTCCTCCAGGGCCACTCTCACATCTCCTGCATGCCAGGCACTGTCCGCCGCTGGAATTACCCACCGCCGCTTTGCATCGGTAGGACTCTTGGTATTTTGTACCTAGCAGATATTTATAGCACTTCTCAACAACAAAAAAAAAATAGTCAAGGGCTAAGTTAGAGAAATGCAAGTTTGTTCTGGAAATGAGAGGCAGTGTGGAAAAATTTGCATTTCTTTTGCAGGGGGAATTTCAATGGAAAAGTCCCTGTGGGCTGCCCAGAATGCTTGATTTTGAATGTTTAAAATGTGGCTGTAGTATAAAATGTAAAATATAAAAAAAGGTTTCCTCAACAAAAAGTCATTCAAGAGGGACAACCTAAGACTTCTTTATACTGTAAGTAGGTTGGTTTTATGGGTTGAGGGTTTTTTTCCATCTTAAGTGAGATCTTAAGACTGTGGTTTATTTTGATGAAATGCATCTTGATATCACTAAATCTGCATCTTGTGCTGGAGCCTGGGTACCTCCCAGCCTCTCTGAACTGCAGCACTTGGTGCCTTGCTGTCCCCACTTTGATGTCTAGCGGGTCCTATGTGACCTTGCCGGTGTAGCCCCTTGCCTGTGACACCCTCTGAGGAGCAGGGCTGGGAATGCCGAGTGTTTTGGCCCTTCAGGGAAAAGCACTGGACAGTCGATCCACGCCAGGAAAGAAGTAAGCCCTGCGAGAAGAGGCACAGAGGTGAAGGGAACTTGCTGGAGTTTTTTGATTATTTTCAATATTTTGCTTTTAGCAAGTCTAGGTGTTTAATATTCATACTGCACATTTTACAGCTCTGAGAGAGACATTTATGCATTTAATAGCTTTAGTTAACAGTTATTTCAGGCTCCTGCTGTTCTAGCTTACATCATTTTGCTTTAAAGTAATTATAAGAGCTAACAGTTCTTTCATCCGATGATCTGCAGGCCGGGAATAAATAGAGAGGCATTTGCAGCAGGATAACTGAGCTAAAGGACCCACGCCTGTGGGACTGGCTCTGAGTGAAGTCAGAAGCCCTTCAGCTCAGCTTTAGAGTGGGGAGATCCCAGCACGGAGGAGGATCCCAGTATTATCACCTAGCTAGTGCCTAGCTGAGCAACTACAAGTTGCAAGTTTTCTTCTTTTAACAAGTATGGGTCTCCCAGTGCAGCAGGATTTGGCCTGGCTGGGCTGTGCCGGCTCAGCATCCTCACGGTATGAGCACCAGGGCAGTTGAATTCAGGTGTCTGGGTTTGGACGGTCGTGCCCAAGCGCGGTGGTCATCCAAATGCAGGGAGGCATAAACATGGCGCTCATCGTGAGTGACCATCATCTCTTCGAGGGATGCCACAGCATCCCATGCTGACAGCCCTGAGGGTCGTTGTCCTCTGCTAATCACGTGCCCTGATGTGTCTAAACAGTGTCCAGAGCGCCGCTGGCTGCCAGCCCCCCGGGACCCCGGGCTTTGGTTGCTGCCCTGCTCAGAGAACAGCTTGCTTCCCTGGCAAAGCATGCTGATTTGCTTTGGTCTACTTCGTCCAGATGCTTGACTTCTAAATAATTTAGAAGTAGTTCTATTAAAGAGCCATTAAGAGGAAAAAGAAAGAGAAACCTTCTGGGAGAAACCTTGTTAGTAGCAAGTACACACATAATGAGATACCGGACAAAAGGAATCTGTACCTTCACTGTCAGAACGTGTTAGGAGACCGCCTGGGTGTATTTGGCTGGCTGGTGTTACCGTAACAAGGTAGAGGTCACCCAGATAAGCATGAAAAGATGCTATCTGTATTTAAATTTTACGCGATGCCTTTTGTAAACATATTTTGCACTGTCATCTGTGGCTCGCTTCTTCATAGGGAATTTACTTCAATCAGTGTGCAAACACTCTGTTCTATATTTATCAGTAATTGCCCAGAGATTGACAAGTATAGCAGTCAAGGTAGATCAGTTAACTAGAAAAAGAAGTAACGGGAACTGGAATCAAAACAGAATCGGTCTGTTTCTTCACAGTAATTTTTTTTTTAGGTGGTTAAAAATTCAAACAAGTGCTGTGTGGATGATAGGTGCTGGTACGATGGCTGTGAGCAGAACAGAGTGGCCGGCTCCTCGCTCACAGCTCAGATCTGTCTCTCCCACTGTGATTGCCCAAACTGGATCTCTGGGCCAGGCTTTTATCTCCAGAGGGCAGGAGAAAGGCACATGCATTAGTAATGTGGCCGCGCAGTGCCTCTCAAACTTTATGCTAATTCCATAGGAGGCTTTCCTTTCTCTCTTCTTAGTTTTTAATTGCTTTATTTCCCATGCAGCTGGCCGGCCATGGCCATCATCCAGAGAAGACCCTTAAGTGATCCTGACCATTAACACTGTCGATTTTACAGCCCAGTGTGGAGGAACGGCAGAAGAGATGGAAGGAGTGCTCCTGAGCCCGGGGTTCCCAGGGAATTATCCAAGCAACCTGGACTGCACATGGAGGATATTGCTGCCGGTGGGGTTCGGTGAGACAGACGGGTTTGGTTTGGTGCTATCACAAAAGATGTGGTGGGGAGATCCTGTCCCTGTTCAGTTTGTGCTGGATGCCAAGTGCCACGATGACTTACAGAAACTGCTGTTTGACCTCCTGATCACACTTGCCATTAAAGATGCATTTATAGGGTGCTATGAAATGATAGATATTTTTTCAGAAGGTGATGCCAGGACACTGTGGAATGTAACAGGTTGATCCAGATTTGTGGGCATGCATCCGAATCGGCTGTAAGACCCTCTTTTAGTGTGTATCTCCCCATCTTAACTACTCACGTTTGTAATAGCCGTAGAACATCACCAGTTCATCAGTCTTTAGAAATGGAACAGGTGACCAGAGCTTGTGTCAGATTATGTCCTGCCTCAGCTGGAGTTCGTGCAGGCATCAGCACATTCGGAATTAGGCTCTCCCCAGCCCTTGGTAAAGAGAGAAATTTGCCCATCTCCAGCTCAGCTTTTCTCGAGGCCAGCCCCATCAGGGTGCCTGATTGCCAGGAGGTGGAAGTGTTGCATGTCTGGAAGAAGTGCTGAGTCTCCCGGTTTCCTGAATTAACTCTCCTCCTCCGGCTGTAGCTGCCGTGTGCTGCTGGGGAAACAGCCCGCCGGGGTGCTCAACGCATCCTGCCATCTGAGCCGGCCACGCTCCCTTTGGCGAGGGGTGATCCCTGTCGCTCTGTGCCTGCCTTCCTAGTTCCTCGGGTGTCAGGCAGAGGGAGGGGTGTGCACAGGAGCTCCAGCAGCGTGAACCTGCAGGCGTTAATAGCCTGAGCTTGTCTGAAACTACCGGCACCCTCTGCCTCCAGCAGGGTAAATGTACTGCTGATGCCCGGGGTATACTGGGCATCACTGGGCGAGCGGTGCTGATGTGCTGAGGCTCGGGTGTAGCTTTAGAGGCACTGTTCATTCCTCCTCTCCAGGTGCTCACATCCAGTTCCTAAACTTCTCCACTGAGCCGAACCATGACTTTGTCGAAATCCGCAATGGGCCGTACGACACCAGTAACATCATCGGGCGGTTCAGCGGCACTGAAATCCCAGGCTCCCTCCTGTCGACGTCTCATGAAACCACCGTGTACTTCCACAGCGACCACTCCCAGAACAAGCCAGGCTTCAAGCTGGAATACCAAGGTAAGGAGGCTGGAGAAGGCACTGCAGTGGGACAATCCTGTCCCCAGGTGCTGATGGAGAGAGCAGTGGAGGGAGGGGAGGCATCACGGTTGTTGCTATTCTGTTGAATTAATTCCATGAGGACTTAATCCAAATGAGTGGAAAGGTGTTACATGAAGGCCATGCTTAATCCTAATAACTGGGATCTGTTCACCCGGACTTATGCCTACGGCAAATAACGAATGTTCCTAGAATGCTTTGTGACAGCAAAATGCCTTTGAATTAATTCTGGCCAGATTCACATAGAACTTGGCTCTGTTGAGTGTCATGTGCAAAGAGAGGAGCCCTCAGCTGCCATGCATTTGCTGCGGAATTCTGCGGTGGTTTTCAGTCTCCACTGAAGTCCAAAGGCATTGTTTGCTGCAGCCCAGCCTTGTGCTGGGCAGGCTGGTGGGGGACCAGCTGAGCAAAGAGCCAAGGAATGTAACGGTGGGGCTGCCACGGGTACCTGGAGTGAGAGGAGAGAAAGAAGTTTTATTAAAATCAAAAGATGCCCTCGAGCATAGTTTTTGGAGATGATGGAGGAATGGAGGTGCCTTCTCACCCAGCCAGAGTCCTTGGGCAGCTCCCCAGTTTTGAGCATGGTGTCTTCTGAGCAGCAGCCACCCCGAACTCTGAAGGCAGTGCCCCGAGGTCCTGGCAGTGCCCCGAGGTCCTGGCAGTGCCCCGAGGTCCTGGCAGTGCCCTGTCTCTTTGTGGATTTGCTGCTCTTTGAAGGTGCTGGGTCAGGGCTGCCTATGTTAGTCTGCCCTGGTGAAAGAGAAGGAGAACATGAACTTCTGGCCCTGCTCGATCCGCAGCTCTGCCGTAATGAATGTCTTTGCAAAACCTTTGGTCTCCTCTGTCCACCTGTCCGTGGCATATGGGAGTGTGAAATGGCAAAGGATGCCAGGGGCAGGTCGTGTATTTCATACCGAATACAATTCAGATGGGCTTTGCTGCACAGGAGCCAAGTGGTCCAGCTAGTGCCTGGGAGAGAGATGGGAGGAGTGGGAAAGGTGGAGCGTGTGTCCCCAGCCACGTGATGTAGCCAAGGACTGACAAAGGGCTGACTCCCCAGAAACAGCAATAAAAGCCGCTACTCATACTTAATTGAAAACATTAATTTTGTCTTGGCTGTCCTGTTCGCGCACCATATAATTCATGCGCCGCTGCACAATTTAGGAAGGAATGTGCTCTGTGAGGCACTCTGGGTAATCTCATGGAAATTGCTATGCAAATTAGCTCTAGCAAGGCTGCCCAATAATTTATAATGCCAGGTGGAACATGTTAACCAATTGACTTGCGTTCGTCATCAGCGTTGTTCGTGTTTTGTTGGAAAACAAGGCAGATTTCCCAATTAGAAGCGAAGTGCGGGGTGACTGGGTGAATATGGGCTCAGAGGCGCCAGCGGGCCGGGGCAGACCCTGGCGCTCACGTCTGAGGCTCCTGCGAAGCTGGATTTTCCCTCAGCCTCCATGCAGACGTGTGCATGGTTCATTAAAATTTATCTCCTTCAATTAAGTCATTGTATGAGGAGGAATTAGCCAAGCAGTGCGGTGGGTGTACCGTTCCTGCTTTTTTGAGAAAATACCAAGTATGAAACATTCCTCCTTATGTTTGGTGGGGTTGTTTTTTTTTTTCTTTCTCCAGCCTACGAGCTGCAGGAATGCCCTGACCCTGAACCTTTTGCTAACGGCGTTGTAAGAGGAGCCGGTTACAACGTTGGCCAGTCCATCTCGTTTGAGTGCCTACCGGGCTACCAGCTGATCGGCCACCCTGTCCTGACCTGTCAGCACGGCACCAACAGGAACTGGGACCACCCGCTGCCCAGGTGTGAAGGTATGGCTCTGGGCTCACCCCGGCAGCACCCCCACGGGCATCTCAGAGGGGGAGAAGGAGCTTGAACTCCTCGTTCTGGCCACCTTTGGGATCGTTTGGTAATGGGGCTGAAAGTGTCTCTGGAAACAAAAGCATCACTGGAGGATGTGCGCTTTGAGGTGCTGAGGCATGTTCTCCGTGAGTTGATGGTCAACATATTTCAGCCTGGTCAAAGCCAACAGTTTAAAAAACGGTTTAAAACCAAGGTGTGGTTTTTGAGGTGGCGTGTTTAAATCTCACGCGATGGCTGAGCCCTGTCGCTAGCTGTCCCTTGCACTGCTAGTGCCAGTAGGAGCTGCACTTCCAGCACGGCACGGTCCAGGGCTGTTGCAAGAATATTTGTCTGCTTTATTTCTTCCGCAACGCTCAGCTTCCATTCATTTAGCGTGGGGAAATAGAAATGGTGTCTGGTAAAAGACCCTTGCAGCTCTGGGGACTCTTGGTGTGGGAAGATTGTGTCCCCGCCCAGTTTCTGTAGTGTGGCGGCAGTGGCATCTCCAAAATGATCCAGGTGGGAATTCTTCAGGCACGGTCTCCTTTCTGAAGAGCCTGTATGCTAGGAGGGCCCTGCAGGCTCAACGACTGGGTCTGCATTCTACACACCGAAGCTCAAATGACCAAATTCTCTATTCAAACCCCACCATGGCTGTTCCAGCCTTTCATCCTTTGTGGCCAGTGGGCTGAGTGGTGTGTGGTTTATTTCAGAAGGTTTCCAGGTGAACCCTTAAGAAGTTCAAGACTGCTTGTTGAAGATTTCTCACCACGTTTCCCAGGAGCGCTGACCTTTCTCCCAGCCTCCTTACAGCCCTTGCTCTGCAAGAACTGTGCACTGGGGAAAGAGAGAGAGGGGTGATATTTTTCCTCTTTTAAGTCCTTGAACCCCAGAGAACACAAAGCATAAAGAACCAAATCCTCAGCTGCTCTTTCAGTGACCCCAGCGATGCACCAGAGATGTGGGTTACCTGGGAAAGTGTCCTGTGCTCAGCCGGGTGCTGCTGGCGCGGCGGGGAGCTGCTGGGAGCAGGATCGTGCCTTTATCTGCCTCAGGCATCAGCTCTGGCAGCTGCAACCATCCAATTCTTCCTTCATTATTGTTTTTTAAAGTAGCTTTCTTGCTCTGCCGCGCTTCCGATAGCAGAGGGGGGTGAGGGGTTAGGTGCGTTGTGGACCTTTTGCAGCTTTTCTCCGTGCGCACGCCTGGTGGGCTGTTAGTGCTGTTAAAGTCAACGCAGAGCATCCCTCTTGTAGCTGTTGCCTTAAATGGTCCATTTTTGCATAGCAGCAAGCAGTGAGGACTTGCTGCCTTGGGCTAACTGCCTCACCTTTCCCAGGCAGGTCACATCTGAAAGCCCTTTTAATTAAAAGAGAAGCTGTAATTCTGGAATAAATGCATAGAGGCCAAGGTTTCCAGCACCACTCCGGGGATTTTTGTTTTTTTCCAGCCATCAGCAGGCTGCCTGCTGCTTTGCAGGGCAGAAAGGAACTTGGGCCCCAAGGTTTCTTGGGTGTTTGTTTGGGAAAGCGAGCGTATGGAGTTACATAAATACACATGCTTTTCGCAGCTTGGCGGACCACGTGAGTAAGCAGAGCAGAACCAGACGGGGAATAGACGGAGCTTGGCTCTACCCTCACATCTGGCACATCACATCTGGGCCAGGGTGGCACAAGTCTGTGGAGCTGCTCCTGCACGAAAAGGGGTGTGTGTTGCTACGCATGAGCGTAGCGCTGAGCCTGAATTGTTGTGTGGGGAGGGAGGACGTGTTCGCCTAAGCCAAGGGCTGGGTTAATGCAGCTACGCAGCTTCTGGAGCAGAGCTGGCTCAGGCAGGGGACACTGCGCTTAACCCTGTGCCTGCAGTTGTTGCAGGCTGCCAGTAACACGCTGCAGATGTGTGATCGTCATTTCAAATGAACTTCCACACCAGGGAGGCCCAGAAGCTGTACGTGAGACTTTCAGACCTGGGGACGTGCTGTGGCCCTCCTGCATACATCCAGCAGGACGTCTGTCGTCTTTCTGTCCCTCTTTTTCGCTGCCCAGGCTTTCTAATTGCTTTGCAAGTTCATTTGGACCTGGGAGATACCTCATGCAGTAGAACTGTCACCTTGATTAATCAATTGGATGCCGCTGTCATACAAATCATCATTTCCCCCCTGCTCAGAGGTACTCGGTGAGCAGCCAGCTGCTCGGCGGTTCTGGTCCAGCCCGTGCTGTATGAACAAGTGGATGGATTTGCCCACTAGTGTGATCTCGTCAGGAGCTGTATTTTCCATGCATGGGTGCAGACAGCTGGTGGAGCCCAAAGATTCTTACTAGGGCAAAAGATAGTTTATTTGCACACCTGGTTGTCACATCTGTACAAAACGCCCTGGCAGTCTCCTTTCAGCTCTGAAGCACTTAATAAATTTATAGTAATGGGATTAAGTTGAAAACGTTAGATGTAGTCATGACAGATACGAATTAATCAAGGCAAACCAGGCCAGGATTTTGGGGCTGGATCCTCCGGTATCCAGAATTGCTATCTTTTTATCCAAAATATTGAAAGAAAAATGGGAAATGGAGGATCTTTAAGAGTTATTGTTTTGGTGGGGGGTATTTCTTCATTAGTTTCGTGTTTCTGTCTGATTCCCTGCAGTGCCCTGTGGGGGGAACATCACCACCCAGAACGGTACGGTTTACTCTCCTGGCTTCCCCAACCAGTACCCCAATTCCCAGGACTGCGCTTGGCTTCTCACAGTGCCGGTGGGCTATGGAATCCACCTCAACTTCACCCTGCTGCAGACAGAGCCCTACAATGATTTCATCACTGTTTGGTGGGTACAGCAAAGGTGTGAGGAATGACTGGAGTTGCTGCTAAGGCTCCATTTCAGAAAGATGCTCTTGCTGATAAATAGAGCACCAGTTGCCATGGTGTGTGGGTAGTGCTATGTTTGAGAGTAGGAGCATCCTCCGGGGACACTGGGATGAGGATTTGAATTTTTTTTAACTCCGGGTGCTTGGTAGAGCCTTTAGATTAAGGACCATGTGCTGCAAGTGGCTAGCAAAACGGACAAGGTGACCGTCTCCAAACACTGCTGATGTAACATTCCTGAGAAATGCAGGCAGGGAGTGCAAGGTCAGTGAAGGGAACGATCCCTGGCTGACTAGGCTGCTCGTGCCAAGCGATGGAAGTGTCATCCTTTGGGTCTGGAGGGCAGTCTGGATGGGAATCCTTAGCCTCCGTGGTACATTTGCCTCGATGGTGTGCAGCTCACAAGGAGCGGTCCCACCCTTGGCCGTACGGCAGCACCTGTCAGACCTTGCAGATCTTCCTTGCCATTGATTTCTGTGGTCATCAGCAATTAAAAATGAAGCAGCCCATCAGAACCCCGCAGCACCTGGGCTTGGCAGCCACTGGTTTGGCACCGTGGGCAGGGGCTGAGCGGCTGGGGGGGCGCAGGCTGGTGTCCCAGTTGCGGCGGGAGGGTGTTGGGTGGCAGAGCCTCGCTTGTCCTGCTGGGTGCCTTCACCAGCCTGTCCCTGCATCTCCAAAATGCTCTGCTGAATGGAATAAGGAGCCACCTCTTGGGAAGCTTAGGGGGCTTTGCAGAGGGCACTTTATGAATGGTAAATGGGGTCTTTATCTCCAAGCTGAATTTAGTTGAAATGAATCTTGTTCGAACTGGTGTAATAGGAGTTGCCTTTCACTTCTGATTTCTCTGATAGACATCTTTATGGGGCTTGTTGTTTTTTTTCCCCTTTTGCACTTTATGGCTACCTGCCTGTGGATAGAGGCTGAATGAAGAAAAAGCCATTGATAAAATCATCTACATTTACCGATGTCCTCTTTTGGTTTTTCTTTTGCCATCAGAGATGCGCAGCCCTACCATCCAAGCTGCTCTCCCAGGCTGCAGAGGCAGCGCTGGGATGGCATTAGGCACCAGCCCTGGCTGTGACCCTCAGCTGCCTTTTAAATAGCAGCAAGTGGGAGCTCTGACCTCTGATGTAAAGTGGGCACAGCTCTGCTGCAGTTAATGAAGTGGCACTGATTGCTTCACCCCAGGAGTCTTGCAGGCTGGGATCTTCTTTTCCTATTTGGAGAAGGGAAGAGAAATGATCTATTACCAACTTCAGTCAGCCAAGGGAGCACACATAGCTGCCCTGGCTAAAGAGCTTGTTGCACTCAGTATCTGACTTGCAAAATATCTCGATGTCTGTTGTGCCAACAGGGAGTGAAACTCCTTGGGAAAGCTGGCTGTACCTCTTCAAGTTCTGAAGTTAAAAATGAAGTTGGTGTTTTGTAATCGTCTACTGAGTGAGCACTGCACTGCCAGAAGAGGTTATCCTGATTAGGATGGAGTGGGGAGGGGGGCAAGGGGTCCAGGTCAGCTACCAAGGGAGCTGCTGAGACTGGAACACAGAGGTAGAAAAGGGAGGACAAGGAAGGAAGAGCATGCACGAGTTCCTGTGCGTGCAGTGTAGGAGGTTGGTTGTTGCTGGGATTAAGGACGTGTAATAATGCTCTTTCCTTGTGTTTCTGACATATGATTTTAGGGATGGTCCACAGCAAACAGCCCCACAGCTCGGTGTGTTCACTGGCAACTCTGCTAAGAAATCAGCCCAAAGCTCTTCCAACCAGGTCCTGATGAAATTCCACAGTGATGCAGCCAACGGAGGGATTTTTGCCATTTATTTCTACGGTCTGTATTGTTTGCTGAGCAGCACGAGCTTTACACCCGCCTGTGGGATGTGGCGGGGCACGGGCCAGCTGTGGCTTGTGGGGAGGACTGGCTGTGGGGAAAAGATGTGAAAAAACGTGCTTTTACCTGAAGTCTTCCACAAAGGGCCCAGTGTTAGACGTTTGAGATTGAAGGTCGCTTATGCGATCAAGCGCTGGCAAGCGGTCATGCGCCCCGTGCAGATGTGGATACCCATCTGTAACGTGGTGATCGTTCAAGCACAGATCAGTTCCCTGCAAGCTAACAGCCACGCCAGCCCTACACCTCTCTCAAGGTGATGCCTGTAAATATTGTCCTCTCCGTGGCAGATCCCGTTATGGATAGCTCTGCTTTGTCCACCCAAAAGTCCCCGTCCCCGCGGTGCTGGCTGGATGTGGTATTGCTTTTCCAATGCTGTGCTAAACCAACTGGGCCATATTGGTGGCTAGTTTGAAATGGCAGCTGTGTTCCAGCTGAGGGGTGACTTCATTCCTCTGGGGAGGAAAAGGATTCCCATAAATCCCTGAATTACCTGGGGATTCTTTGGTGCGAGTGCAGCTCACGCTAAGAGCAGCGTCAGGTATTACATTGAAATGAGACCTTGTGCTTTCTACCACGAAACAAGAGCCCAACTTTAAATCGGATTAGCTAACAGGTTCCTACAGCGGTGCTGGGATTTGGGAAAATACAGATGGAGACCTCCTCTTGCTGGGGTAATTTGCTGGCAACAACGTTCAACAAAGCCTTGGTGTGAATTACAGGACGGATCTGTGCAGAATGCCTTAGCTTATGTTCAGTTCCGAAAGGCAAGTATTATACAGCTAGGCTGAATTTAAAGAATGTTCGCTGGGTTTTGGAGGGAATTGGTTTACTGCTGCAAAACACTGTGAGATTTATATTGCCAGACAATGGTGCGTATATAACAGTTATGCAAAAAATTATGGTTTAGGCAGTTTGGCTCAGAAACGAGCAGTATGTAAACACTGCTGCACTTCAGCGAGTGCTTCCTTTTGTAATATGAATTAGATCGTATCATTGCTATGGTTAGAGCCCATCAGCATATGTTGCCGTTCTCTAATCTTGATAGCGCTTTATGCTGAAGTTTCTTTAGCTTATGGTTTATGTGGGGTGTAAAGCCACTCGCAGGCACGAGGGGTCTGGAGCTGGTGTTGGTAGGAGCTGGGGCAGCCGTTCATTCCCCGTGAACCAGCTGGGCACTCTGGCAACTGCTTGGCCTTTTATTAGTGTCATTTACTGGCTCATTGCTTCCTTTATACGTGGGGCTTTAGCATAAAGCCTAACCCCAAGGATGGAAGCGACTGAGGTGGTTGCCTCCAGGGTGAGACGTTTCCACTCTTTCCCAGGCTCTGGCTCTGCACGTGGTGCCTTGCACGCCACAAGAGGTGTGGGAAAAAGGGGGAAGTTTTCACACCGGGCTCAGGCAGTGCAGTCAGTTAAATCTTTGTCATCACCCTTTGGGGTGTAACTGCAGGAAAAGCGATTTCCTCAGGATTTTCAGCAACGTGTATTTTCATTTCTGTGTCTGCGTGCTGGCAGATCTGGGACATAGGAGACATCCTCCTTCAGCTTTAAATTGTATTTTCCCGTACAGAGATGATCAGAACCGTGTCAAGAGAACCGTTGCCCTTTTAAATGGTTGCAAAGAAACGTTTCCTTAGGGTGGAGGAAGGGAAACAAAAGAATGATTCCCAGAGCTTAAAGATTCAATAGCATCCCTTGAAAAATGATGATGTTGCACCTATTATTAAATGGGTTAGTTCAGGTGCCAGCAGGAGCTGATGTGTGAGTGTGATGGGAGCGGGTTTTATGGCACAGTAACTCAAGGGGGTCCCAGTGTGGTTTCAAGGACGGGACTCTGTTTTGTCCTGGTGAGAACAAATGGATGTGCTGTTGAAAAGAGCTTTACCAGTGCTGTATCACCCCTATGCTGAAGCCATCTTAATCACACCTCTGTATTGAAATATGGCCCATTAAGGAGAGGAGATTAATGCTGTGAATGCTGGGTTATCTTTCCACTTCAATAGGTGCTGTCAAGCACTTTTTAAATAGCATTTAATATAAATTTTTGTTATGCTTTCCTTTCCTTCTTCCCCCACTGTCAAACATCTGTTTTGAAAGATTGGAAATAAGGGTGTTCCCTCCTGGGATGGCTCTTTGCTGTGCAGCAGGATCCTTCCCTGCTGCCTCCCGGCTCCCGCTCCCATCCCACACGTGGGCTCTCCTGGCTCCTTTGCTCATCCATTCTCTGTGCTGCCAAGGTGGGTTGCAAGGAAGGGGCTGACTGTCCGAATTACAGAGCTGGCCCTTTCCCGTGACCCCCCACCACCCCCACACGCTCGCCCCTAGTTGAGTTGAGCTCACTGTAGTAGCCCATGGCTGGTTTTTCCTCCCCTTTGCACGCACGGGGTGTGTAAGCCCACCCCTCACATTAACAGCAGCCCCTGCATTCCCTCCAGCCTGCTCCCCAGACCTCCAAACATCACGTTTTTCCACGCACCTCTTGGAAAATATTGTCCTACCCTGGATTAGGGCGTAAGGAACCTGGGGCAAGACGATGGGGCATCTGCTTCTGTACATGAGTATTTAAGCATCATTAGAAGCCTCATTAAGGTTGCTGCAAGGACTGCCAGCCTTGCTGCGGTGTGAAGAGTTCAACATTGTGGAGTTAGTAAGAATTAATATTCAGTGGCAGCTTGAGCTCCTGTATCTTAAATTAAAGGGCTGATATAAATTTCAGAGGAAGTTATGCTTGTCCAGGGTCAGGTGCAGGGGGAGCAAAGATGCAGAGAAGTGCTGAGCAAATAGCAGAAAATGTCTTCCATTAATATTCATTTAGTTCCCAGTACCATATTTTCAATTTAACAGTGTTCATAGCTCCTGTGTGTTTATTTTCATAAGCAGTGCAGTGCTCAAGCCTTATGCACCCACATGCTTGTCAGCAGTGCATTTCTTTAGCTGATCTTGAATTTTTGGTGGAAAATGGGCTGTTTGCAATGTATTCGGTCAGGTGCGTGAGCCGTAAGGAATTATTTTGGCGCATCAACAGGATTTCTTTTTCCCGTTTAGCTACATAGTACTCCTGAAAAAAACACCTAATTCAGCAAAGAGTGCAAGGTCTGCCTGTTGTGCCTTCCATGAGGCACTGACAGTAACCTTGCATAGGTTACGTTGTGAACTGCAAGCTACGTATAGGATTTGCAGTTGAAAACACTAGCACTCCTGCAATTATTTGCAGAAGAAATTAACGAATAATTCCAAGTTTTTGAAAAAAAAAAAATCAGTGAGTTTTGTGAGTTCTGTTTGAGGACAGGCGCTAAGGATGAAATTCTCTGAATAATTGTTGTGATCTGCTTGGTGCTGGAGCAGTCTGAGGCTCTGCCTGTCATGAGGTGGACCTGATTCCACTGAGGTCACCAGCGTCTTCTCCCGTACTGTCCCAAAAGGTGCTGGTAACGTTGCCTGGCATCAGCACCCATCATCCAGACGGACTGACCGGAGATGCTGTCCGGGCACCTGCATCTCCACTGACTGACAACAATGTGTTTCCTATTAGGTGTAAAAAAACTGGAACAAGCTGCTTTGGGGGACCCATACCTGGATCCATCTCTGTAGGGTTTGGAGGGGGAAAGGGCTGGTTGCACTTTTGCCGATTCCTGCTACTTGTGGAGAGGCAGGATTTGCGCTGATGTCCGTGGTGCTTAGCACCGAGATGGCTGTGGCTGCCTTCACCCCCAGCCTAACTTCTGCTACTCTTCCTTTGCTCTTCCAGCCTACCAGCTCTTCAGATGTCAGCCTCCGACCATCGTTCCCAACGCAGAAATCATCACCGAGAACGAAGAATTTAACATAGGTAGCCTCTCCCGGGCCTCCTAGCCCTCCGTTCCCCCTCGCCAGCTGCTGGCAGTGCCCCCAGGAAGACCCACAGGTCCTGTCACCCCATATCTGGGGGATCAGGAGACCTCTTCCCATGGGTGACTGCGTGGGGAGCTGCACAGGACCTTGCTCAGCACCTGATATTCACAAGGAGTCAAACTGATCTGATTGTCCTGAGGCTTTTCCTCTCTGTTAGTACAGCAGAAGTGCTTTGGCTTTTGTGAGAGCCCCGAGCTTGTTCAGAAACATTCTGAAATCTTTGCCACGATAATGGTTTTCAGGCGTTTCAAACAAAGATTTGTGTGAAAGCTTAGAGGCCGTTACTCTTTCCTTTGAGAACTTTTCACCCATATTGACTGTGCTTTTTGTATTTTATTTTATTTTTTTTGCTGTGGCTCACGGTTACATCCACATTTTAAGTGTGTCTGCAGCCAGCGAAGTAGCTGTGATTTTTTTTTTATTATTTTTTTTTAAAAGCAGCTTTTCTCGCTGTCTGCTCTCTTTGAGGAAAGTCTCTACCTGAAATAGCTTGCACAAATCATAATAGTCTCAGCAGCATGACAGCAGTTTATCCCGACTGAGACTCCAGCATGCCTTTCTATGCCTTTTATTTCTGCATCTACGCCTTTTATTTCTGCACGGTCGTGCCCGAGCTGGATGGCAGAGGCACAGCCGAGAGGTCTCTGCCCCCTGTGGTACCCCCTTCCCAGGGCACGGCTCAGTCTGCATGAATTGATGCTTCTCTCAGATCAAGGTGGTTTCTGTTTCTGTCTGTAGGTGACATAGTGAGGTACAGATGCCTTCCTGGCTTTACCTTGATTGGAAATGAAATCCTGACCTGCAAACTGGGCACTCACCTGCAGTTCGAAGGACCTCCCCCAACATGTGAAGGTAAAGCTGGGGTGCCCAGGGTGGCAGCCGAAGCCCCCCTGCTCACAGACTGCTGCAAAGCAGGGGGGCTCGTAAGGGAGGAAGCAAGCTGGGTGGCACTGGAGGAGGTCTCCTTGCACATGTTGCATCTGTGGGGCTAACTCTCACATCTCCAGGGTCCCAATAGTGCAAAATCACCCATCAGGACCTGGTGAGGAGGGTCAGGAGACATCACCATGCAGGGAAAGGCTGTTCTCCCGACCCGCCTCGCAGGCTGTGCCATGCACCGTGTGCACTGTGGCTGGGCTCGAGCAGCAACCTGCGAATAACAGTGAGATATTTGCTGCATAACTCATTGCCACAGCTCCCTAATAAATGATGGGGAAAGTTCCTGCACCCCCTTTGCTGGCTCCAGGGATTTTGTGGGGTCTCTGCGTTGTCTGGGGGGCAGGGGGGTTGCCTCACAGGAGGGACCTCTGGCTTATTCCCCATTCTGGAGGGCACTTCCAGCTTGTGGAGCTGAGCAGAGGTCTGACAGCGTGTGTCTGACTGCATCCCTGAAGTCATTATAACAGTCACCCAAACATCCTTATCCTGGGAAGGGGGGAGGAATTCGGCACTGATGGTTTGCCAGTGACACAGGAACAGCAGAAGGAAGAGCAGGGCTGCAGCGAAGCGAGCTCCTCCAGCGAGGCAATCCCATGAGGAGCAGCTTCCCTATTAGTGCCACAGAATGTATTACATGGGAGACAAATGAAAGCCCTGAGCATGCTGCGTTGTACACCTTGCTGCTGCGCAGGAGGGATCCCAGAGATGTTTCCATGCTGCCACGTTCCCCTATTTATCCTCTGGATTCCTGCTGGTACTTTTGTTCACTCCAGCCGCGATTATTTCATCTCCTTCATTCCCTCCTATCTGAACATTTTTACCATATAATGGGATATTTTTCTATAGCTTTATTCTCTCTGAAATAGCATGAACTGAAGGAGAGAAAGGGAGGTCATTCAATTATTTACTGATGGTTCTTAGCCTGGGGGTAAAGGGACTGCTTAAATTACATCTGGCCACCAATTTATAGAGGTCAAAAAATCACTGATGGGATTAAGGATTTGGAAAGAATACACTGTTCTTTCTGGATAGTTCTGGCTGTTTTCTATTAATATAAGTACAGCATTTGCACTGGGCTTTAGTGACAATTATGAATAAATAAAAATCTCTTTCTTTTTACACTTTTTGCTCACTTTGTGTGTTTGCCTCCTCTTCTGGGGTGTATTGGCTGGCCTTTATGTTTAGCATTTTCAGCTGGATTTAGTATTTCCACAAGCTGAATGGGGTGTAGTGATTCTAGAAAGACTTCTGAAGTCCTAGTTAACAGCTCGGTGGGTGACCTGGGAGAAGCCTGTGGCTGCATACCTTGTTCTGACCCAGGCAATAAAGCTTCCAGGGATTCCCAGGGAGTGCTTTGTAACTTGAGAGTGGTTGCTCGGTTGCAGCGCTGTTCGTTTCGGAAGAGATGTGAAACGATGCAAAGACATTTGTAATTGTTTGTTTGCATTGTTGCTTTTCATCCCTTCCTTTCAATGTGGCAATTGCTGGGATTTGTGGAAACGCAGCATGCTTTGTTTGGAGCCTACATCAGGGTCTGGGGATTCTCTGCGAGCCAAAGGGTCCAAGTGGATGTACGTGGGTGGGAGCTGGGCTCTGTCTTGGCTTAGCGTGTCAGGACAGACCTTCTTGGCCATAGCATCTTGTGTTTTCTTCCTCTGCAGAACAGGAAAACTCATTTTTTATTGTCTGTCCTTCCCGTTCCCTGCAGTGCACTGTCCGATGAACGAGGTTTTGACAGACTCCACCGGTGTGATCCTCAGCCAGAGCTTCCTGGGAAGTTACCCTCACTTCCAGACCTGTTCGTGGGTGGTGAAGGTGGAGCCTGGGTATAACATCTCCCTCACCATCGAGTACTTCCTGAGTGAGAAGCAGTATGATGAGTTCGAAATCTTCGATGGTAAGAGAGTCACCCCTTTGCCCAGAGGTTGTAGCGAGGTGGGGTCGATCCCCTCTCCCAAGTAACAAGCGATAGGAAAAGAGGAGCAGCCTCAAGTCCTGCCAGGGGAGGCTTAGATTGGGTATTAGGAAAAGTTTCTTTACCAAAAGTGTTGTCAGGCATTGGAAGGAGCTGCCCAGGGATGTGGTGGAGTCACCATCCCTGGAGGTGTTTAAAAGACGTGCAGATGCTTAGGGACAGGGTTTAGTGGTGGGTTTGGCAGTGCTGGGTTAATGGTTGGACTCGGTGATCTTAAAGGTCTTTTCTAACCTCAACGATTCTGTGATTCTATGACTTGCTTAGCAGCTGAGGGGAAAAGGAAAAAGCAGCAGTTTGGATAGCTCTTAATCGCTGTTCCCAGAGCGCTCGGGGATGGCTTTCCACCACTGCACCTACAGCCTTCTCCTGGACTTGGAGAAAGCTCCTTCTAAGACTCATTGATTCTCTGCATAAGAAAATATCAATGGTTTGGTTTTTCGTTTTTTTTTTTTTTGCTAGATGGAAAGTATTTTTCAAAGGGAAAGGAGTTAGAAAACTCCCGGGATAAATTGTAGCAGACATTGCTGGGAAGGGACGAGTTGGGAAGGTGGGAATTCTCATCCCTGAAGCCCACGCAGCCCAGATTTTCTACACCCCTGAGCTCTCATGACCTGATTGGGGATCTGTCGGTACTCACGGCGAAGCAGCCTTGTAACTACACGCCGAACACAAACGCTGCACTGATGCTCCTGTGGTCACGCGTGGGGCGTGCTGCCTGGAGCAAAATCCCAGCCTTGCTGCTGTCAGCTGGGCTGGATCTGCCGTCGGTTCCCCAGGAGCCAGGTGTCTGCGCAGGAGCTCGTGTTCACAAAAGAGCCCTGAGCGTGAGCGGCTGTACCCGGACTCACAACGAAAGCTGCCGTGCTACAGTTCCACAACATGCCCGCTCCTTCTGCGCGCCCTGGCACGTAAGACCTGTGAGTAGCTGCATGGCAGCCCTGACTTTTCCTTGTTCCCTCCTTCCTTACAGGTCCCTCTGGCCAGAGTCCGCTGCTCCTGTCGCTGAGTGGGAACTACTCTGCCCCTCTGACCGTCACCAGCAGTGGGAACAAAGTCTATCTCCGTTGGTCCTCTGATCACACCTACAGCAGAAAAGGCTTCAAAATCCGCTACTCCGGTGAGTAGGCAGCAGGGGCGAGGTGCTCGGCCAAGGGCACGGCCGTCTCTTCAGCCAAAGATCGCCACAAAATTGCTGCAGAGGGGCATAGGCCATCTGTGTCGGCAGAAGCTGCCAAAGCCCGGGAAGGCGCAGAAAGCTGGGCTGGTTCTGCACTGGTGAGGCTGGGGGAGGCAGGTTCCTTTCCAGGAGAAACCTTGAAGCTCTGGCTGGTTTCTCAACCCCTCTTAAAAATCAGAACCAGAATATATAACTGTAGACCACATGGCTTGGGGTGAACGGAACCCATCCCATGCAGTTCACAGTAAAGATTGCCGTGTTAATTACTGTGTCCTTGCCACAAGGCCATTTGGAGATGTTTGAAAATGAACATCACTAAGAACATGTGTTTAGGAGCTGCTTGGTGCATGAGACACAACTTACACGCAACTGATGGTGTTACAGCATTTGCAATGAACTGGTTGAACCATCCCGTGCACCTGCTCGGGCATTGTGCCACTGCTCCCATGGGATCCCGACCGGGGAGCCTGGGCTGCTCGATCAGCACAAAACTGCTGCTGGCTGCTGAATGTTTGCGGAGAATTCCTTAAAATGAATCACTGTGGTTTGGAACTTAGCAAATCTTAATTAATGGAAGTTATAAAACTGAGCTGAAAAGTTGCCAGTGTGTCATAAATAAATAATTACTTTACTCTGTAAATGAATTAAGTAATATTTAATTATCAGAAATTAGTCTTTATTTCTAGAGCTGAGTGAAACTTGGACACTAGCCCTGCGTTCTTTCCCCCCTTTGAGTTTTTATTTATCCATCACAAGTTCTTGTACAGCCTTAGGTTATGGGAAGCGTGGTGTCATTCCCGAGAATAGGAAGAGAATTTCTCTTGACGTTGCCCATCCAGTGACTGATTTATTCACTTCTGCCCTTCTTCCCAGCTCCTTACTGTAGCCTCCCGCAGCCGCCGGCCCACGGGCTCATCCTCAGCCAGACGGGTCTGCACCCTGGCAGCACGCTCCGCTTCGGCTGCGACGCGGGCTACCGTCTTGTCGGCCACAGCACCACCACCTGCTCCCAGCACCCTCAGGGCTACTTCCACTGGAACGAAGCGATCCCTCTGTGCCAAGGTGAGAGCAGGCAGACGGAGCGTTATGAGGATCTGGGAAGTCCTGGGAAGGACTAAGGAAAATGTGGTAAAAATAAAAACTGACTGTAATTGCTCCAGTTCCCTGTTGAGAACAGGCTTGGAGCTGCAGGCCGGCAGCGATGGGTGCTCCTCTCCTCTCCATGTCCTTGGGAATAGGTGGGCAGGGAGGGAAGGGAGTAACTGGGAGCGCTCGGGATGGGGGAGAAAAAAATTAGCTGTGTGAAGGCAGCTGCTGTAGAAGTGTTGGAACTGCCAGTAAAGACACAGCCAAGCCTTGGTTAAGGACAGGAGAGCCATTGCCTGGAAGAATCTGGAAAAACTGGCAGGAGCATGGGTCCTGCTGAGCTTTTGTAACTGGAATGTCTCTCAACAGGGGATGAGAAATGTCTTGAGATTCAGGTGGTGCCCCGTTTCTCTTGGCTTCATATAAGCTTTAGGCATGTAGTTGTTCTTTCCACATTTCCTCCCAATTAACTGTAATCTTCATGACATATCATACTTAGCACAGGGCTCCTTCCAGGCGTGGGAGTGGAGGGGAAGACAGGGCAGCGTGCCCCGGGGGGCTTTGCTTCAGCGCTGTTTCGTCTCCCTCGCTGTGTTCGCTTTCTGATTGCACCTCTTCCTCAGCCCACCAATCATCCCTGTTCCTTTGTGTGGATGAAATGCCCATCTTTATTCTGATGAAGCCTTTCAATGCCTTTGAACATTCATCCATGTTCCAAGGGGACCAAGCACGGGGGATTGATACTGCATTGACTTCCCTGGAAACTAGCCAGAAAACAGAGACAGCACAGGCAAAATCTCATTGCACTGTCTGCATTGTTGTCCGGTCCAAGCCATAAGGAAAAAACAAGATTATTTAGTGTGGGAGGCACCAAAGAGCCTTGAAAAAATCCTTTCTGTGCTCCCAAATCACTTAGTCGCTTTGGAAATTGCACGAGGGTGCAAACAGTCCTGTCGCCGAAGGGTGGTTTTGTGCTGCGGGTGCTTATATCCACTTGGAGCCCTCCCAAGGCTTGTATTTATTTAAAGGTGAGTGGAACGCAGTAAACCAAGACCCTGCTACCCAGTCCCGTCGGCAAGGGTGAACTGGGAAACTGGGCACAAGCTCAGATAGCGATGGAGCCTCCGTGATAACAGACAGGTGCAAACACCGAGTGCTGGAATGAGCAGATGAACAGCACGAGGGGCTGTCATGGCAACTGTGCCTCCTGCATCCTTAGCCCAGTGCGAGGAATTCTCTGATGTAGTGCATCTTTTTTGAGGGAAATGGTGTAATCAAGAATAGGTACAAATGCAGCTAAGTTTTTATTGCCCTGGTATGCTGGAATGCCATCTGAGCCTGGTGTTCAGCTCCAAAATCTGTTTCCTTCCAAAAACTGTGATGGTGTGTGGGGTTTTAAACATGGAGGTGGGGAGGAGATAAGAGAGAAGGTGTGTGGGGAGGTTGGGAGAGGGTGCTCTTGGATGAGGGATGACCTGACAGCGGTGTGATTCAAAGCAGAAACAAGTCCCTGAGCACCAGTTCCCAGGCCACCAGGGAGGGAGTCAGAGCCAGACCACCCACCCATGGCCTGGGGGTGCAGGGGGCTCCTGTGGTGTTGCTGAGCACGCCAGGGCTGTGCCGTGGGACGGAGGGGTGTGGGAAGGAGGTTTGCCATGGGAGCTACATGAGAAGCACTAAACCCACTCTGTGCCATTCTGGTTCAGCTGAAGGCATTCCATGCCCGGAGCTCCATCGTGATCCCAGTCCACAGCAGTCACCAGCAGAGAAAGAATTCGGGGGGCAGTTCTAAGCATTTCAGAAGGCTCGTGCTCCGATTTCCCTTGTGGAGCTCGGGGGGGTGGGGGGTGTCCACTGACCACACAGAGAGCAGCTTAGTCAGGATCTTGGAGCTCAGTGTCCCTCTGGAAGAGCCTGGCTCTCCAGCGAGGAGGACAGCTCGCTGGTGGTGTTAGATCCAGAGGCTGAAATAGCCCCTTTTGGAAAGTCACCCTCCTCTCACTGCTTCCCCATATCTACATCAGGAATCTTAATACTGCCCCATGGTTATCAGGTGCCTTGAGAGGGATGCGGGAGGTGAGTGAGCGGCAGCGGGTGGGAGCTGTAGGAGAATTCATGGTGGAGCAGCTCCCCCCCCCGGCTCCAGCAGCTGATAGCCAGGGCTGGCTGCGCTTTTCTTGCCTGCTTCAGCTACATAAAATCCAACTGTCTTTTTTTTTTTTTTTTTTTTTTTTTTTTTTCTCCTTTCCCCTTCACATTGCTCTCAAAGCCAACTGGCATCCTTTTGTTTTGGGCCGTACTCCATTTCTCATCCTTTCTGGTGGCCAGGAGCGCGTGGCAGAGGTTGGAGAATTCGATTCGTAACACTACATAAATTGCTCACACAGCCAGCAGTGGCAGGAGGAGGGGAATTGGGGTGCCCATAAACACATGGTCTAGTTAACAAATGACATTTCCCATAGCTCCTTTCTGCCAGTGCATAATCCTCTTCCCCTTCCCAATCCCCTCTGAATAATCTTTACTACGTGCTCACTCCTAGCTGACATTTATGGAAGCAGCAGAGAATATTCTGCAGGGAACAATCTTGCGTTGGCACAATGGGGGAGAACACAAGATGATCTAATACGCCTTTTCTGTCTCTGCTGCCTATTTTTAAGCTGCTTTGTTTTTGGAATCCCAGCTGCAGATTTGCTTTCATAGCCTCTGTCCCTTTCCCTCGCACATCATCTTCCTGCAGGCAGAGTTTGTGTACCTCTGAACCCCCATAAGTGCTTCTCCTCCTTCTTCCCAGGACCACGCTCTCCATGGGTCTCCAAGCCAGATGCTGGTTTGCTTTCCCCTCGAACACCCACTCTTTTGTCACCTCTTAATTCCAGTGGATTGCAGTGCCCACAGAGTCTCAGAAATGCTTTTTGGAGCAGATGGCAAGTTTATTGCCACCTCAAAAATCAAGCTTCTCTGCTTCCTGAAGGGCTCTAAATACAAACTTGCTAATACACATTCTGCTCCAGGATGCTGAATTTGCGGAGAGGGAAGGATCCTGCCACAAGGGCAGGGCTGCAGAGGTTGCAGCCCCAGTTGGCTTTCCCTGTCCAAGTCTTTGTTGTAGCCCAACCATCTGCAGGTGAAGAGGGTTAAGTGGGGTTTTTTGTTATTTCTGGTGGCTTAATGACATTTTTAATTAACTGCGTCTGGCCCAGAAGCACTGTGTTATTGCTAAGTTTTGTATCAGGGCAGGATTTACACAGCGGAGAGACTCCAAATGATCAGTCTGACCACTTGAGAGGCGGGCAGGGGGCTTGCCGGGAGGAGGAGGAGGCAGTAAGTCATCGTCATCCTCCCCCTGCGCAGAGAGGCAAAGGCCAGCGCTCGCTGAGCGGGAGCGCGGTGGCCCTGGTCTCTCTTCACTCGGGTGTCCCTCCCTGCAGCTGCTGTGACTCAGTTTCCTGGTGGCAGATAGAGGTGATGAGTTTTGGCGAAGTATCAGGGTGCAGAAGAGGATTGAACAGAGGAAGGAGAAGGTTTTGCTGGGGGCAGCGGCCTGGGAAGGGGGGCAGCTTTCTCCCCAGCCTCTTGTGTTGGGTGCAACATCAGAAAGTCATAATGTGAGAACTGCCGGGTGCAAGAGAAAGAGCAAGACTTGCCAGGTCCCCTCTTCTTTTGCCTCAGAACGAAATTGGTATTCAGCGTGGCTGCTTGTCTAGACACCCAGCCTTGTGCGGAGATTCGCCAAGCTTCTTAGCTCGATGAAGTGACATACGTGTGATTATCATTTCAACCAGGGATCTGCCTGATCGTGCTAATACGAGCCTGCTGAATTACTCACACTTATTAGCAACACCAGCTTCTGCAAGGTGCTGTGTAATTGTGCTCCAGGCTGGGGCTCTGGCTGACTCGTGTAGCAATAGTGGGATGAAAGCATCTTGGACTTTCAGCGGTAGGAAATCTCTGGTGGTTGTGCTGATGCTGTGTACGGTAAGCTTGGTCTCTCCTTTCCAGTGCCCAGTGGAGTCCGTGTCACCAGCAGGCGAGTTTTCTAAGGTTGCTGATTTTCTAGCCCTCGTTTGTGTGCAGAGGGAATAACAGAATGGGGAATGTGTGTTGAAGTGTCAGCATGTGGCCCAGGAGACATAGGCTCAGCCTCCAGTTCATGCATTAGCTGGGCGGGAACAGCTCGGGCTGCTCCGGGGAGGAATGGATTTCCTTTAGAGTATTTTTAAAATGCAGACAGCTCTTTGGGTTAGGTGTTGGCCTCCGTATTGGTGCTTGCCAGCAGGCTCTGCTTGTCCTGGTGCCCCACAGGGGCTGGTGGCACCCCGCTGACTGGTGGCCTCGCCGTGGCAGCGCTGCAGGTCCCAGGCTGCTCTTCCCCCTTGGCATCCCACGCCTGTCCGGGCAGGTGGGCTGCCCATCTCCAGCCCCAGCAAGATGGGCTTCCCCTGGATCCAGGACTCGGAGAGGGATGGGAACCTGCGCGGTGGTTCTGGAGGCAGGTCAGGTTTGGGGTTTGGTTCCCCAGCTCTTCTGAAGGCTGATGGAGGAAACCAGATTTGAGTGTCAGACTCCCGGTGCCGGTGTTCCCAGCGGTAGGGAAGAGGGTAGCCAGGCTTGTCGCGTCTCGTGAAACTCTTGCAGCATAAATGAACATGAGTCTGGTCTGTCTGTATTCGGCTGTCGCTCATCTTTCTGCCACCTGCCTGTCCCCTTTCTTGCCCTGTTTGGCCGCTCTCCTGGCCGCAGAGCTGAGGATTTCGGCAGGAGCGGTGCAGAGCATCTTCTCCGAAGTGCTGCCATCTTGAGCAGCCATTTGGCATTGTGCCTGTTAACAATTTTTTTTATTTCCCCTGAATTCCCCCCCTTACCTTCTCAGCCATAATGCTAAATTTAGCCTTCCTTCTGCCACAACATAATTACACAATTTGCTGCCTTATGTAATCCAGAAGTGCTGTTGGAAAAGGGTTTCAGCTTGTTGCTGCTGTCAGATGTAAATACAAAACATTATTGCTATCTAATCCTTCATCTCTGTGTGAAAACTTTTGAATGCTGTGTTGATACATTTTGTGTTACAGATATTATAGAAAGTAGGAGCGAGAGCCTCTTCCAGTAGAAACTGGTATTCAGCATTCGCTTTGCTGTTACCACACCGATGGACGGTCTGATCCTCGGTGAAAGTGGGAATTCGCTGCAGCTTCTGGGATTCACCAGGGGGCTGGAGCTTCTGTTAAATGGGAGAGCTGCGATCTGGGCTTTCAGCTCATCACGAATCGATGACAAAATCGGAAGCTGACTGATTTCGCGGCTGTGGTGGTGTTTTTTTCCCCCTTTCTCAGCTCTCTCCTGTGGAGTTCCCAGAGCCCCGAGGAACGGCGTTGTCTTTGGGAAGGAGTACACAGTGGGAACGAAAGCCGTGTACCAGTGCAACCAGGGCTTCCAGCTGCAGCCCGGCGAGGAGCCCAGCACCGAGTGCCTGCAGGCAGGGCAGTGGAGCAACGGCAACCAGCCCCCGCAGTGCGTGGGTGAGTGTTTGCAGCAAGTCCTATGGGGAATTCGGGAAGTCCCTTCAATAATGCCTTCCAGCTCTACCCTGGGCAGCTTTGCCTCACGGGTGCACTCTTTAGGACACCAGGTTTGTAACCCTGCATAACTTGGGTCTGATGTCCCGTCCCCTCTCGTGGTGTCTTGCTTCCCCACCCAAAATTTCTTGGATGCTTTGTATAAGAAGGAACAACCCATCCTATGGAGGATATCCTTTGAACTGATTCCCCCTTCGTCAGGCATGGCTCTGACACCATCAGCCTTGATCGGATGTTTTGTGGGACACAAAAAAAAAAAAAAAAAAAAAAAAAAAAAAGGGGGAAAAGCAGCGTTCCTGGAAGGCTTACTAAAATAAACAAGCTTTATGTTTGCTTTAGGAAAACACCCATAAACCAGAGATGCTAATACTGGCCCCCTCATTAAAAAGCCAACACGCTTGCTGAAATGCCCTGGAGTTAAACACTTATTAATGTCTTTATCGCATTTCTTTTCCCTGACTCGCCACCTCTGTTTTTCAGCTGTCACCTGTCCCGATATCAACAGCATTGCAGTTGAGCACGGGCGGGTGGCGGCTGACCTACGAGATCCAGTACCACTACAACGCCCAGCTCATGCTCATCTGTGACCCCGGCTACTACTACACGGGCCAGCGGGTCATCAGGTGCCAAGCCAACGGCAAGTGGAGCATAGGCGAGCCGATGCCGACCTGTAAAAGTAAGAGCAGCGAAGCTCCGGAGCCGCGCCAGGGCCAGCCACCCTTGCAGGGAATGGGGGTGCTGTTTGCCGGCCGATGGGTGTGCAAGCTCTGCTGTGGGCGTGCAAACGTGCCACGGTCCTGGCTGCTCTCGGCAGCATCCGAGAGCACGGCTGTGGGACCGCTGTGGTGGAAGGGAGTTTGGATGCAGGGAGAGGTCATCTGTTGATCTTGGGGTTTGGTTTATTCTAAACAGTTCTGTGAGAGCTCAAGCCCGTTAGCTCGTCTGTTGCTGGGGGGGTCCGAGCAGCTTCACTGTCACTGGTGCCAGGTGCTCTGAAGTTTGCTTTTAAGAAAGATGATGATAAATTCTGATTTGAAACCTCACCTCTTCCCATTGTATGCAAATGCCAAGTTTACGAGGGTAACAGTGTCACCTGTAAATCAAAAACACTCTCGGCAAACAAGCAGCTCGCTCAGTTCTGACACGACTGCTCTGCTTTGGATCTTTTCTTTTGTCAAAGGTGGGTTTTTTCACTGTAAGTGCAGATAGAGACGGAAAAATTTCTTCTTCAGAATGGCAGCTTTCCCTTCCCTCCTGTGTCCCTTTGTTTCTAGAGATGGAACTGCCAGCTTCGGTGACAGATGTAGTCTTACCCCTGCTAGCTCTTCAGCCAGATCCAGGAGCATGAGCCTGACCTCGTTTTATTTCTTCAGCGTTATTGCCACCTAAATTCAAATGACAGGATCTTGGCAATGCACTAAGGTCAGGAGCACCCAGCGTGAGTCTCTAGATTTCTTGCTGAGTGCGAAAGCTCCAGAGGGTTTGCAGATCTTTAAGTTAGATAAAGTAACGAGCTGAATTTTGCATTTGCACAGGCTCCTGGCCAGGCTCCGGCTGCACCCCACCAACCAGCCTTTCATCGGGGTGTCCTCTGTGGGTCTGATCTTTAGACATCAGCTCTGTCCTGGAGGTTCTGGTGTGAGGGAAAGCTGGGTGTCACTTTTTAATTGGAGATCTTGTGCCGCTTTGTGGCTTTTCTGGAAATCAGGCTTCCAGGCTGTATCTAGCAACGGGTTAATAATAGAAATAATAAGAGAAATACTAGAAATATTCCTATGTGAAAAACTTCTACAGTTTCTTCCTAGCCGGTCTTACCTTTAGTACTTCCCTCACGTCCTGAAGCATAAATATTAATAGCACTTATTTTTGTCACCTCGTGTAACGCGACTCTGAATTGTTGTTAGCCGTGTAACTATTTAATAATCTTTCCTCCTCATTTCTGACTTCATTAATAACTCGTGGTGGTAAGCATAGCGGAGAGTGTTTCTATACCAGACACCGCTCCCCGCCTGTTGTCGCTCACTGTGCTTTGGGATCTCTTCTAGTCATCTCGTGCGGAGAGCTGCCGACCCCGCCGAACGGGAACAAGATCGGCACGTTGACCAGCTACGGGGCCACAGCCATCTTCTCCTGCAACACTGGCTACACCCTGGTCGGGTCCCGCGTGCGGGAGTGCATGGCCAACGGGCTCTGGAGCGGAGCAGAAGTGCGATGTCTGGGTAGGTGTGGAGCATCCCCTCGGGTGTTTGTCGGGAAAGCTTCTCGGTTGCCTTTCAGGAAGGAGTAGGAATTTTACATGTTGATTCAAGAGAGGGCCCAAGCAGGGATTCGGTGCTACTGGTGTTACAGATCTGCTAATAAGTTAGAATTGACTTTATTTGATTTTATAAAATAATTTGGAATAAGAAATATATTTTAATGAAACTTGTAGTTGCACAGCAAAAGCTGCTATGAAATCCTTTGTACAGCTCTGTACCAAGGCTAGAAGAATGGGCCAGAATCATTGTTTAAAACTTAGGTAACAAATTTGGGATTTTACAGATTCCTTTGTATTTGACTAGTCTTCTGTATGTAGAAAGTGTATTGAAATGTCAGAATATAGAATTAATGGGAACTGGGGAGGGTCGACTGGAACAACTTGTAGTTACCTGCCAAGAAACCGTGAACTTTAGTAAAAGGTAATTCTGGCAGGGGGAGATCGCGACCACCGACTCATGTACCACCTACCCAAATGGTACCCCAGACCCATTTCTGGACCTTTCTAACCTTTACTGCGCAGAATCGGATATGGGAGGAGAGTATGTTAATGATTTCCAGGAAATACTATGATTATGCATGAATACTTAATGAATATGCATGAATAAGTTCTATATGAGGTGTCTGAGTTTGAAGCTTGGTGTGCGCTGATCGTGAGAGGACTCGCTCACGCACCCGGCCGTCAATAAAGCAGCGTCTGCTTATCTGCATCACATTGGTGTCGATAAGTTCTTCATTCCGAGATTTCGGTAACACTGGTGTGTAAAAAGAAATTAGACTTTGATTCCTTACGGCTCAGTACGTGTGTTTTGAAATTGGAGAGGAGAGCTTTAAAAACAATACGTTGGTTTTTACTGCTGCTCTGGGGCTGTTTATGACTGCTGGGTGTGGAACCGAGATCCACCCAGAGCATCGGGGTGGCGCGCGATGCCTTCCCCGTGAGCTCTCGGTGACCCCCCTGTCTCCCTCCTGCAGCGGGGCACTGCGGGGTGCCCAGCCCCATTGTCAACGGGCAGATCAACGGGGAGAACTACAACTACCGTGGCAGCGTGGTTTATCAGTGCAGCCCCGGCTTCCGCCTCATCGGCATGTCGGTGCGGATCTGCCAGCAGGATCACCGCTGGTCTGGGAAGACGCCTGTCTGTGTGCGTAAGTATGTTGTCAGATTTCTTTAGCCCTGGTGACGCTCAGAGGATGAGAGCACGTGTAAAGCCGTTGTGCAGAGTTTACACGCCCGAGCTGGGTACAGCTGCTTTGCACACGCACGTGGCGAGCGTGCTGCACAAGCATCCCGGGGTTCGCGCAGGAGAGCTGCGGCGTGGCAGGAGTGGCGAAGCTTTGCTGCTTCGGCAATTCCACTTTGGTGCTTTTCATACGCGGAATTTCTTAACGGGGGAGCCCAGTTAAGGTGTGATTTCTGGGGGGACCAGCCTTTATCAGGGTGCGGGGGGGCTAAAGGCAGATACAGCCCCGCCGGGCACACCACGGTTGTCACCGTCTTTGAGACCTGTGCTGGAGGAAAGTTAGTCTCTCTCCTCCTCTGATCCACATTCACAAGTCACCTTGTACAACCTGCTCATTTATCTTTCCAGTAAATAAGCTAATTAAGTAAGCCTCTGGAGCTCTAAGGTGTTAATAAGTTTAAGCATCTTCTTATCAATGGACAGTGCAATCCGGCTATTTCATATCGTGATTCTCCAGTTGTTTGCTTTCAATCTCTCCTGCCTGCTTTAGAGCTCTGTGTGCTGAGGCACAATAGTAACGGCAAGATACGAAGTGAGGAATGACCTATCAGCAAATATGCAGATTCCAGCCTAAAAATACGAAACAGACTGAAGCTGTCAAGGTTAGCAATGACTCCAAGATTTGGAGGATGGCTGTGATTCTGCCTGAGCATCTTCAGAAAAGAATTATTGGAAAGGCTGGTTTTGGGTCCGTAGATCGTTTTGAATTTACTCTTGTGTCTGAGGATGCTCTGTTGGAAAAGTTTTAATTCATTTTTGCCTGCCAAGTATATACTTACTAACCTTGAATCAGAAAATCATATTGATGGAGGTCCTCCAGCTGTCAGGCAGATTTATGGAAATGCAGGATTTTCTAAACATCCATTTTCATGGCTCATCTTGTTTCTTCCAGGAGGGACCAAACCCATTAGAACAAAGCAGGTTGAACGTTGCTCGTCCGTATGTGTCTTCTGACTACCGAACCAGCACAGGGCGGGTTCCTGAGCAATTTGTCTCTGCTTTGTGCCAGCTTCTGACTCTGGTGCCTGAAAGCCCCCCAAGCCTTCGTGCTTGCACCTGTAAGGGTGTCTCATACGCAGAAGTTGGCTTTGAAGTTATTACACTAGGCCTTACAGATAACATAAATCTGATGTCTTTAAAGGAGAGCACTGTTGGGCTCTGAAATTAGGTGCCTTGAGGCTTTATTGCTTCTGAAGCAGCTCAGGGCACATTATAATTTCCTATTGTCCTGATACTTTCTCTCTAAACCTGCTGCGGTTGCTTCCTCTGTGTGAACGGGTCTTTTTTGATCCGTGCCAACTGTGGGGAGCCTTTTTTTTTTTTTTTTTTTTATCTGGGACGGAATCCATCACTTGTTTCAAAACATGTATAATCATATTCAGAAGCACCTCAGAGAATCTGACATCTGCTTCCTGCAGCACCGAAAGGCTACCTTGCTTCATATTTTTCAGACCTGTACCTGTCACCAGCTTGCATAAGGAATAAATTCCCATCCCTGTGGTATAGTCCAGCCCTGGCAGTCAAATGTTATGGATCTTTTGTGAGAATTTCATCTTCCCCTCTAGCTTCGGGCTTTGGCAGCTGTACTGCTAAACTGCTGGACTTTTGCTGATGGATGATTACCCTCTTTCAGCATGACAATAATCAATATTGCTTTGTCCTCAGCTGTCGGAAGATGTCGCATTCCTTAAGCAGCCAAAGAAACGCTGCGTGGCATATCCTGACATTTCTTTTTGCGCAGTGGAACTGGCTGCTGTGCTCACAGCGAAGGTCCCTGGGCATCGCTCGCAGCAGGGGCTGCGTCTGCCCTGTGTCGCCCGCCTCTGCCAAGGTGCCACGGAGTGGTCCAGGCAGAAGGATTTTGAATGTCAGGGCTGTCTGTGCTGACTGCTGCTCCAGGTTTTGCCTCTGCACCTTCCCCCAGCGCTGGTGGAGCAGCTCAGACCCTTTACCCTTTTACCTTGTTGCTACCATCAGCCACAGGAACAAGAGCTACACAGAATTCCTCATTTCAGGGATTTAGAAATAAAGGTGTGTCGTCTTCCCCCCCCAAATTTCCCCAGCTTAAAGCAGGACAATTTAAGCTTTCTGGACCATATGCTAGAAACCTGATCTTTCTTCTGTTTTTCCTCTCTCTTAACTATCCCTCCAGATGTAACTTCATAGCGCAGTGAGCATACATCTGACGTACACCAGGAAGGGAGAGGAAAACATCAGGTTTCATGACTCTGTGTGTGATGCCCAGGGTAATGTAAGGCAATAGATTAATAGCAGTAGCTGGGGTTTTTGAAGAGGAGCTCTAGGGATTTACGGTGTAAGTCAGTAGGATGCTGGCACTCAGCTGCTTAGAGAGCGGTTCAGAGAATTTCTTATGCCAGTAAAACGAACAAAGGTACTGGCTGTGCTCTCCACTTGATTCAGTATTTCAACAGTGCTGGCTGCAAATCTTTACGTGTTGGTGTGGGTTTCAGGGTTGACGTGGGCGTTTTATGGTCTCCTTCCTTGGGAACTTTTTTTTTTCCAGTGGTTCATCCACTTTCTTCCAGGCAAAAAAAGTAATTGCTCCGATTTCTAATTGTAGCCATCACTTGCGGCCACCCTGGCAACCCTGCCAACGGCTTGACGCAAGGGAGTCAGTTCAATCTGAACGATGTGGCTAAGTTTGTGTGCAACACTGGGTACCACCTGGAAGGAGCATCCCAGTCCCAGTGCTTGGCCAATGGACAGTGGAGCAGCACCCTGCCCACCTGCCGCGGTGAGTCCTCTGCCCCCCTGCTCTATGTGATTTGTCTGCGCCTTCCTCGCTGGTTACTCTGGGTTCCTAAGATCTTGCTGTCAGAAATCCATGTAAAGCAAATCTTGCGGTTCCTCAGGAACATACGAGTGATGTTTGAGCTCCGAGGACCTGGGTAGATCGCATGCAACAAACCCGATTTGTCTCTTGGACTCCACTCAAAGTTGTTAACGGACCCTGCCCAGCCCTACATCCTCCAAGACATTGAAGTGTGTGTTGTAAGTGGGGAGGACACAAGAAAATACCAGGCCAGACCCATAGCAGAGGTCAACCTGGTACCCCTAGACCAGCTCATGCAAACCAAACGCCACGGTCTTTGTGCAGAGCCCTTTCTCCTTCGAGGCTGCCCTTCTTCTGCTGGTATTAGCACTCAAGTTCACTTATCAAATTCCCATCCCCTCCCTGCACTCCCTTCCTCTGTACTCCCTTAATCCAGCATCTCTGTGAATACTGTTGCTGTGTTGGTCAAGGAATCGGTTATTCTCATGTATGATGTGAGATGGTTTGGGGCCGGAGAGCAAGGCGCTGCTGCTAGTCCTCGCGTGGCAAGGCGAGAGCCTGCAGCATTGCCTATAAGGATTTTTTCTATTTCTACCCTATACAATCTTAAAAAAAAAAAAAAAGACTGGGGAAAAAAACCCTTTTAAATTGTGGAAGATGTGATTTGCAGTTTTTCCCCCTTTTCCTGCTCGTTTTTGGAGAATCCTTTGTTCTTTGTTACACCCTTTGTTTTGTTTTGTTTTGTTTTTTTGTTGTTTGTTTGCAGTTGTAAACTGTACTGACCCTGGGCACCTGGAAAACAGCATCCGTCAAGTGCAGCCAAGTGGTCCTCACAGATTCAGCTTTGGAACAACTGTCTCATATCAGTGCAGCCATGGATATTACTTATTGGGTACACATGTCCTTACCTGTCAGGGGGATGGCACTTGGGACCGTGCCCTCCCACAGTGTCTTTGTAAGTTCTTAATAATACCCATCCACCACAGGCTTTCATCCCATGTAGTTCTCTGTTGCTTAGCTGAATGGTTGTGTAAAAAGTCTGGATCCAAAGCCCTCTGTAATCCATGGGAATCCTTCCATCAGCTTCACTGGCCTCTGGATCCTGCCCGCTGAAGGGGAATTTGTGGTCTGAGAAGAGAAATCCTGGTAGACAGAGGTGGTTTCCCTCTGCAGGGGAAGGTGGCTCCCCCTGGGTTTTACTGGTTCTCTGCAGCTCCAGCAAAAGTGTTGCAGGTAGAGAAGGGCAGCAAAACCTGTGCAACACAGATCTTCTTAGGAAGCGGCGTGCAATTAGCCAGGCTGAGGACGAGCATATTTAACACCGCTGGGGCATGGCTGAGTTTCCATACACCCACTCATCCCCGCGGCTTTGAGGGAGGGAAATGACAATGCGATGGGGAAATAAATGCAGGTTTTATTCTGCTGTAGTGCAGGTGCTAAAGAGGATTTGCTTCTTGACCCTTGCTTTATGTTCCTCCTCCTTTCTTACAGTATCCTGGCCCTTTCTGCCGCTGTGGTTTGCAGAGAGAATTGGGGGGTTCTGGGCAATGGTTTGGCTTGAGGTGTCTTTGCAAAGACACAAAAACTCATGGTGGCCTCACACTGCAGGAGTAGTGCCTGGTCCAGGAGATCTCCCTGCATTGTATGAAGGGTGTCAGTGGGGGTGTCCCCAGCTTACACTGGGGGGAGCCAAGGTCCAGAGTGCCTTTCCAGGTGACGTAGGGCTGCCCAGTGACAGGAGCAGACCCCTGGCAGACACAGCTAGAACATCCTTTTGCAGACATAACGAGTAGCATAACGAATGGCGGGGGCAGTCAGAGATGGAGCTCCTTACATTCAAATCAGCTTAGCTGTTCCAAAGCCATGATTGTTTCTGGTTTTGTTTTGGTTTTTTTCTTGTATTATCCTTCGACACCTAGTCATACAAAGCAGGTTTGGGCACATTTTCCTTTCCTTTTGTTAGCAGCATGCCACCTCCTCACACTTGCAGCACCCTGCACAGGCCATGGGGAATTGACAAGTGATAACGGTGGGGTGCCGCAGCCGCAGGGGCTCCGAGGGGGTAGTTACCTTGGAAAACCTGGCAGCCCGATATCTCAGGCTCCCTCAGTCCACAGCTTTCCAACTAAGTAAAAGGGATCTCCTTCCTTAAAATGTTGACCATCCCTTGACTTGGAGGATTTGTGGGCACTCCCAAAACTTTGGACACTGAGGTCAGTTTTACGACTGATCATTTGGATTCATGGGCTTAACAGTTTAAAAAAAAAAAAAAAAGACATTTTTGCATGTCTTTGTTTCTGCGTGTTGAACTTCAGATATGCTCAGTGCTGAAACTCATACTCCTGTAAAGTGTTTACAGCTGGGTACCTAAAATTACTAGGCACTTTCTAAAACATAAATTAAGGAGGTTGATGCCAGACAAGCTTGGGTTGCAAATGTTGTCTCATGCCTGTTCCTGCGGAGGGAGTAAAACAGGGCTGATCCCCTTTGAGGCGTATGATGGCAAGTCCAGTAAATACACGGGAGCAGAGCCTGACACATCAGAAGAAACAGTCTTCATACCGTGTACATAAATCCTTTAAAAACCTCCATCCCACCACAGGTTTTAAGCTTAGCTGAGTCTGCTGTAGTATCTGTTATTAAATTGTTAGTTACAGTGTGAGTTTAAGTATTACCTATCAAACCCATTTCCTTGCAAAGCGTCCTTGGTTTTAGTCACAGCTCTGCACCAGTGTATTTCAACGCCCACGTGCCCAAACATACGCGTGCTCTCCTTTTTATTGAAACATACATCATGTTTTCTACCTAATGCCACTATTGGTATTTTTAGACTGTAGCAGAGGGAGATAAGATATCCATTACGGATGCTTTCCTTCAGAAACCGAGTGGTGCATGGCGCTGAGCATCCTCATCCAAACCTGTCTAATAACCCCTGGATCTGCCACTGTATTTGTCAACAGCCTCCCTGTCTCCACTCTGATTGCTAAGCTAAAGTAAACCTATTAATTATTGTTAGCAGCGGGTTTTTACTAGCAATGGTCGAGTGAGCAGTGCTCGGAATCTGCTGGGATAATTTGCTCAGGTGTGACATGGCATCGATTGCAGCTCTGTGTCGCAGGACCTGGCGCTGCCGAGGGTGGGTGGGGGTGAGGGTGTGCATGGAAATACTCCTGTGTAAGAAGGGATGAGCCTTTCCAAGGAACCTGCAGAATGCCTGTCAGCATCAAGACTAGACATTTATGCACAAACCCTTGGCAGCTCTTACAGGATGAGCTCGTGTGCCCCAGCAGGAGACCGATGCAAGGTCTGCTATGCACAGCTGCACCGTGGCGTGAGTCCCTGGGCATTCGGTGGGCTCTGGGGCAGATCAGTGGGTTTAAGCTGCCAAGGTCCCATGCAGCAACCTCAAATGTGTGCAGTATGGCCTCAAACAGTGCAGTACTTTGCTGTGTCCCTGCTGCACCTGCCTGTGTATGAGCATCACGGGCAGTTCCCTCCTGGTTGAAGCTTTTGCATCTGTCTCTTACAGTGGTCTCCTGCGGCCACCCCGGCTCACCCCCCCAAGCTCAGATCTCAGGGGACAAGTACACCGTTGGCTCCGTGGTGCGGTACAGCTGCCTCGGGAAGCGGACGCTGATCGGCAACTCCACTCGCATGTGCCAGCTGGATGGGCACTGGAGCGGCTCCTTGCCGCACTGCTCAGGTGAGGTGGGCTTCGGGCAGGAGGGGATGGGGCAGTCCAGTCCTCCCACTTCCATCCTCTGAGAGGGCAACCCGATGTGCTTTGCTGAACCAGAGAAATACACATGCTACAGCGGGGGATTGTGGAAGACTCTGAAAATCACTGCGTCTCAGCTCTCCAGTCTCCTGCAACTTGGATGATAAGCTCTGGCACAGAGTAAACCGCTCGGCTGGCAAGACGAGAAATAAATCACTGCAGCAAATGTTTGTGGTGGGAGGTGGACTACAGCCTGCTGCTTTACAGTTTTCTCCGTGCAGAGGCTGTATAGGATGAACATGTCTTATGCAAAGTTGGATCCTTGCATCCTATCTGCAGCATCTGACCCTCTTTCTCATGCGTCCTGGTAAAAGAAGTCCGTGAGGCCCCTTTCCAGGGCCTGACATCTGCTGTTACGACACCACAGCGGTCCTAGGTCTGCACAAGGCAAGTGCAAGCTGGTACAGTCAGTTTTCACATCATCAGCATCTCCACTGAGAGCGCTTTGGCAACAGAAGTCCATCCCCACTCCCATGCCAGAGTGAGAAGGGTCTTGCACTGAAAACATCCTGATAAGCAAAAAAGTCCCTGACGAGACGAGACTTGGGTCCAAGGTGATGGGGGATGCAGTGAGTTGTGTTTGCCAAGCCTTCCTGAAACCAGGGAGCTGGGACCTCAGCCCATGGCCTCCAGCAGCAGGCAGGATGCTGTGCAAAGCCCTCCCCATGCCAGCCCGTCACTTGGTCCTTGGAGAGCACAGAGGCAGCCAAAGTAAGAAGTTAGCTGTAGCAAAGCATTTGGGACACGTGTTAATTTTTAATTATGCCACTTAGATTTAGCAGCTCCACTTGACCAAGTTTAACCTCTGCTTTGGAAGGCAAAAAGAAATCAAGTGGAGTCATCCTCCTATTCAGAAGCCATATCTGCAGAGTTCTTGATCTGTAGCTACTTGGAAGGGTTTTCTGCTCTAATTCGTGCCTCTTCCCCGTGTGGTTTCCACTGTCTCTCCTGTCATCTGTGTGGGTGGATTTTTTGAAACGTTTAGTGCGACTCCGACTGGTTCCTACGGACATCTGTTGGGTGTGATTTTTCTGAATGGCTCCATGGAGGCAGCTTGAGACCAAGGCTGATGGCCTTGGATGAGCCCTCTCTGTTTGGGGACCGGGCAAATGCCCACTACCTCCGAACCATGATTTTCCACCCAGGGGCTTGGGGGAAAAGCTCCTGTTTAACACCAAACTGGGGCGGTACGCCTACAGAAGCAGCGAAGAGGCAGAACACAGCTTGGCTCATCTCCTGCCAAAGGTTCTCTGCTGCGTGTGGAGGATCCCTGCGGCGCCACAAGATGAGACAGAAAGACTTTGATATCGGTTAACACGTGAAAGAAAATGCTGAACCTGGGAGCGTTCTCCTCCTTCTCTTTCCGTGCAAGATGATGAATGTGCTCATTATGGTTTATATTACACATAAGGCTGCAAAGGCTGTACCTGCAGCAAGGCACAGAAGGCCTGGGAGCTGGGAACTTCATTGCTAGCTGCAGGAGCGAAATCGTCTTTCCTGGCTTGGGGGTGGATGTGTTTACACAGATCATTAGCGGAGAAAGCCAAGAACAGGCAATACACGGTGTGAGCCCGTGTCAGGCTGCGAGGAGGCGGGCATTTCTCCAGCCTGCTCTGGAGAACCCCTGCGAGGCATCTGCTACAGCTGCTCCCTTCCTCCTGTCCCCCTGCCTTACAGCCGGCAGCTCCAAGCCTTCCCAACTTGTACAGGCGGGTGTTTCTCAGCTGGATCCCTCCCCGCCTCCGTGCTCCAAACCCAACAGCTTCTTGTTCTGCAAATACAATCGGGCATGCTGAGGTGGCTCGGAGCATGTCGTAATTTCTGCTTGGAGGGAAACCATCCACATGACTGATGCTGGCAACCGAGCTGCTGTCTGCTGGAGCAGCTGCCGCAGGAAGCGGCTGCAGCTGCCAAGGGCTCCATCTTGAGATGCAGGAGTTATGGCCGTGGTTTGCAACCAGCTTAAAACCAGTGGGCTCCCAGAGTTGGGGGACATCTCGTCTGGCATCTCCCTGCTCTGCTGATAGCCAGAGTTAAACAGAGTCAGCCACACAACGCAGATCGGTGTGCCGGCCCCCCGAACGCGTGCAGTGGCGAGGGAAGAAGGGCCGTACCCTATGAGTTGCTTACTCTGCTGATACCGTGCTCTCTTCTCCACAGGAGGCAGTCAGGGGATGTGCGGTGACCCGGGGATCCCGTCCCATGGCATTGGGCTGGGAGATGACTTTGATGTCGGCAGCGTGGTCCGGTTCAGCTGCGAGCCCGGTTACATGCTCCGGGGCTCATCCGAGAGGACCTGCCAAGCCAACGGCTCCTGGAGCGGCACGCAGCCGGAATGTGAAGGTACTTTGCCAGCTCCGCATCCTCTCCCACGTCATGCCAAGCCTGCAGTGATGTCTCCAGAAGCAAGGCAGGGAAGGTTGTTGCAACACTGCGGCAGGGACAGCTGCCCAGCCAGCCCTTCCCTCTGCTTTAGTCACCAGGGACAGTCTGGTGCTGCAAGAAATAATACTCATGTTCCCTGTTTCCTCCAAGTAGTGCATGCACGGCAAGGACCCTCAGGTCCCCCCTCCCCAAACACCTGCAGGTCATGTCTCGTAGGAGGGTTTTTCCTCACTGGAGGATGAGTATCGCCTTTTTGCATGCCCAGCTCTGCTCTGCTGTGCAGGCTGCACCGGTATGGTATAAAGTGTTTCGGGTTGTTGAGGTTCATGCCAACATCTGGATTGAGGTATAGAGTAGGAAGAGCCTTTGGGATCTGGTCCTCGCTCCCAGCCATCCCCCAAGAGTGTCGCTCCCAGGCTTGCTGTCCGTGTCTCCTCAGCTGCATCACGTACCCAGCTCGGTGGTCAGAAATGCCCCCTTTGGGCAGAACGCCTGTGGGTACCGCTGATGCATTCAGTGCTGCTTTGGTGAGGAAATGCAGCAGAATGAGAAATGTCAATAGCTTCAAACCCCCGTTAAAGCTGGAACTGGCACATGCGAGAGTCATTTACATTAAGTAGAAACACAAAATGCAAATTATAATCCAGTAAGCATATTTTCATATTTGAAAACCCCAAACCCCTGATTTTTCCATTTGAAGGAGTCAAGTAAGACCCTCTAATCCAATCTAATAAACCCCCAGCCGCATTCTTCGAGCTGTGCTGCTCACTGCTGATGTTTTATAAAAGTGTTTAAAAATCAATTGGGAAATGAACAAAAGCCAAAATGAGGCAGGATACCAACTGCAAGGAGACCTGGGCAAGTGCTGCTCTCCAGCTGGTTTGAAAGCCAAAAGCTCAGAGAGAGTTTGTAAATGAATTGGAAATTTATTCCAAATTGATGGAGCTCTTGATTGAAAAGACACTGAATCATGTTATTAATACACTCAGGTCTTGGGGTTTTTTTTCATTCTCTGGTTGGTGTTTTTTTTTTCTTGCGGTGGAAAGGCTCTGTTCATTAATCTTAGGATAAATAACCCATCAGGTTCCAGCGGCACCAAAATGCGGATCCGTGGCAGCTTTTTTTTCGTAGTTTATGAATAATAATAACATTTTGCCTGTAATGTAGTCATTTAATGTTAAGTGCTGACTGGCCAATATAGGAAAGTCATTTACAGTGATGAGCAGTGTGCTGTGTCTCCGTCATTTGTATTCACAGCCAGTTGCAAGCACTACAAGGTGTTCTTCTGACTGCGCTTTGAATGCTATATTCCACTCGCTGGAAACGGTATTTATAGGAGAGGGAGAGAAGAGATTAATTTTGGGATTTAATTCAGGGCAAATCAAGATGAGGGCCAATGCTTGGAAGGAGCGGGCATCTCGACGCTGCCGTGGAAAAGCTCCGGCGCGGCAGCAGAGCTGCTCGGCACCTCCGCGGCACATTAGCTCTCTGCCTCAGCCACTTGTTCGCTGCTCTCAGCCACCAAAATTGAGCAAAATCGAGCCTGACGGGGCTTCGCAGGTCACCAGCACTAGCCTGCCCAGGGAATTCAATGCAAATTGCTCTCCAGACGAGCTGCTAGGTGAGCACGGAGGGTCTCAGCCCGTTCAGCAGGAGCAGGGAGCCCGCTGCAGAGGAGCATGTAAGTGCGTGGAGGTCCCGAGGACACCATGCAAATCCTACAGCATAAATAGAAGGAAAGGAGAGAGGAGCTGATATCTCCATTCCAGAGAGAGAGAGCAAGCTGCTGTAATAGGTTCAATGACAAAGCGTCTCCTTGACTTTGAAGTCAAGGGGTGGGTATTCAACCGTCGATGCTTTCCTGCGCCGGCTCTGGTCCGCGGAGGGATGTGCGCGGCCGGCGGGAGCACAGAGCTTCGCAGAGGGTCACCTTGAAACTCATCGGCTCTTAATCCCAATACCTGTCACCCACTAGAACTTTTTCAAAGAAAATCGAAGGAATAGGGAGGCAGGAAGAAGTCACAACTGATTTTTTTTCTTTTTTTACAAAATGCACAAATGGTTTGGATTTAAATGAAGTGCAGGGACTCCTGGGACTTCTGCTTCAGCCTGTGCTATGTAGCTCCAGGTTTTCTGTCCCTGGTAAGAGCAGCTTCCCTGGATTTCCAAAATCGCTGATTTCAGGCCTCATTTAGCTTTAATTTCCAGCAAGTTTTTAAAGTGTAAATGGAATTTTATATTCTTTTTTTCCCCTTCTTCTCCTTCCTGATGCCCTGGCTGTGTTGGCAGAGGAGTGTTGCAGGAGGGAGCTCATCAGTCGGACTCTGCCACACGCTCCTTCCTTCCCTTAGAAGTTGAGCAGAATATTTGCTTGTATAATGTTTATTGATTCCCCAAGTGAATTAAAGCCGCATCCAAAATGAGATGGGGGCTCTGGCTGCTCTTTGGCAGTTTCAGTAGACAGAAACATGTTTATTTTAAGTGATAACACTGGGAAAAGAAAGTTTTGTCTCATGCCCACTTGACTGCTGAGGACATGGGAGGTGGCAGGGCTGGGATTCGGGTCTAGGCTGCTTTTTTTCTTTCTGTTAGGTGGGTTATGGGTTACTGGTTAAATTGAACGGCATGAAAATTACCAGCCCTGAAGCAAAGGCTTTGGGACTCCAAAGGCTCTCAGCTGTGTCTTATTCCAGCAGGAGGTTTTGCCTGATGTGTCAGGCGTCATTAGGAGAGCGTTTCAGCCGGGCGGTCAGATGGCAGCAGAGCCCAAAAGAAGTACGGACGGTTAGAAAGATTAGGTCAGAGGAGGGGGAACATGCGAAGGACGCTGTATCCACGCACCACCTCGAGTGTAGTCAGACATGCACCGATAGCAGTCATCAGCCCTCAGCTTTCCCTCACTTCTGAAGAGCAGGGCTTGCTGCTCCTCACAGAAAAGTACCTTCTCTTGGCACTGGCTGCCAGAAAAGCCCTGAAACAAGCCCCTCTCGGAGTGTTCGGGGAGGTATTTGCTGCGTAGGGCTAGGGGAACTGGAATGTATAGTAAGTCCGAGCCCTTGCCCTGCTCTGGAGGATGCTGCTTTGGCTAACGGTGGTACATGTTGGGGCGGGGGGAGCTTGGTGGCCTCATCTGATCATGCTCTGAGCATCAGTGGCTTCATGCACAGCTATGCCAGCTCTGAGCCCAGGGCCTGACCAGAGAAACTCCCTTCTCCCAGCAGCTTCTTGCTGTAAAACACATAGGAAAAAGCAAAGGAAGGCAAGGGGGGAATCTTAATAAGCTTTTCAGAAAAAGGATGCATGGATTGGCATCAAATTAATTATTACTGAGCTCTGGAGCACCTCTGAGCCTTGTGATGTTTTATATAGCAGAGGCCACTTCGTAGCATACAGAAGCTTCCCAGCTGCCCCCACCCCAGGAACAATGGGATGGTGGGGAACGGGCTCTGGCTGTCATCAGGAGTCAAGGCAGACACTGCCGTCCCTGCTGTCACCGCTCGCGGGCTGCCCCAGCACACATGCACCGCATGCATCCTCAAAAATCAGAATTGCTTCCTCGCTGGGAGGAGGAGCTGGGGAAGGCTGTCGCAGCGGCAGCAGCACATGCAGCCCATGGTCATCCCCGTCTCAGCCAGCTGCTGGCTCCGAAACCCACTCGGGTTCGGTAACAGCAGCTGGAAGAGCGGGCAGGGAACACAGGAGCAGGGCAGCGTGCCCTTGGCTGCCTTCCAGCTCCACATTGGGGCGAGTAGCTGAGTTTTCGGGAAGGCTCAGAAGCACATTTTTAAGTCCTCGGTCCTTGCTGTGCCGTCTCGTGTTATACTTCGCGAGGAGCTTGGAGCCTGCCATGCTGAGCTCACCCCATCCCGCTGCTTGGAAAACCTTGTGCTGCGGGTGGGCTTTGGAGATGTGCAGGTACTCGGTGGGAATGGAGTTGATGGCTCAAAAAGGACTTCATAAAAATCACCGTAGGAACAAAATCTTCTTTGATAAAGCAACAAACCCAGAACCCCCGAAGTGGGGAGTTCCGAAACAGCCTGTGCATCCCAGGGATGTTTGGGATGCTGCAGGAGCAGTGGCGGGCTTTGGCCTTGCAGGGTTGCCCCGCAGTGCTCAGCACCCTGGCAGGGTCCGTGCTGGTGGCCGCCAGAGTGGGCTGGGAGTCGGGGTGCTTGGGTCTTTGGCACAAACAGGGAGCCGTGTGCTGGTGGCGGGGTGAAGGGTCTGGATCCTGGGTTCGTCGGTTGTATCTTCTGCAACGTGGGAGAACCCCAGTCCTGGGTGGGAGGCGCGGGGTGAGCTGGCTCTCGGCACCCCTCGCACTCCTTGCTGCGGCGGAGAGTCAGACCCTTCTGGTCGTATCGGCCATTTCAGCTGAGCATCATCCCTTGAAACATTTCCCAGGTAAAGAAGCAGCAACTCTGAAGAAATTTCCATCTGATGCAGCTGCTTTTCAGGTTATTGTCTTGAATTTTGACTTTGGTTTAAAGGCGATTGGGTTTGAGATTCTTAAGGGAGATGCGAGTGGGTATGACTATGGGGATTCTGGGCTTTTCAGGATTTATACTCTGTTCAAAAACCAGAGCCAAAGCCGAGTTTTCTTCTGGGGCCTAATTCATTTTACACCTCTCACTGAAGCTAAAGGGAATTATTTACCCGCTTACTGCTCACTTGCATGATTAGATCCTATTTGTATTTAAATTACTATTTCAAAAGTTCAAACTTTTCATTCTTACATTTACAGCTTCCTTTATATCTAGCCTATACGGGTCACAGCTGATGCACGCTGCGATTAAACCGTTTCCATGAGTCGCCTTGCAGTCACAAAAATAATATTTTTGGGTCATCTGTGTGTGTTTGGCCACGTGCGTAGGTGGAGGAGGTTGGGCAGGAGAGAACAGCTGATGTATGGGCAGGCAGTGAAATAGTAGTTTCGAGCTTTTTCTGAGATGATAGGATCTGACTTTTATCCCAGCATCTCTTGGAAATGACACCGTGTATCACAGAGACGTTGGCTGCATGAGAAATCGGTAACGAGAGCGCACCTCAGCTGAGTTTAGTGCCATGCAGAGTTTCTGTGCACGCAGTCCGGAATGGTTATTAGTTTCCTCCTGTCAAACAGATATGCCTCCAACAAGCTCCTTTGTTAACAGGCTGTCAGCAAACTAAGCAACAAGGCAGAGGAAGACTTCTCTCCTTGCGCTGGTGGCTGGTGCTGGGAGCTGGAGTTGCGTTTCTGGGGTCCCAGGGCAGGAGCGGGTCACCTTGTGTATGCACCCACTGATGCTCTTGCAGAGGTTGTGGCACGATGCAGGGAAGAGGTGGGAGCAAGGAATTTCCTTGTCAAAGAGCTGGGATTTGTGGTGTAAGCTTTTCCTTAATTCATGTGATTTTCTTTTGTGTCCTGTAATTTTCAGGGTAAATGAGGGCTGGCTGCAATTATTGCAGGTGCTTATTTGGTCATGACAGGGCTTCGTGCGCCACTGTTCGCTCTGACGCCTTTTTATTGCCGTGGTGCTGAGGTACTTCAGACATAAAACTTGGGCACTGACAAACCTGTAATTGTATTCCCACAATATTCTCCTTCCTCTGAGAGCATAATTGGATATAGCTGGGCAGTGAGCAATGCCGGAGCGGGAGAGCAGCGGGCTCCCTTGCTGCTTTTGTTCCTTTTTGTTCTGCAAAGTTGTTGGCTTCCCAAAGGGAAGCAAAGCTCAGGTCTGGGCTTCCAAATTCCTGGAAGGTGGTGGGCACAGTCTGCTTTGTTAAGCTGTAGGACCAGCTGGGAGATTGAGAGCTGGGATAAGGTCCTGCAAAAACCAGAGAGGAGTTCTTCCTTCAGCCTGGAGGAGCAGCGGGAGGGGGATGCTGGCAGGCTGGGCGTCTGCCCAGAGGGGAAGGGGGATCTGCTGTGTCGAGCACAGACTGCCTGCAGAGACGGAGGTTTTTCTCAATCACCTGCCAGGGCCGCTGCCCCACAGCCTTGGGACGCGGTGCCTGGCAAAGCAGAGCCCTTGCTCCCAGCCGGGGAGTGGTGCTTGGGATCCTGTTGGATCGATGCAGCTGATTTCCCACGGAACAGCCTGTTCTGTCTGAGCTGATCCAGGGGCTTTGCAGCAAATCTTCTCTTTATTGAGAACAGTCGGTTGCAGGACGAAACCCTTGGGTTTGGTCTGGTTTTCTGGGGGGATGTTGTTTGTGTTGTGGTGCTGGTGGTGGGTTTTTATATTTTAACTATGTCATTTTACTTTCTAGTTATATCCTGTGGAAATCCAGGAACCCCCAGCAACGCGAGGGTTATATTTAACGACGGCTTGATTTTCTCCAGTTCCATCATATACCAGTGTCGGGAAGGCTATTACTCCACAGGAGTGCTGAGCAGGCACTGCACAGTGAACGGGACCTGGACTGGGACCAGTCCGGAGTGTACAGGTGAGCGCAGGGCTGGATTCCTGGAAGATGAGTTGAAGGATGCTGCCAGGCTCTGGGGACGGGTTGTCAGGGCGTGTTGGAGGCTCGCTGTAGATGTGCGCACGCACACACACACACGCTGCGCTGTGCGGAGAAACTCGGCTCAACCGCCTTGTGGCAGCGTCAGCCGCTCAGCCTGCAATCCCCGCAAGGACCTAATGGAAAACTCTTGTTTGGAGTTTGTTTTTTCCAGTTGGATGAAGGGAGCTCGGTGATAATTTCATAAGTAGATGTCAGCCAGCCCGCAGGGGCTCTCCGGGGCTGCTTCTGCAGGCGAGCGTGCCGGCAGCGGGATGTGGTGGGCAGAGCCCCTCTGCAGGAGCCCCTCGGTGGATGCGCCGCGTTTCCTTACGGCTCCCACCCGCAGGTGCCAGGAACGGGGATGAGGCCACTGTGGTCCTGCAGAAGAGACCATAACTAGGGTAAAGCGAGGAGGGGGTGCCGTGGGCACACTGGCTTCCACCTAGCCCAGATCTGACCCAGGTTTTCTTTAAAGTTTAATGTGTGTTAATACTTCTTGCAAGGTCTTAATGTATCGTTAAGATTGCTGCTCGCTCTGCTGCGTAGAAACAAAGTTTTCTCCACGTGCCGGAGCCCAGCCTGCTCCGTAGCTCTCCCAAGCCTCTGTGCTGCAGATGCTCCTTCTCCACCGTTAGTTTTCCTGTGTTGAAAAACACTCAGGACCATCAGGTTGCTGGTTCTTGCAGATCCAGAAGTGTGAGACAAGGGATGGTCAGCCAGAAACGCTTCATTATTATTTTTTGTTTGTTTGTTTTCTGTTGGCAGTGATCAACTGCGGTGACCCCGGTGTGCCAGCCAACGGCATTAGGCTGGGCAGTGATTTCACCTACAATCGAACAGTGGTGTTCCAGTGCACGCCTGGCTACATGATGGAGTCAGACAGGGCATCTTCTCTAACCTGCACGAAAGACCGAACCTGGAATGGCACCAAACCCGCCTGCAAGGGTAAGACTGGTTGCTGTAAATATTGGAGGATACACGTTTTGCAGGCCACAAACTTTTTTGTAATTTGTGGCAATGTAATAGGCAGCAACGAGCCTCCCCGGGGGGGGAGGGGGGGGGGGTGTCTCAGTCCTGTCGTTCAGTCTGTCCCCTGTAAACACAGGCACTTCCACAATTTTAGCAATGTAGCATGAACACCTTGCTGTCTTCAGGCTTGTATATCATCACAATAAGCCTGGGAGGGAGACAATTGCTGTTATCCCCGTAGTAGAGAATTAAAAATGAAGCACAAAGAGTGAAGCAACTTACTCTTCGCAAAAACTCAGATCAAACTCGAATTAAATATTATGTTTTGCAAGCATGCACTTTTTGGCACCATCTAGAAGTCTGAAAAATGTTTCTTCCAACTCCTTTCATTATTTCTCCGTTCTAAGATTGCCTCTGTAGTTAGGAGATAGGAAAAGGAAATAATAGAGCAGTTGCAGGACAGGCTGGATCTCTTCTGCGAGTGTTTTACTCACCCACCAAGTGTAGATAAGGCTTGTATCAGCATCTGTGTACTTCTTCAGCAGTCTGGAAAATTTAGCTGTCATGATTCTGATATAAATACAGACCACACAGAAACTTCCAAATACACTTCAGTTGCTTCTGAGGCTATAAAGAGCAATTCTCACACTCCTTTTGTTCTCTCAACTGAGCTAATGTTGCAGGAATAATAGAGAATGTGGCCAGAGTCTCGTTTGGAGGCCGGGCTGATTTGCATGAGCTTAGCATCTTTCCCAGTGCTCCCCTGAGCTGAAAAGCAAAGCACTGCAAAAATGTCATATTGAAACACCCTAGAGTGGATGAAATACAGACTGGTTGTTGATTCAACTGCTAAGCTGAAACTCAGCTAGGTTGTCCAGAATGTTTGAATCTTTGAGGGAATTTCAGGTGAGTTTTCACACTCAGTCAGGGTGGGTTCTTACCTTCCGTGGGAAACGAACACTGACTCAGAAATCTCACTTTGAGACTTGGGATGTGGTTAACTCCAAACTTCAAAGTAAAATGTTGGGGTTTACAGCTGCAGGCACAGCTGGGAAGGTTTGCACAGCCCCCTGCTAGCCCAGTCCCAGGAGATGCTCTTCAAGAGCAGAACACGACTTTGATCCGACACGAATTTGCTTGTTAATGGAAATAACTATGCTGAAGAGTTGAGAGAACTTGAGCATGCTTTTGTTTCTCGTTCAGCTATCATCTGTAAATCCCCGCAAGCCATCCCCAACGGGAAAGTTGTGGGCTCGGACTTCAGCTGGGGGTCCAGCGTGAGCTATGCCTGCCTGGAGGGGTACCAGCTCTCCCTGCCTGCCGTGCTGACCTGCGAGGGCAATGGGACTTGGAGCGGGGAAATTCCCCAGTGCTTTCGTGAGTAGGCAGCCATCCATGTGTTCATGCATGAATGGGGTGGAGGAGTCTGCTTAAAACCCAGTTGTTCAGTGCTCCCTCTCTCCAGCATCTCTGGTCTCCGTGCCGTTGATGTTAGTGCTAACTCTGCCTTGCCTGACAGCATCCCAGGGGTACGGCTGGACCATTCTCAGTCTGTGGGAAGTTAAATATCTGGTTGCTGTGCTTCCTACCCCTGAGCCCAAGGGAGGGCTTGCATTAGCTGAAGGCAGTGGGAGTTTTGCATGGCAGGAGGAAAGATGACGATGCTTAGCGTGCCTGCAGCCAAAAGCCTGAACGCGCTCCCCACCTCCGGCAGCAGCCACATGGCTGGGGGTCTTGGTTGTAGTAGTGGCCACGGGGATGCAGGCAGTCACTCCACCTCCTGTAATGAAGGTGTGTGGGCACGTCTGAAGATCTTGCATGTTCCTGTCCACAAGCGTCTTTAAAACAGGCTCTTCCTCCGTGTGTATCCCCAGGGATTCAAGCCTCTGCAGTCAGGGCTCTTGAAACTGCCAAAGGCTGTAGGAAAAAAACCTTTGGCCAAGGGCACTGTGGTGCTGCAGGAGGAGTTAGGGATATTTTGTGAAGGCAGAACTTTGGCTGGGTGAAAACCTGTGTGCCTGATACAATAGCTAATGCAAAAAAAATTAGTTAAAAGTCTCATAATGATAAAGGCAGATTTGAGTTTCTTTTCTAGGCTGGATGGCTGGCAGCTGCACAATAGCCATTTTCATATTAAATCATACAAAGCCCTCACCGTGTTCTTTGCACCTTTCCCTGGATCTTGTATAATTAGCGGGCTTTCTGTGTGACCATATAGCAATTTGACATCGTGCAATTAGAGATACATTTTAAAGCTAAGCATGCTGTTAGGGGGAAAAAAAAAAAAAGAAAAAAAGAAAAGATGGGGGAGAAGGTGGAAGTTAATTAACGGCAATTGACAAAAAGAGAGAATTACAAGGAAAGTAGCCAGCAACGCCTTCTACCACTGCTAATTCCCTAGTCAATCACAGAGTTTGATGGCAGGGAGTGGTAAGGTTTGGGCCATTAATAGACCCATCTTTAGCTTATTAACATGGCTTGCTCTTGAGGAGGTTCATCGCAATCCACTTGTCTCTCCGCCTGTTGCAGCCGTGTTCTGCGGTGACCCGGGGATACCCGCTCAAGGCAGGAGGGAGGACAGAGGCTTCACCTACCGTTCCTCCGTCTCCTTCTCCTGCTTAGCCCCGCTCGTGCTGGTGGGATCGGCCCGGAGGTTCTGCCAGTCCGATGGGACGTGGAGCGGGACCCAGCCCAGCTGCATAGGTAAGGGGAGACTCCGTCTTGCACCTACGGGCGAAGAGCTTTGAGCGGTCACCTGGCTTTTCCGTTGGTAGCAAAGCTGGCTTTCTTTCCCGGGTTGGTAGAAACGAGCGCTTTGCTGCCCTGCAAATCAGAATATATAGGGATCGTGCTTTGGGTTTGTACGGACTAGCTGATGGTAAGCAACCCATCTTCTTCTCTTGCTCTTTGCTGCCTGGCCCCATCATTCCTGCCCCTGATGGTGGTCAATGCATGGTGCGCCCAAGGAGGGCTATCCCCATCCCCCCGTTACTGCTCCTCAGCACTGTGCTTGGGCTGCTGGTGGGCCCGAAGGAAAATTCCTCTGCAGAACTTCCAGGTTAATATTTACAACCTGGGCCATAAGGATTGAGGGCTGGGGAGGGGGATGGAGGCGCCTGCGGGGGGTTGCACCACCCAGATGTCCCAAAGGCTGGTGCTGCCCACGTTACCTCTGGGGCTGGGGACCACAGCACTTGTGCCCTGTGCCGTGCTAAGGCTGCTGCATCCCTGCCAACATCGCATCATCGTCTTGGCACAGTGCTGGGCTTCGGGCTCTGTGCTGCTTCCAGGCTTCCTTCCTCGGGGACCTCCAGCCCAACACGCTGCTCCGTGGAGGGGCACAGTGTCGTCATCAGTGATGGGCCTGAAAATGCAATTTGACTGCAGAGAGCAGCCGTGGGCTTTTAGCTCTGCTGCTCACAGAAACTGCAGCAAACCAGAGTGCTGCCTAAAGGGTGCACAGGAGAGCCCTTATGTTCTCTGCTGCCTTTGAATTACATCCAGAAGAGCAACTCCTGGAAGTGTGGAAGTGCTGTATACAGAGAGCAAAATCCTATAGATCGCTTTGCCTAGCTGCGGTGTTGGGATTCAGGCTCAAATACCCGCCTGTTCTTCAGGTGCCCATTTTCTGGGGCTTCCAGAACCCTTTGAAACCTCTGGGAGGTGTGTAATCATAATTAGTCACAGTATTCTTCACCTCTTTAAAACTCCGGCTACGTTCTCGAACTCTGGGGCTCCCGTGGTGATAAACTGCAGGGGCTGTGTGCTGTTACCATAACTGCCTGAACACCACCATCATCACCTTATGAGGGCATCGGGGGCAGAGACAGATCCTGGGCTGTTTTCCACAATTTTCAGTTATTCCAGCTACATCTGAAATGCCTCACCAGTTCTAGTAACGCAAAATGACTCGTGGCTTGAACCTCCAAGTTTCCTCTTGATTTCACCAGGAGCTTTCTTGCGTATGGAGAGTTGGGAGCACCTGCCTACTGTTGGAAATTTCGGCTTTAAATGCTTCAGCACTTTCTTGCAAATCCTTGTCCAGGATCCTTCCTATCAGACATGTGTGGCACCCAGCCCTCCAGGGCCATCCGTGATCGAACCCAGCAAATGCAGCTCTTCACGCTGCTGCTGAAACGTGCTTAGAATTTGCCTGCCCAAAACAAACCACGAGAAGGGAGAAGACTTGTGTGTCTACAAAACCTTAACCCAGAACGCCAGTTTCTGACACAAGCAGCCGAACCCAAAGTACTGTATTTATTGGGATTTCACCCATTTCTGAGATTCCTTAGATTGCCAGTGCCACAGACCCCCCAGATGGAGCCAGGAGACCGAGGCGCTGCCGTCCATCACCTGCTACCTCATCCAGTGATGGGGCTCTTTATTTATTTATTTTAGACACTGATTTATCTGCAGGCTCCCGTGGAAACTGCATCAGTGATAAATGACGAAAGCTCAGCAGAACCGAACGACGGAAAATGAATTAGCTCGTGCGCTGCAGCCCCAAATGGGCCACGTTTTGTATCCCTTGTTTAGTTACCGCCGCTCTGAGGACCTGGGGACGACACCAACGAGTGCAATAATGTTTCAGCGTGAAGAGACCGATTAGTCAGATCGAAAGGAAGAAAGGCATAAACAGCCATGCCATTAGGTACAGAAGTTGTGCTCCATGGCCCTGTAGCTGCAGGCTGTAGTGACAGGCCACCTCTGTCCCACTGTGCTGGGTTGTGGAGGCTTTTCGTGGCTATTTCTTGACTTGCACAATGCTGTTCGTTGGGGTATGTCAGGGAAGTGCAGAGAGGGATTTGCTGTGCTGTTTATGCTTCTCCTAATGATGTTGAGCAAGTTGAAGAAAGAAGGCTGGGAGTCCAGAGCAGGCTCTCATCTCATTGCACTGAAATCCTGCGATGCTCCAGCTCCCCGGTGACGTAGCTACCCTGGCCGGGTACCTGAGCACCCCTGTGGCCAACACTGCGCCTTCACTCAATGCAGTGCTCCCAAGGAGCAGGGAACCTGCTGCTGCTGAACTGCCCTTGAGACAGGAGCTGCATGTTGCCTTTGCTCCGTTTGGGATGCTGATATTAAAGTGGTGCATCTCTGCCTTAATTCCGCCAGTGCCCTGCCACTGCCGACACGCTGGGAAAAAGTCGTGATAGATGCTACAAGGGTAGCAGCAGATCATTCCTACTGAACTGTGTGCGTTCATCTAGATGGATTGAGACCGAACAAGATGTAAAGAGAGATTATGTATCTGAGATGCATTAAAATTTCCAGCCCCCGCCTATCACCACGAAACAGTGAGGTTCCAGGGTGAGCGTGCGAGTGACGGCTGAGCAGAGCCCACAAGGGCAGAGGCGCTGGCTCAGGGCACAGAAGAGACTGGTGTGACAGTGGCCCTCGGTGCAGGGGTGGCCAGTGGAAGCCGAGGGCACAGCACTGGTGAGCCGGGTGCTTCGCTCATCACGTCTACAACAGGGGAAGGGAAGGGAGCTGGCCCTGACGTAAGATTTATGTTCTCGCATTTGCTCGTGGCTGATAGAGTGCCTCTGGTTAGTATACGTTGCAACAGTCAGGGATTTAAGAAACAAAAAAATCCGTGTGTTTTTCCTTGTTGCTATGTATTCCTTCTGTAGCAGAATATTTCTGTCTCGTTGCAAAGGCACAGCACGGTCTTTCTGTGCGGAGAGCAGGGAAGGCAGAGCTCTGACGGGGCTTCCACAACCGCTCCTTTAAAACACCGTCTCTGTTCTTTTCTTTTAAGACCCCAGCCTCACGACGTGCGCAGACCCCGGTGTGCCTCTTTTTGGGATGCAGAACAACTCCCAGGGCTACCAGGTACTGTCACGGCAGCAGGGTCCCCTCGGCTGCCCCCCGGTACTTGCTGGGATTATTCCGTGTCTGATTGTAATGGGGATGAACGTGTCCTCCCGTGAGCAGGACATCCTGGCGTGCTGCATTAGACCTCAGAGTGCGTTTGTATGGGATTAACCAGCAACGCATTATTTATGATATTAATTACAGTGCTAATTAATAGTTATTAGTGTAATTAGTATTCACACGGGAGGCATCGTTTCCATTAATTTTCAGACCAAATTCTGTAGGTGGTTTTCATAATCGCACCTTCCATACAGTATGAAATCAGTGGAAAGGAGAGGAGGAAAAAACCCGAAGGAATTCCCCGGGGTGCTCCATCTCCAGCCTCCGCTGCCGTCCCAGTGGATGCCCGTTCCCTGCTGCGACGGGGCTAGGATAGTGGATTCCACGCAGCCACTCCTGCCAGAGTGGCTCTTTTGGGTTTGCTGCTAATTAGCTATCTTAATCCTGGGGTTTAGCGTATTCATTCTAGTTTTTAATGAATGCTGAGACACTGTAGGTCAGCCTGAGAGCCGCACGCTGCAGGGGACAAGGTGGTGGCTGGAGCAGAGTGCTGCGGGGCTATGCTGCCTCTGGATGTGGTACCCTGGGGGTCCCCGGGAGCACCCATGGGGTACAGCCCGGCCGCAGGGACAGCCAGGAGGTGGCCCGCACAGTACAGCCTTGCTAGGGAGGATGGGGAGGGTGTTCAAAGCTTTGCTTGGCAATTTTATTCCAGGATATTTTGGTTTTAAAGCAAATCCAGTTGGGATAACGGGGCACGAGCTCCATTGTGGGATGAAATAATGGTAATTTGGTGGAAATCAATTGCAAAAAATGCGGATAGTCTGCAAAAAGCATGCCGCAAAAATGTCGAAAAGTCAGGTTTGGGTTTTGTGATCCTCTTTGCTGTTCACAATCCGAATTGGCAATTGTAACGGGGCTGCAGGACATTTGTTGATGCTGGTTATACTGAATATCCCTTTTGGCAAAAATCTCAGCCCATTCTGACAGCACCTGTGTTTGATGCTGGCTTTGGTTGTATTTTAAAGACAAAGCAGCCTCGCCTCTATCACTAAAAGCAGCAACCCCCTGCACAGCTACGGGCTGCAGCTTCCCAGGGGCTCCGAGAGCTTTCTCAACACCAGGGCAGTGAGGGCAGAAAGCAGGTGACTGCCCTCTCCAGCGTATAGAAGATGGAAAATGATGGGATTTTTGGTATTAAAAGTATGGGTGAATCCCATTGCACTGGGAAGTTCAGCGTTTTATCTCCTGTGGTAACAGTGTTAAAGGAAAAATTCACGCAGCTGTGGGTACCACTGGGCTTGCTTTAATCACAGCTCAGAATTGAGGGGCAAAGAGCAAAGGGATGCATCGCAGCTTATATACCCTTATCAAATCATTAGCTGATGTCTGAAGTTTTTAGAAGTTTCCTTTAGTCTCGTCAGTTCTGTGAATCCATCACCTGACTCTGTCCCAGTTGATCCATCTATTCGGTTCCAGGCTCCGCCTGGGTTCCAGGCTCCTCCTCGGATCGTAGTCTTCTTTCTGCCTGCTTTAACTCACACAATCCTTCAAGCACGCTTAGTCTTTGGATATTCATCTATATTAATTTTTATAAAAACGGAGAGCACTTGCGTACACCAATTGATCATCTATTGTTTCTTTAGTCTCCCGCTGATTAGCTTGACTAAGTTTTAAACCAGCCTTGGATTAGGGCTATACAAGGGCCAAGGCCTGGTTCTGCCAGTTGGCAGCTTCAGCACTTTAAATTTCTTAATTCAAAATACATTTTCTTTAATAAACAGGTGGGAAGCATCATCTTTTTCAAGTGCCAGAAGGGGTACCTGCTGCAGGGCTCCACTACCAGGACCTGCCTGCCCAACCTGACGTGGAGCGGCGTGCAGCCGGATTGTGTCCGTAAGTCTCGGGAGAGGTTTTGACAAAGGAAACCGGTGCCTTTGCCCAAGCTTCAACTTGTCGCCTTGTTTTGTCACTGTGCTTCACTGTGCCAGCTCTGAAGAGCTGGTAATTTGGGGAGGTGGGGGTGTGTGGGGCTCTGATCATACATATTCTTGAAGAAAAGGGAGATCACACAATTCCTTCTTTCCTGACATGACTACATCAGCAGCCGCTCCTGATTTCAGATGATTTTTTTTTTCACTTGTCCCTTCCTCAGAGACACAGTTTCAGGTGAGACTTTGTTTTGTGCTTCCAAAACCGCATTTGATGGCGGCAACGTGAGCTCGCACTCCAGGGACCGATGTTTAACATTTAGCCAGAAGGGCTCTCCGGCAGAGCAGTGTTTCTCCTCATCTCTAAAAACATTTTGCTCTTTCTTTTAAGCTGTCTATCATCTTTTCCTTGCTACACCAGAAGGAGCTCAGTTTAATGTATTTGAGTGGTAATATCCACCATGACCTCTGTATCATAAGTATTAAAAAGCTTTTTCCTCTCCCTTGTGAGGTTTTTCGGCTAACAAACCCTGTAGGTGCTTGTTCTGCGAGCAGCCCGACCAGGGCACCTGCCTTAAAAGCTCTTACACATAGCATCAGGGGAGGTGTGGGGGGGGGTGCTCTGGATGGAGCTGCCCATCCCTGCTGCTCTGGGTGCTGGCAGTGCATCCCTGGGTGCCCAGGCTCTCTGCCGGACGGGAAGGCTGCAGGGATGCCGCTGTGGCTCTGTGTGGGGTTTTGCTCCTGGTGCATGGAAATACAAGATGGTTTTGGCTTCCCCGTGGTGGCCAGGAGTGCTGAGTTGTTTATCTCCTGTTGTAACCGTGGTAAAGGAAAAATTGGCGCAGACGTGGGTACCACTAGGCTGTAGGTTCTGTGTAAAGCCGCCTCTGTCCGCGGCACGGAGCTGGATGCGGTTCCAGCTAATGAGAGCTGAGCTGCCACGACCCCATGGGGCTGGGGGCTCATGGCCGGGGGTCCCAGACCATGTGAGTTGGGGTCGGTCTCTCAGCTTCCTGCGTTTTGCATCTCATCCTCTGTAAAATGAGGATGAAGATTATACCTCCTGAAGGCTGCTGAGGATTTGTTTTCATTCATGAGCAGTTGGAGAGCCACAGAAAGGGCAAATTTACAGTGTGGGTGAGAGGGAGCGTCCCAGCTCGGTGATTTATTCATTTTGTGTCGTAACTTCTCAAGGGAAGCGGTGACACATTTACAGCAGGACCTCGTAGAGCGGTGCGGGCTCTGGTGGCAGGGAGCTGGACAAGCTCAGCTTCCATTTCTGTGGCCAAATCCTGAAAGTTATTGAGTAATTTTAGGCTTTTATGACTCACACGCTTCTGAGGACTTACCGAGTGATCCGATGGACAGGTAGGTGCAAGTTACTGGGAGGACAGTGGTCCTGGGAAGAGAGATTATACAAAACCAGCACTGCAGTGCACTCACTGGAATCACTGGCTTAACTGCCTTTGCAGGACATCAAGACCCAGTCAATTTTCAGTCCACAAAGAAGCCTGGGACATGGTTCTGGTGCTGGAGTGCAAAGGAAGAAGGTGTCTTCAGCATCATCTGGCTTTGGCTTTTTTCCCTTAAAAGCTAGGGATGGCAGAGCCTGATTTTCAGTTGATGGAAGCTGGGGCCGAGCAAAGGATCCCCTGAGAGCTTTAGCCAGACAGAGTGATCTAGCCAGCGAAGCACGGGAAGCAGTCTCATTAATTCATCCAGCTGGGGAAAATCTAGGCGTGACATAGTCTCCCTCAGTGAGCGAAGAAAGCTTTTGCTGAAAAAAGCTCTTCTAAGAGATTTCTGTCCCTGCTGACATCATGGCATCACTTTTCTGCCATTCGGTGTACAACTGGATGGTGTCTCTCATATCTGTTTCCTTGTGCTTTTCAGCTCACCACTGTAAGCAGCCAGAGACCCCCTCCCACGCCAACATCGGAGCCCTGGATTTGCCATCTCTGGGCTACACCTTGATCTATTCCTGCCAGAACGGGTACTATCTCACCGGAGGATCTGAGCATCGAACCTGCAAAGCAGACGGCAGCTGGACGGGGAAACCCCCCATTTGCCTCGGTAAAAGCTCTGAGCAATGCGCCGCGGGTTTCGCCTTTGCCTGCACCTCCGTGGAGGGGAGCGTTGCAGCCCCGGAGAGCCAGTGCTGCTCCTGGAGCTGCACCAGTACACCAGGAACCGTGTGGCTGCCTGGCTGTGGGGCTCACAGGGTCCTGTGGGGTCCTCCAGGGGCTGTGATAGCTAGGGTGGGGTCTGCCTGATGGTTTGGATCCGGAAGCATCTGCACAAGATTTTTCTTTACGCCATCCACCGTTTAGCCACCTGAGAGGCTTAGATCAGGAACACGGGATGGTCTGTTCTTGAAACAGAGCTGGTAGCTTCTCTGGACGCTGTGGTTTGGAGCAGCTGGCAGGGGAGGACAGCAAAATGAAGCTTCGTGCTGTTTGCCATGGGCTGGGCAGGAACCTGTCCCAAGCCCCCACACGCAGGGATGCGCAGCCACGTCACCCGTGTGAGCGATGCCAGCCGAAGGCTGTTCTCTACTCGCACCAGCACAAGTGTCTCAACAGCGTCAGGCACGGCAATACTGACGGGCTGATGTTTGCCCCTCTCTTCCAGCTGATGTCCGCCCCAGCGGGAGGCCGGTCGGCACCGCGCGGGACCCGCCGCTCGCCAAGGTGTCAGGTACCGTCACAGCGCTCGCTCTTCTGTGGGATGCGTTAGGACCAGACCTGGACCTTACTAGGTCCATCTCCTCCCATCTCTTCCCCAGGGCAGCCAGAAACCCGGCTGTTCCTTGCAGCACCACGTGCTGAACGCAGCCCACGTGCACCATCCTCTTCATGCTCCACTGGAGATGGGTGGGAGCCCTAAGGGAGCTGGGTACCAGCACCCACCTCAGGGCACTCCAGAGATGCAAGCCCTCTGGGATGTGTTACATCAGAGCTTTTTTTTTAAAAAAAAAAAAAAAAGGGTTTGGTAGCTTTTCCTAAGTAATTGTTTTCAGGGTTGGTTTGTTTTTAAAACTTTGGTGGCATTTTTTGTCAAAACAACAAAATTAAAGTCATCAGCTTGTTTGTTCTCCTTGGCTTTGTACTCAGTGATGGTAACACAGAGGGTGGGTGGGATTGGAGATATTTAAATACGTATTTGTGAATTCAAAGAAAGAATGGAATGTGCTCTATTTTGATTTCTAAAAAAAATGAAAATAAACGGCAATGCTCTTGTTTTTCAATGCTTCCCAAATTGCTGTGGTTTCTAGTGCCTGCTGATGTGTTTGCAAGGAATTCCCTTTGGAAAGGCTCCTACGAATACATGGGGAAAAAGCAGCCTGCGATGCTGTCTGTCACTAGCTTTGACCCCACCACCAGTAAAGTCAACGCCACTTTGATAGACCACAGTGGCGTGGAGCTCCAGGTGTCTGGTAAGGGAGACAGCGTGCTCGTTTGTAGGGATTTACACTCATCCTGTGCGGTACCGCAGAGCAAGGGGCTGCGTGCTCTGCTCCATGAGTGATGTTGATGCTCTGATTAAAGTCTCTGGTCTTTGATTGGACCAAGACAAACAAAATCATGTGCCTGAGTTTGCTCGGACTCTACCCGAAAGGTAGCTCAGCCCAGCCCATCGTCGGGGGTGGTGGGCTTGTAGTTTAAGATAAAACAATATTAAATGATGTGAGTGCTCCTTGTCCCTGCCCTCCCTGGAGCACCAGGGTGTTACTGATCCAGCAGCGTCACCTCGGTGTTACCAGTCAGGTCTTTTCCCATGAGCAAGATGCCTTTAACATCTGGGGCGGGGGGGGGGTGGGGATTGTGCGCCCATGGTGTGTTTCCCCGTGCATCCCACTGATGGGGTTGGGAGAAGTTGTTCGCTCTAAGGTGATGTGGTGACTTCTCTCCTCTCTCAGGTAGGAATTTAATTACTTCAAACTCAGAGTCATTGTGATCAAAAGATTAAAAGCCACTTATTTTTCAGGCATTTACAAGAAGGAAGACGTGCACCTGCTTCTCCAGGTTTATCAAATAACGGGGCCGGTGGAGATCTTTGTCAACAAGTTCAAAAATGATAAATGGGCTCTAGATGGACACGTAAGTGCTGGGGCACCTCGTACACAAAGCGTACCCACACCACTCCTCTCATTGCTGTCACAACCCTGGCTTTTCTCTTGCTGAAGCTGAGGGGATAACTCCCGTAGCTGGTGGCAAGATGAGGTTGCTATCCTCCAGTGACCTGCTTGCTGGAAGGAGACACAGGGCACTCTTCCAGCACATGAGATAACGTTACACGGCAGTCAGCTCTTCCATGCTCCCTTGCAGCTGTATGGGGTTTTGGTTTTTTATTGCCCTCTGGTTTGAAGCCTGTAAGTTTTCCAGATAACACTAAAGGAGAAACCAACATCATTACTTCCATTTTAACATTTGATGTCTGTTAAACACGGAGCTAGAAGAGCTTATCTTCCCTTATGGAATCAACTTCTCAGCTCAGTTTCTGTGTCTGGTAACTTCCCATGCCCTGAGAGATCTACTGGAGCTTAGAAGAAACTTGGGTCTGATTGACCCATGGCCAGCTGTAGCCCAGAGCCCTCACCATCCCTGTTGAATCAGCAGTGTGTTCTATAGTTTATTGCCAATGTTTCTTTTTTTCCTTCCTTTGAGACGTGAGAATCTTAAAAAGTCATTGAACAGTTAGAAAACATCGTGATTTTCTGGGGAATTGAATCAGATGAATCCGGCATGGCCCTGGAAGAGGCTGTGATAAGATGGGTGCTCAAATCCCAGGACAAATTTGGACAAATCTGTTGATGTGTGCTCTCCTGTCATCACAGGTCTCGTCAGAGTCTTCAAGCGGCACGTTTGTGTACCAGGGCTTTGTGCGTGGCAAAGGCTTCGGGCAGTTTGGCCTTCAGAGACTTGGTAAACCTCCTCTGGTTGCCACTTTTCCCCTTGCAAGCTGGATTTGGGTGGTAGGGGAGGTTTTCAAACAGGGAACGTTTCTCCTGTCCCTCTGGCTTGTAATTTTCAGCCTGCTGGGCCAGATCTTTATAGCTGGTTTTAAACCGTCGGGTTTAAGCTAACCCTTCCCAGCTGCTCTCCACACAGCGTTTGTGAGAGCTGGGAACCCCAAAACCAACCCCTGGGGTGAAGTGCCCTCATGGGGGCACTTCCATCCTGCATCCCACTCCTTCCTCACCCCCGTTCCTCCCCATGCGGGATGGACGCACAGCTCTGCCCTGCCTTGTGCTGAAATACCAAACACATTGAACACAGAATATTCTGGCAATGGGGGCGAAACCCACCCTCAGTGTAAGGTTTGTGGGAGGCGAAGAACACAACAACAGGATTTTGCATTTGGGAACAAAGCGAGGCATTTAAATGCATGGTTTGCTGTTAAGGCAAAGGCTTCGGAGCCACAAATAGCAGCTGGAAACTTTTTTCCTCCGCGTTGCCAGATGTCTGACCTAAAAGCCCAAGTCCCATTGCTACCACAAAAAGTGGCCTCCCTCTCACTTTGGGAAATCACAGAGACACTTGAGAGCTTAAACCACCCACGTTCTAAGCTCCTAAACATCTCTTAATGTGGCTTGAGCTCTTCAGTCTCTTAGGATTTTTGGAATCTGACCCTGGACTCTTTATCACCTTTATGGAGAATTAGATGCTCCTTATTGCAGCCTTTGAAAGTCTCCCTTAAAGCTTGACTTTAAGCATCCAAGTTTGAGCACTGTGGTAAGATAAATCTATTTACAACTCTCTTTAATTGCAGTGCTAAATAAATGATGATGTCTAAGCTAGGCTAGATCTCCAAACAATTCTTCTTGCAGCTCAGCAGCTTTTGATTACCTTTTACAGCAACACTTCTAACCATCTTATTCCGTTGATGAGGATATAACCTGTAACTCAAGCAAACCCCACTTTCCCACAGCGTTGTTTTGAAATGTGTTTACTTCTGCTGTGTTTCAGACGTCAGCATGATGGAAAATGATCCAGAATCAATAGGACACCATTTTGCATCAAACAGCAGTTCTGTGGCAGCTGCCATTCTTGTGCCTTTCATAGCCCTGATTATTGCAGGGTTTGTGCTTTATCTCTACAAACACAGGTAGGTTGCAGGCATGAGGCGAGTAGCTGAAACAAAGTCAGGGGGCTGGCAGAAATATTTGAGCTTCACTTAAAAGCAATCCCCCCTAGATCTGATTTCTCATTTAATTCAGAAGGTGAAAAAATAATGGAGCGAGCATGCATGGCGGGGCGAGGGTGTTAGGAGAAGCGAGCGTTGAGGGCTTTTATGACCATTAATAAGATTTGTGGCAACATTAAGTAGGATAAGGCAAAGTAAATTTAATATTTCAGCGTTCAGGCTGGCTTTGCATATGTTGTAAGTTAGTGATTTCTCCTGATCAATGTATGGCTGTGGAAATGTTGCTGCCCTGCAAAGTGTTGTGCAGGCTGGCGGCTCGGCAGAGGGAGCAAAGCCCGGGGAGCTGCCGCTGCTGCGGATCTATAGCACGATTTTTCTGTAGGACCCTTCTGCCTTATTGCTGTTCACCCTCTTCAAAAGCAGCTCTTCCCCTCCCACTGACTTCTTGCCAGGGCTGTACAGCTGCCTGCCGCAGGAGTAGCTCTGACCTGGCTGGATTTTCTCTCCGACACCCCGCAGGAGAAGACCCAAAGTCCCATTCAATGGCTATGCGGGCCACGAGAACACCAACGTCCGAGCGACGTTTGAAAATCCGATGTACGACCGAAACCTGCAGCCCACGGACATCATGGCCAACGAGACGGAGTTCACAGTCAGCACGGTGTGCACAGCCGTATAGCACCCGGCCCCTCCGCGGTGAGTGGGCAGAAAGGGGACGCGAGAGTGGGATGCTGCCCCCCCTTTCCTCCTGGTTGGGACTTTGTAAATGCTGTATGGAAGTGGTGGTTCAAAGGAGCACCCAGGGTGGTCCAGGAGATCGTCTCTGCCCAGGGCAAGACCCAAACCAGCATCCCTCAGTCTCAGGTGCTTGCTGCCAGTCGGGGCATGGCCTCCTGGGGACCGGTGACAAAGCAAATCCCAAGAGCCCTGTGGTGGGGGCAGTCAGCAGGTGAAGGAAGGAGTCTTTGGTGTGACTCCAGACAGGGTGTTTTGCACCCTCAGAGGATAAAGCAAAGGGGTTAAGACTTTTACTGCACAGGCACAGAGAAAGAACAAGTGTCATGAAAGTATCCTGTGGGTAGAGCACTTCTAGACGGGAACGTTCCCAGTTTGAGACGACAAAGCCATTAGCAGACTTTCCCAGCGTTTCCGTGTATATTAACAAGCTGTTTGCTTTTCTCTCGCCCCTCCTTTCCCATTGTCCCAGATTCCTCCGGGGTCGGTGTCTAGTGGATGATTGTGTTTCATTTCACTAGTCTCCATCCATTCCCTCCCCATCTCCCTCCTCCCAACTTCGTTGAGGCTGTGGAGAAGCTGCTACACCTCGTTGGACTTTGCGTTAACTCCTGAGAGACCGCAGGGGTGTCCTCTCGTCGTCCTCACCCGTCCTCTCCACCCTGCCGTGGATAACGAAGCCAACCAAAGGTCCGCTCCGGCACAGCTCGTCTCTCCCACCCTGCCAGTGGGGCTCAGCCCAGCAGGAGGACCTGGGGAAGTGGAGGGCCGGGGAGGCGAGGCAATGGGCAGGCTTTGACAACCTGCTCTTGGTGGTGTGTTCCTGGAGGGAGCAGTTGGGGTGTGCGGGGTCCCACCAGCTTCCCCCTGCTTTGGGAAGAGCTCGGACAACAGAGAGGTAAAAGCAGGTTGCACCACACAAGGTGCTGGTTGGGGTTTATGGAAGATACCGGTACGGGACAGGATGAGTACTTGCTTTGTCCTTATTCGGTTTCGTGGGTTATTTCTTTGTTGTTTTTTTCTAAGCCAGGGCTTTTGCAGAGGAAGAGTTTTCACATGGGACCTTTTCAGTGAGAAAAGCAGAATTGCGCAAGCTTTTCTCCTCTTCCCCCTATTTAAGTATCCTTTGGGCATTTTTGCTGGGTTCTTTCTGCCCCGTGTTCGTTTCAGGCAGCTCTCGGGGCTGGTAGGGAGATGTCCCCCCAGCCCCAGCCCTCTCCCAGCAGCTGCCAGTTTTAGCTGTGTCCAGACACCCTCAACAGGAAATTGCTGACGGACACAAAGGGACAAAAACCCCTTTAAAAAGAACTCTTAACAAATACTGGTTTCCCCCAGTTGCGTTCAAAAGCCTTTGCCCTTTCCATATTGATCCTCCAAATGGCAATGCAATAAGAGTTTTAATTTCTATCCAAAGCTGTTCCCTTTATTTCCCAGAGGCAGAAAGGTTGCCTTGGCTTTCAGGAGAGCAGATAAGACGGCTTGACATTTTTCCTCCCTTAGAAGAGAACGATGCTTTTGTGATGACACTGTCCTCCTCTAATAAAGAGGAGAGCTGCTTTTGTTGATTCGGGGTTTAGTCTGTTTGGTTTGAGTCACCGTTTCTTAGGCCAGGCTGGAGTCGAGGAACGCAACAGTGCCATCGCACCGGCTGCCGGTCGGGTGAAATCCCGCTGACGTGCGTGTCGGCGAAGCAGCTGCTCCTCGCAGAAAGCTCGAAGGGAAAATGGGATTAAAACAAATGGGGTGGCGTTTACATCCGTGCTTGCATCCAAACGCTGGCTTTCCCCCTACCTAATGTCAGCTGAGGTTTTGCCTAATGCAAACCACAGGGTAGTTTTGGGGTTTTTTTCTGTTTTGTTTATCCTTTTACTCCGTGTGTGTGCGCGTGTGTCTGTATATAAATATATATTATTTTTTTTACTTCTGTCTCTTATTCAGTGCTCTTAGGGTAAGCAGCGTCCTACAGCCTAATGGCTGAACAGCCAGCCTGCCAAAAAATGCCATCTCTGCTCTCCAAAGCACGCAAAGGTGCTCCGATTTATTCCTGAGAGGTGGGTGCAAGCGCATGGGTGAGCTGGAGCCCTGCTCCAGCATGGATGGGACCTGCTCCGGCACGGACGGGAGCTGGTGCGGCGCTGCCCGGTGGCCGTGGGCACGCAGGTGGCTCAGGGCCAGTGCCGGCCCATGTGCTGCAGCAAGGTGTGACCCCAGCTCATGCCAAATACAGGTGGGTGGGTGGGTTCACCTTCCAGCTGGTTATGGGACTAAATGCCTTGGGGTAGGCAGGCTGGCAGCAGTGCCTGCTCCGCTCTGGGCACCTCCAGCCTGCAGGAGATGTACCCCAGAGCAAGCTGAAGGGTAGGTGAGGAGACCCCAGCCAGGCTGCGGTGGGGTCTGGGGCCGAGGCATGTCTCCCCTCCATCAGTTGAGCGGCTGCGGTGAAGGCGCAGGGAGCTTCCTCCCCTTTACACCGGTGTAATGAGACCCAGATACCTCCCTGGCTCCTTGGCTTGCAAGTAGGCAGCTAGTTCCCAGCTCCAGCGCTGCTCTCCTGGCCCGCATCTTGCCCCGAGGTCCCTTCCAACCTAAATTATGCTGCAGCTCGCACCCTTGGCCAGACCCACAGCCCGTCCTCCTGGCCGTCGTCCATCCCCCATAACACAGCCGAGGGGTCAGGCTCCCTCGCCGAGCGCATCCCGAAGGATGACGCTGAACCGTTCTGCTGTAGCTGCTGCGCTAGTGCCAACAGCGGCAGTGTCCCGGCTCCTCTTCCAGTACCCAAATCCCAAACATCCAGCACCATCCCGCAACAGCAGGACTTGAATCTTCCCAGGCTCCTATCACTGAGCTCAAGAAAAACCTCTCCCAGCTGCGACCAGTGCCGAGCCCTGGGCACGCAGCGAGGAGGCGCAGGGATGCACACACAGGCACGCAGAGCCCGCGGTTGCTTTCAGACCTTGCTGAATCCCGCTCATCCCGTGGGATGGCCAGGAGAAACTTGTATCAAGGTGGGTAAAATGAACCCGAGGGGTTTGAACACCCAAGGCAGGGAGAAGGGGGGGGCTCTACTGAAACAAGACTTGCTGCTTTCAACCCATTAAGTACCATTTTCTGCTGTTGCCCAAGCAACAAAAGAAGTGGAGGGGGTGTTGTCCCATTTTTTTGCAAGCTGGCTGGGACCCGATACATGACATTCTCCATTCTTGTGCCCAGAGGACTTGCATTATGTCAAAAAAAAAAAAAAAAAAAAAAAAAAGAAAAAAAAAAAAGGAAAAAAAAAACCAGAAAAAAGAAAAAAAAAGAAAAAATCCCTCTTTTGTACAGAGATATATTTTTATGAATCAAAAGTTTGTACAGTTAAAAAACACAATGTAAATGTTTTTTCATTATTGTAGTAAACAGTAGTGGAAGATCAGCTTTTTTTTGTAAATGTAATAAAATGTATAAATATGGTTTACATAAAAGTGTAAATATGTAATCTATACATACACTTGGCTTGTCTGCAGTATATACAATTTAATTTATCTGTCTCTGTATATGAGGCTTTTCATTGTGTTCAGGCATACTTTACCGAATTTGAAAGCTATTTTAAATTTTTGACTTAAAATAAAATATAAATTTTTGCATTGCTTTTCTTACATTTCCTGGTGCCTTTTTCGTGAGCTGCCAGAGGTTTCTCCTAGGATGCCCTGGATGCCGCCCTGCACGCACACACGCGCAGGGACAAGCCTGCACCCCCCGGGCTGACCCTCGCTCCACAGATGCTCAGCTGCACGTCCCGGCTCTCAGGAAGGCACAGGTAAATGATGGAGGACTCGGGCAAGAGCAAACCCCTTTCCCCATCGCCACACTTTGCCCTCCCGCCCCAGGATGCCCACCCCACGTGGTGCCCTGGGAAGGCAGCCCCCACCCGGGGGCGGACCACCGGGATGCGGTCTGTGCTGCGTGGCCGGCAGCAAGCTCACCCACAGGGACTAAACCAAGCCAACATCTGGCTGCTGGCCCTTGCGGTGCCCTCCTGTCTTCCCACTTGCTCTGCGCTAATGGGATGTGACGTTATTCCAGCTGTGGTCCCACCCCTCCAGCTGGGAATGATGCTTGGGCTGCTGGGGAGCTCAGGGATCCTCTGTCACAGCAGATGAGCAGAGCCCCCTTGAAAACAGGTACTTCCACTAGAGCTTCAAAGACACAAACAAAACCTTTGAAATTCTGCTTTATTGCTCAGCATTGCTACCGAAAAAGGGCACAACTGCCCAAAGTGAGACCAGCTGCCGGTAATGGCTCTCTTGATCCAGGTTTGGGGCTGAATTCACGTTGCTTTTTAAGTGGGAAATTAATTTGGCAGAGAATTTTCTAGTTGGAAAGGGACATCGAATATGTTGTTACATGTCTCTTGTCACACTTTCTGAGAGTATCTGAGATTGCTGCATTTTTCAGTGACAAATAGGCACATTTTCTAGATTCCTCAGTGGAGTTTGTCGACATGTTTTTGCTCTGACCTGTATTAAGCCTCGTTGTAGGGGCCCCACACCGGTGGTTTTGCTGATGCAACGTTGGCTCAAGTATAACATCGTTGTCAGCAGCCTAGGGTAGGGGTCACCTTGCTGCAGCCCAAATAAAAAGCATCGGCTTCTGGTGATAGTCAGAAGGGAGCCTAAAGCATCCCATGGACATCCCTCCACAGCTCCATGCCCAGCGTGCCAAGGGCTCCTGGTGGCTCTGTGCTTCCCGAGGTCAGGAAGGTGGGATGATGCTGCTTAGAGTGACACCAATGGGTGACAACCGTGTGCCCCGGTGCCCGTTCCTTCTCCCCATCTCTGGCTGGAACTCGAAATAAAATATTTGGAAGCTTAAAAGCCAAGGCTGTAAAATGAGACATCTGCAACAGGGCAAAACTTTAATCTCTTCAAGCTCTAGAGAAAGGTGCAGCCAGACAACAAATTAGTCATTTAATTGCTGTGGCAATCAGCCTGCAAGAAAGAGCTCCATGCCCCTGCCAGAGTGGCGCAGTCGGGCGTCCTTGGGACCGCGTTAAAAAGCTGCTTGTTGAGTTACGGCGGCTGCCCCGTGAGACATTCCCGCTGCTCCGCCTGGTCCGTGCGGGCGGTGGTACCTCCCCAGCTGCCAGGGCAGGGCCAGCAGCATCCTTGCTCCAGCCCGAGTCTACGTGGGCCAGGAAATAACTACTTGTCGCTGCCCCCTCCCAGAGTGCGGAGCTAATTCCTCTCTATATGCAGAATTGATTATTTTGCTTTTCCAGCAAGTTTTTATCAGGCCTAGTCAGCTCTGTCAAGGGAGGCAGAAAAACTGTGCCCAGCGTGGAGCTGTGTGCAGCAGGATATTGGGGACCATTCTGTGCAGTGGGAGGTGGGATAACGGGAACCGTTCTGTGCAGTGGGAGGTGGGATAACAGGGTCTGCAGACACCCCCACCCTCTTCTTGCGCTCCATCAAAGCCCTGCACTCTAGGGTGTTCCTAGTCCAGGATGCCCCAATTTGCTTTAATGAGGTTACATTCTCTGCTGAAAGCCTCCTCTCTTCCCCTTGCTGATGACTGACTGCAATTAGCTTGTGTCTCAGCACTTATTGACAAAATTTGTTTAAAAAAAAAGGGCGTTGCATGGTCTTTGATGTCCTGCTACTGCTTCTGCTCTGCCCACGCCGGCTGCGCTGGTGCGAGTTTGATGCTCTCTCTGTGGCTTTCACGTTGCCTTTTATTTGTCTCTTCCAGATCACAGACACTTTATCTTTTTTGGTCTCATTCCCTTCTCAGCTGGCCTCGGCTGGTTTACTTTGTAATAAGGTCAGCAGGGAAGGCGGTGGGATGGAGCCGAGTTTTTTTCCGGGAGCTTTCCACAGGCTGTGCCCCGTGTCAGGCTCTGCTGGACTTTGGTGTGACTCATTCATGGCACAACGAGCCCGAGATGTGTGTTGCTTTGGATTTGGGGGCAGTGGTAGCGTTCCTGTTGGATCGATAAGGACGCTGACGAAGGAAAGATGGTTACAACCTCTTGGAGCTCTGCAGGGCTTTGCCAGTAGGTTATTGTCGGTCCTTTCTGCTTGTAGTTCACAGAGGTGCCGTGGGGAGAGGCTGGACCCGGCTGCAGGCACCGCTCGTGGCTTTTGGGTGTTCAGTGCTACTGGCAGAGATGATAGTTCTTCAGTTTCCGAGCATCGTGTTGCCACTGGGGTCTTCTGCAAAGGGATTTAGGGTCCTTCTTAAAGGCGCATCCTCTTGGGCTCTCGCCAGCATCCTCTGCCTGCAGACAGGGACCGTGGGGCTGCTTAGCCCTGGGTCCCGTAACACTAGGCACGGCGTGGATGTCACTGCCTCGATGCCCAGCGGTGTCATGTGTAACCCCTGATACAGCCAGTCACGAAGGAAACGACAGAACACAAAGTTGCTTGGAAAAACAAATGTCCCAGCGGGAGGGGGCTGTGAAGCCTTCCCATCTCCCAGGGCGCCCCAGCCCTCTGCAGACAGTCCCCTGAGAAATAAATAACACTTAAACCACATTGGCACATCTAACCCCTTCCAGCAGGTACTAATTTAACCAGCACAATAAGCATTTACAGAGCTAATTAACAGCAATTTATAGCAGCGTTTTGTAAATGAGTGATTAACTCTTCGGGGTGTCCCATACATACGATCCACCCACAGCTCCGACTCCCTTTGCTTCTTGGCAGAACTTAGACTGAAGAAAGAAAATATTGCACTAATTGTTTCAATTAGATAAAGCAGCCACTCTGCCCCCTGTGTAGTTCAGCCTCCAGCCTTGCTCCGCGCGGGGGGGCCGTGGTGGTATGTATTTATTTTATTGATGGGTGCCGCTGGTTCTGGGGGTCCGTAGATGTGTCACTGCATGCCTGCATCCCCGTCAGCATCCCTCTGCACGAGCATCAGGGCAAGGAGCAGGGCAGGGCTCTTCTTCCTCGCCCCACGCCGATGTGCCAGGAGGAAGGAGGGGGCCTCCCCGGCAGTGCCGCGGGGTGAATGACTGCACAGCGCTCGGCAGAGCACCTGGAAATGTGACTGGAGGAAGGAAGATAGCAAGTGAGGTGAGTAATGAAATTCTGGAATAATGAACTGCAGCGGTAAATCAGCTGGCAGTGAGGAGCAGGCGCTGGAGGGCTGGGGGTGGGCTTCGTGTACCAGACGTCGGGGCTGAGGCTGGCCGGGTGATGGGGGCTTTGGGGGGGCTGTGGCCACACGTTGCCACCCCATGCGAGAGCTGGCCAAGGCTGTGGCTCTGCCCTGTGCTCCGTGTGCTTTTTCCTCGCCTTTGCCCGTGTGCTTTTTTCCTCATCTTTGCCTCCATCCTGGTAACCATCCACACGACCAGACTGTCACAATCTGGACCAGTGTGTTCTGTCTCTGCTGGCTTGTGGTTTCACAACACACGTAGGTTTGTGGTCAAACAATTTGATGCTAATGCTGTTGATGAATTTACTCCCAAGCCAGCTTATCCAGGGAGACCTGCAGCTTCTTGGAGAGAGGGTCAAAGTGTTGTGTCCATCCATTTGAGAGAAAAGGGAAACCCCTGAGCTTACGTTGATGAGCCAGGCAGCTCAGGGATCCAGGAGGTGGGAGGTGTAAGCCAACAGTGAGAGCCCACAAGCATCACTGCATCCTTGGCTGAGCTGATACCCATCCCGCTCCCTGCACAGCAGCCCCCATCTGCCCTCCCCTCCCCTCCCCTGTGGGGCAGGTCGGTTCCTCCCCTGATCATCCCAGATAAATGTGTTCATGCTGATGAGGAGTGCCTGACACGATTTAAAGGCCAGGGAGAGCTTTTGATTGATTTTAATGGGATTTCAATTAGACCCTGCAGCTGAAATCTGACCCTGTGCGGGCTCTGGGCTTGGTCAGTCCATGTAAGAGACAGAGTTGAAAAAGGTTTTGTGGGTCGTGTCTGTCTAATGACCACTTACATGTGAGATAAACTGCAGCCCTAATGTTGCCTAATTACTCAAGTGACATTAAGTTTAGATTGATCTGGTTTTCCTCATCAATTTTTAAATTCCATTATAAGGATCCTGCTTTGTACTTTGCTCTCTCCAGGCTACTCGCGCTCTTTATCTCCCACAAATGAGGAATTGAACATATTCCTGAAAACTGTTAAAGCAGAAATCCTTGCAGAGGCTAATGTGGTGTTGGAGTGTTGGTGTGGAGCAGTGCCGGGGTATTTGGGAAGCTGGATGAAAGGCGCCGGGGTGGTCCCCGCAGTCAGGTCGCGATGTAGGATGCAAGAGATGACACCACTGGCGGGCAGGCTTGGACCACATGTCAAATTGGAGTCAAGAGCTGTAGCTGATGGCTACAATCCCCCAGAAAATCATGGCATTTTCTGACTGTTCAACAACTTTTTAAAGTTCCCGGTGGCTCCTCTGGCTTCTGGCAGAGCAGATGCAGCTCAATATCTCCGTGGAGCCCCCTCCCCAGCCTTGCCTTCCCTGGGCAGCTGCTGCCCGCAGCCTCCGCGGGCACCTCGCTTTTGCCAGCAAAAACTTTGTTCACAGACCAGGCTAAGGTTGCAGTTTCCTTTAATTCTTTTGCTGTTGAGAGGAGCTGATAAATATGTTTAAGTCATGATCAGGTCTGGCTCTGCTAGATTTAGTTACTGGCCCTGTGTTAACAAAACATGTTTTCTGCTGTGGCCAGAGCAGATTCGCTGGGTGCTGTTTCCGTGCCCTCACTGGATTACCACAAAACTACCCCCACTGCGAGTATCCTCGGTACAGCTTGTTTGGAAAACAGTCAGTAGTAAATCCATCTTGATTCTTCCTGGTAGTCAGGGGGGGTTAATGTCTGGTTTCCCCCTGAGTCAAGTGGCTTTTCCTGAAAAGGCACGTCAAGCCCAGGGTCACACGTTACCATGTGCAGAGAAACAGCGACGGGGTTTGATGCGTGACCTGCTGCCGAGTGTGTAGCCTGGCCCATGGAGTTTGCAGGTTGAAATGGAAGTTTTCACACCTCCGGGACTGACCACCGAGACCTTCGGGCTCGGTGTGACACTGGTGCCGCCGGGCTGCTGGGTACTATGGGGGAGGCACTGGGCTCCCTGCGGACGGGCTGGTTCCCGAGACACTGCTCTCTCCCCTCAGCAGCTTTAGCATCCAGGTGCAGGCTCTGCCTGCTGCCACATCCTTTCACAAGCGAGGTGGCTCTGCCCGAACCTGTCGGTTCCAACAGGACAGTCCCCCCGGAGGGCTAAATCGCCACGTCTCTGAGCGCAGCCTTCCTGGTTGCCTTGCCACAGCTGGGTGTCCTCCAGCAAAGTGCCCAGCCGCCCTCTCTTTGGCTCATCTCCTAAAGGTTGGAAACAATCGGCTTTTTGAGCGTGGTGACAGCGATAGAATAATCCTCATACTACTAAAATTAAAGGGCTTTCTGAGAGGGGGAATAATCCTCGGTCTGCTGGGGTGGTAACAGTAGAGATGGAGATCATGTAGGAGCTGTGGGATGGCTGCTGCAGGTCAGCTTTCCTCGTCCTCACGCCTTCCCTTGCAGGGTGGGGAGGTGGCCTCGGTTGTCCAAGACGCATAAAAACCAGGTAGCACTGCTCCGCCGTGGGATCCAGAGCTCAGCTGGGCACTTGAACCCTCTCAGAGCCTGTGGGAGCTACGGGAGCTTCCCTGGACGTCGAGGCTCTCATTTGCAACGCGACCTGGGCAGGCTAGGAGAGGCGAGCATGGCTTTCCCAGGCTCGAGAGCTTTCTGAAATTTTGTAGCTGCCCGAGGTTTTGCACCTGCACATTTGGGTGCTCTTGGCTGGGGGATTCGAAAACCTCAGAAGAGGTTGGTGTGGAAAACCTCCTTGTAAAGAGCCTTTGAAGCCATGGTTTGGGGGCTGGGGGCAGTCACTCGGAAAAGTTTCTAGACTGATTGGGGAGGCTGGGAAAGTGGGGACCGTGAGGGACTTGCCAAAGGGATACAGCAAGCCGGCAGCAAAGTCAGAAGTAGTTCCTGGCACTTGAGTTGCGGTGGATGATGCCGTGTCCTCTGGAGCTACACCGGGGTTGGGATAAACACACGGAGTTTTATCTCCTAGGAAGGTGCTGAGATTGTACAAATTCCTCCCATCCCCGTCTGAACAGACGAGTGATATAAAATCCATCACAGGCACCTGTTAGATGAGCAGCAGTCACAGTAAATCTGCACCTAAATGAAAAACCCGAGTATGACATATTTTTGTATTATTTAACTGAGATTTTGCATCTTGGAGGGAGGAGGGGTGCAGCAGCCAGGGTGCTGCTTTTCTGCAGAAATGTTCCAAGCACTAAAAGGAGAATTTATAGTTAGCGCTAGGGGGGAAAATGCATAATTCATTTCTCAGGCTTTAGAAGGCCAAAAAAAGAGGGGGAAGAAATAAAAGTGGCATTTCATTTGTACTTGCACTGTGAGCTACAGACAATCCCCCCCCCCAGCCTGCCCAGCTGGGCTGTGGGGGAGGGAAGCATCTCCCTGCCGGGGAGTCAGGCAGAGCTGGAATTCAGCATCACGGTGCAGGTGTGTTTCGGAGCGGGGAAGGGGCTGGGTTATTTGTGGCTGTGAGTAATGGCACCTGAAAATCCTGTAGAGGGAGGTGAGAATAACTGGGACGTTATTCTCACCTTATAACTTCACTTATAGGCTTCACCCGCTGCCTGCAGAAGGGGAATCCTTCAGCCAGCCTTGGCAGCGCCGTGTCCTCATTAGCCAAATAGGTGTGAAGTGCTTGGATTTAAGATGCTGTATGACAGTAAAGTGCTATTAGCGTGTAAAAGAAGCTGGTTTCATTATTCCAGTAAAGAGAAAAATATCCCCCTCGTAGACAGGTGAGATAATGAATCATTACCATCTTACTATTACATTTCATATGCCAGGGCTGTGCACGTACCCTGGTTAGGGACCATCCACGGCCTTTATCAGCCAGCCCCTGACAGCAGCAGCTTGGCTCCTCTGCCAGCCTCGGCATCCCCTCTGCAGCACCGATGGCGCTGGGGGTCCCCCGGGGACCTTTGCACAGAACCAGGGAGCACCAGAGCCACAAGCAAATCCTTTCCGTGCCAGGAGTGGCTGTTCCCCTGCACAGAAAACTTGGGGTTGTTCCCAAAGAAAACAGAAAATAACAGCTGGGTCATTCCCAAAGCTTTTCCCGACCAGCTGCTGGAAGACAGCTTGAAACCCTCAGCACAGCGGTTTTTCTTTCCCAAACTTGTGCCAGTCTTCCTGTGCTCTGAGATTCACGTTGTAGCCTGCCCTTTATTAGTGAAAAATCCTCAGTAGGTTATACACTAGCAAAACCAAACCGCCAAACCATCAGAGAAAAAACAAAGACAGGTTTGGAAAGGTAGGATTCAGGGATGGTGACCCATGGAAGTGGGTGTGCTGAAGGATGCTGGGGGCGCCCAGCTGGGATGGAGCATCAGCAGCCAGAAAACTGAAGCTCCAGCATTTGGTGCTTTCAGATGCTGCTTTTTTTTTTTTTTTTTTTGCCTTTTTTTTTTTTTTTTTTCATCTTCTTTCACTTCTTATTTCTTCTCTGCTGCTGTCCCAGTTTGATGTACCTTTGCTTAGTGCTGGGCTGGGAGCTGAGCCAAGGGGAAGAGCTGTCTTTTGCAGCTGGCATCAATATTGGTCCTTGGATAACGGCTGGCAAATGCACTTGCCTGAACTGACCAGAGGATAATATTTTTTTTCCCTTCCTTTCTAGAAGTTGAAAGTATCAGTTTGTGATGAGAGAATTCAGCTTCTATTAATCCCAGAGCCTCGATTCTGCTCTCTAAATTCAGCATTAATAGCAGGATCTTTGCAAAACTTTGTAAAAAGTCAGCTTTTCTCTTTTAGGATGCCGCAGGGTTTGCCCAGACCCATCGGGCTTCTGCACCCTGGTGCTGGGGAGAGGGTGGGATCACTCTGCTTGCCCAGGCTCCTGGGGGAATTTCAACCTACAAAGGACCCTTCCTCATTCCCTGGGACCCTTCAAGCTCTCCTGAGGGGCAGGAAATCCTCCTGGAAATGCCCACAGATACAGGACTATTAAAAGTAGGTTTGCTGAATTGAAGATGCTCTTTACTTTTTGCTCTTTTATCAAACTACTTTATATTCTTATTACTGTATTGACATCCTTCTCCCCCACTCCAATCTAGTTAATTTTCAACTGTTAATCAGGCAAAGCACTGTGGCATGCTCTTCTGTAATTAAAGAATTAAAGCCATACCTGAAGAATGCAGACGTGATGGCAAAATTAAATTATTTAAATAAAGCCAGGCCATTAATTATGCATGTCCTTCAATCTTTCGTCTCTTGATAAGCTCCAGCAGCTTTTGGAAGGGGAAAAAAAAGAAGTTTAAAAGTCTGTGTGAATTAATGAAGCATGAGAAGCTGGGATGGGGTACAGGGACCACCGTGTAAATGCAGTTTGCAGTGGGGGTGGATTTCTTCGTGGTCAGACCGGTCGTAGCCCCTGGGTGGCTCTCGGTGGAAAGGATGGTGGTAGCTGTGGACCAGTGAAGTGGTTTTGGGGGGCTACCACAAAAAGCCTGAACTTCCAGCCTTCGCCCTCTTTGCAGGCAGTGGAGGCCTCTTCTCTGAGCATCTCTCCAGGCTTGGCTCCTGTAAGCCACAGCAGAAAAACAGCCACAAACCAGGCTCTGGGAGATGCAGCTTGAAATAAAGGATGTGCCAGCAGTAGATCTGAGGAAAGACGCCGGGAACCCAAGCGAGCGGTGGGGAGGGATGAGTGGCCAGGTGTTTCTCTCGTTCCTAGGTGCCGATGCAGGTCACTCCTGGCAGCCTGGGCAGATGTCTGCTCCCGCTTAGGGACTCCAGGCTGTGGTCCTGGGGGGGCGAGAGGTGGCTTTGATCCACGGATGGATCGTGCAGGGATCTTTGATCCACAGCCCAGCCTCCAGATGGAGCCGAGGGCTGCAGGAGCAGTGCCAGGTCCTGGCTGCTGGCCTGGCTCCAGGGCCACTTCTCAAGAGCATGGATCCAGGAACGGATAGCTGGGCACGGATGGTGGCCTCCATCCCAGAGCAGACATCTGCCAACAGTAAGGAATGGTCTTCACATGTGGAAAAATTGATTTCTGGCCACAAGTTCTTCTGAACTGGTGTGATGCTCTGTAGCCACAACCGGCTGGCTGCTAGCCGTTCCCCTCGGCCGCGGTTGCTGTCAGCTCCTGTGGTGGGGCAAGGGGGAACAAATTAAATGCTTTATTTCTGTTCTGAGCAAAACAAGCTGGAGGACAGTTCACTGTTCCCTTCTTTTACCACCTCTCTAGAGAAGCAGGAAGCTTTGTGCTTTAGAGAATCCCGTCCCTTCCAGACCCATCCAGCCTGAAGATGTTCCTGCCTGGCCCTGAGGTACAGCCTATAACAAAATCCTGCAGGGATTTAATTATTTAATTTTTTTTACCTGTATTCAAAGCAGCTCATTCTGGCTCTGGAGCCAGGGCTCGGGACTCCAGAGCAGCTGTGCCTTTGCATGTCGACTCCTGTCCTCCACCAGACAGGGAACATATTTTGCTTGATTATTTCATTAATCCCTTTAATTATTTCATAACGCTTTTGTTATCTGGTTAGGAAGAGCAGATCCTCACCCACACCCGCAGGGGTGCCCAGCCTGGTTCCCTTGGCAGTTTGATACATCAGCACCAGTAACCAGGAACGACAGAGATGAAGCACGGGTGCTTACAAACCGGCCTGAAGCTTTAAGAAGGAATTTGTGAGCAGTCACAACCTCTTTGGTACCACGGGTGAGTATCTCCATGCAGCAAGTGGCAGTTGCCAGCAGCCTGAGTGAAAACGCCTTGCTGTTCCCAGGAGGGACCTGGCTTTTTTGAAGTGGCCCCAGGACTGTCCCCTGGCTGGGGACAAGGTCAGCCATCCATGCCACCCACACCAGTGCTGCTGTAACCATGGGGACAGAGTCCTGCTTGCTCAGGCAGAGGGGAAAGTGGTTTAAGATGTGTTGGTTTACACCTAAAGGCGCAAAGGATGACACCAACTCATCACAGCTCCTGCTCCACCCAGCTGTCAGGGCCCATCGTGGTGGGACCAGCCATCATCTTCACCGCAGCAGCCAGGTACCTCCCGCTCTCTGGTGTGTGTGCAGGTGTTTTACCTTGCAAGTCCCATGTGTTCACCCGTGGGACATCCAACACCATCCAAACAAGCCGCTGAGCAGAAGCTGGTGCTGTCTCTGTGGCCTTGGCTAGTGCAGATTAAGCAGCCACCAGTGAATCTCCACTGAGGAGGCAAAATAGCAGGGACACTGCTGGAATTCTTGCTTTATTGCATTTTGTATTAATTAGCAACAATTACATCCTGTTATTAAGAATGAAAAATTGGGCAAGGGGAATGCTGCAGCTGAGATTCCAGATATCAAATTAGGAAGCTTCAGCACTCGGGAGTCAGAATTAGGCGTCACAAAATAATTACGTTATTTTGGCTGGCCTTAGAGGGGCTGAGCCCCTCGGGCAGTGGAATCGCACCCAGGCCCATCCCCAGTGTGTTACAGGGCCCCCTGCACCGGCAGGGATGGCAGCCCCTCTGGTCTGACTCCATCTCTCCTTAAAAACGCTCTCTCAGAGAACCAAGAGGTTCTGGGGCATTAATTGCTGATGGGGACAGGAAGGAGGAAGGGGAGGTTATTCCACAGGACAGGATTTTTTTCGTCTTCCCATCATTAGGACAACCAGGGGAGTATATCCCTGCTTACAAGTGCTGGACCAGCAGAGCACGACACCCTTTTTCCCTGGGCTGTTGTGCTTGGCTTCCCTCCCTTCGCTTGCTAACTGCAGCCTTACTCCTGCACCGGCTAGCGCCCTGCCAGCACAGCGGTCTGCAATAAATATGTCAATAACAATCTGAAATCATCAGGTCGTGATGCCCTTGGACTGGCTTTATTGAGTGAGATGAGTTGAAATATTTATACGCGATAGCTGCGCTGGTAGGAAAAGAGTAATAGAATGGAAGGAGGCTATTAATGTTTGACAAACAGATTTACTTGGATGTAATCAAATTGCAACATATGCTTGGGAGGGGGGAAAAATCAACAATTTTAACGAATTGCAGTGCAGACATGGTTTGTGGTAGCCAGCCCGTAACTGTATTTTGTAGCAGTTTCTACTGAAAGACAACATTTATAGCAATCACATTATCGCTTACAAAATTAAATGATGCTTTTTTTTTTTTTTCTTTGGTAATAGGCACAGTAATTCTCTCTGCTTTGGTCGTGAGGACGGTGTTTTGTACAAGCGGCTCGGTGTTTGTGTTGGTCTGAACACGGGACTGGCTTTGGGAGCCGGCAGGCTCAGCCCTGCTGTGCAGCGGGGTAACGAGCACTGCCTCAGTGCTCCCCATTAGCTTAAAGATTTTTTAGGATGCTGGCCAAGATTGGCCCTGGGCCGCAAGGTGTGAGAAATGATGGCAAAACCCCTCTTAACTGCGCTGCTGATGTGGGCTTTGGCAGCAGGCAGGGGTGCGGGGGCCGTGGCCATGGAGCTCTTGGCTAGGCAGTGGTACACACTCGTCTCAGGGAGTGTTTAAGTCCCCTGTAGCTGCTGCTTTTTGCATATATCGATGCTTAAGCATGTGGGTAACTTCTGCCCGTGCTTCCCTGGATTCCTTAAGGCAGCCAGGACCCATAGATCAAGCAACCTGTTGTGTGAGAGGGGGCTGGGGAGATGCATTTCCAAGGGATGCTGGGCTCCTGACCCGAAATGCATCTGCAGTCTTATCTGCCTACTGATGTCTGTCATGGGCTTTCAGGAAAAAAACATATTCGGGAGGACCTCACAGGTTTTCTCCATGCTGAAATGCTGCCTCTTTCCCTGTTTCATGGTAAAATACAGCCCCGAGCTCTGCCCTGGGTCTGCTGGGCAGCACAGGGACAGCACTGAAGTGCAGCGGGGTGACAAATACCACAGGCGATGACAGGGAAAGGCTCCTTACCTTTCTGAATCTGGCACAGCTGATGGACTCAACCCAGGGAGAGAAAAATATAGTGTCACATTCCCACTCAGAAGGGGAGAATTAGGGCAGGGGAGAACAAGCTGGAGGGGATATTTTTCTATGTCATCCTAAAAAGCATGTCTGTGGTCATTGAAGGGCTGCCTGGGGGCGGCTGTGTGGTACCCTGCTGCCAGCTGGGCTCTGCGGCGGTGACAAGAATATGAGGATGCTCTGAGCTGCACTGGCTGTCACCGAGCAAACAACACCTGGGACGTGCAGCTTGTTCTTCGGCTTTCGTTGGGGAGGGAGGAGTGGCAAACACCCCCACTGCTCGTTTCACACCAGATTTACATAGTTCACTTACTAAAACCGCTTTTAATATTGCATATAGAGAAATCTTACTTAAGTGGCTGTTCTCAGGGAGGCTTTGTTCAACATCTGGCTTTGGGGAATTAGCTCCTGTAGCCTGGTTATTTCCCCAGCTTTAGCGATGAAGTGATGGCATGGGTTTTTTTGGAGGCTGTGGGTAAAAAAGAGAAAGAAAGAGGGTGCTGGAAAGAGAAGGGAGAGTTTTGGCTCTGTGCAGCTCCCAGATGTGCTCAAAGTCACAGCATGAGGCAGGAGAAGCACATGCAAGAGGGTGCTTGGAATGGTCGGAGGTGCTGGAAGAGTTGGAGATATGGAAGATGCTGACTTTTCCTTTTCCACCAGCAGACCTCCTGCCTCCAGAAGCAGGTGTCTTAGGTAGAGGCTAGACCCAAAGACTAATTTGAATCAGCCAAAGCAAATTGCTAGAGCGATCCCAGGTGGGTTTGAGACAGCAGATCGCCACCACTGAGCAAGTCATCCCGAGCTGTGCCCTAGCTTCACCTTGGCCCGCTTGCCTTTCTCAATAATTTATGACAGGTGACAATACAGCAGAATTATTTAAATGGTGGCTCTCTCTTCCCTTCTACCTTGTATTATCTATCTTATTTTCTGTTTCCATGTGTTATTCATAAAGCTTTTCATGTCAGGTTGTTTGCCAGCCAGCTGACGGGGAAGCCTGTGGAGGCAGGCAGGTTTGTTCTGCATAAAAGACCATAAATAATCTGAAAACTGCCAAGCGGTAGCACATTTCAGGGACTTGTGCTTAATACTGGGAGACTTCCTGCAGCATCACCTTATATTTGCAGCCACTGGCAGCTAACTTTGGGGTCTTTTCCACTGCACCAGCTCATTTTCTCCTCTGTTAGTTCTCTCTGCAAATTAAAGGACAGGGAAGGTGATGTTCTAATAGCATCTTAGTATCTTTTCAATAGACCCCCCGGGAGAAGTTCATTTCTGATCAGAGGCATCAGCATAAAACCCCCTTAGAGGGTGAATAGGCGCTATGCAGGGAGCAGTGAATTCCTTCTGCTGTCATCCAGCTGTACAGAACGCTTCAAAACAGGGAATAATACAAGCCCTTTGATCTACTGGTGAAAAAAGTCCTGCAATTTAGCTCTTGACAAGAAAATCTAATTTGTTTTTAGCAGAAGAAAGCCATTATCCCACTGCAGGAGAGAGGCAGAAAAGCAGCTGCAAGGGGGATGCTGGGAACAGTCAGTCCCCTTGGTGGGACCTGGACCAGAACCAGGAGGGGAAAACTCTTTGTAGAGGCACCCCTTCTGCAGAGCACTTTGGGCTGAAAGGGAGAGGCCAGGCTGGGTGCTGGGGATCCTGGGGCAGGACGGGAACAACCTGCAGCTCCTCAGCAGGCACCGTGTGCCTGGGCATTGCCGCGGCTCCTGCGGTGCCAGGAGCAGCTGCAGGGGAAGGGATTTCCCCCAGCCCCTACTTTGGCATCCAGCTGGCGACCGACCACATCCACCCTCCGTCCCGGGTTCCTCCAGTCCCACTGTGCCATAGGAAAGGGTCTCTGCAGTCTGTTTTCTTTGCTTCTTTTTTTTTTTTTTTTTTTCCCTGTGAACTTATTCTTGGTGCTTAAGAATAAAAACTCCAACCCCACAGTTCCAAGAGGGAAAAGCTTCATGCAAAACGCATCTACCCCCTCCCGAGCTCTCTGAATAGAAATACATACATCTGAGATTCCACTTTTTTGTCAGAAAAACCATTACCCAGAGGGAAGATACGCATCAGCAGGAGACTAAGTATTGTGCTTCCACACCCAGCCTCCTCCCACATCACCGCTCCCTTGTTTGGGCTGGCAGGAGCAATGCTCCAGGCTCATGATCCCCAGCATCCCACAGCCATGGGTCAGGCTTCTTTGTGCAGGGGGGTGTTTACTGCGTTGGGGAAGGGGTGGGCAGCACCTGAACACTTGTATTCTGCAGCCCTGCTCCCCCTTAGGGTTGTGGTTTTCTAGGGAGCTGGTTTAGCAGCAGAGTTGCTGGGGTTATAGGAGGGGATGCTGAAGGATGGAGCTATCCAGGATCTTGGGCAAAGCCATGGGGGTAGAGAGCCTGAGCATCCCTGAGTGATGGAGCTATCCAGGATCTTGGGATAGAGAGCCTGAAAATCCCTGAGCGTGCTTCTGCCTTGAGCACATCTTTCTTTTCAAAGAGGAGTTGAGAAGGAAACGGTTTCTGTTGGGGCGAAGGGCAATGTTTAATAGGCGGCCCTGGATGATCTGGGGAGGGCACAGGAGAGCAGGATCTGGCCCTGCACACAGCCCTGCTTGCAGAGGTGAAGTTCAGCCGGACTCAGGGCATGAAGGAGCTTGTAGCAAAGCTCATTCTCTTGAAACCCATGAACTAACCCAGGCTGTGTGTGCGAGCGAGCTGGCAGTTCGTGATTGCCCGAAATCCTGAATAGCTTTGGGTTTCTTTTAAATCAAATTGTGAATGAGCAACTGCTCTAACTAGGAATACATGGAGGCTTCATTAGGAGGAGAGCAGACTTTATTTTATCTGGACAGCTATCTGATCAGGACGGTTGGAGGAGTCAGCTATCGCGCTGTGCAGCAAACAGAGCTTTCTGCTAAATCCCTTATTCTTTCTTCCTTTGGGCAAAAACAGACAGAACTTCATTTTCTGGCAATTACGCTGAACGGAGAGCAATAAATAACCCCAGCAGCAATGCTGAGAAGGAGGGATGGAGGAATAACAACACCCCATGTATGCTTGCTCCTGAAAGCGTGCAAGAAAAGCAAGAGCAGAAGCTTGACACACCAAATAACCACAATTGCTGGCAGATTTATGGATCCCACCATGATATAGAGAGGATCTGAAGCTGGGCAGGGCATAACGTAATAAATCAGGCAAAACCAACAACCCACATGCTGCCTGCTTCCTTGTGGCAGGTTGCTGTAGGCGTCTATTAAAAATTAACAAAAAGCGTTGAGGACTGGCTGCGCTCATTGGCAGTGTAAAGATAAGGCAATTGGTGTGTTAATGTGCAAAATGAAATAGAGAAATAGAAGTTTCTTGCAAATGAGAACACCTGCTTCTACTCAGGTAATTTAATGAGATTTTACCCTTGACTTCATCCAAATTAGATGAGAATCACCACTGTATTAAGTGATGGCAATTTAATATGTACGATTAGGTTATGCAACTTTGTATTTTAGGCCAAATCCTGTTTCTGGCTCCCCACAGAAGATGCTGAGTGAGGCCACGAGGGCACAGAGAGGCTGCGGGCCATTCGCCGCTTGAAAGGTGAGAAGCTACAGTTTGCAGGAACTTTGAGATTTAAAGAGATTTTTCCACTATAAGGGCAAATTATCTTTTCGGTCCTTCCCTCCTGCTGGCGCTAGCCCAGCCCTTACTCTACAGGAGTGGCTGTGCTGGAGCATCCGACAGGTTTCCCTTTCCCTGCTGCCCCATTCCTGGGTGGGAGATGCTGGGGGGGAGCGGCTGGCCCCAGGCTGCCAGCCCCCGCGCTGGGAGCGGGGCTAGGGCTGCAGGGAGGGCTCTGGCAGTGCGTTGGCACCAAGGTGCCACAGCCAAGTCCAGCTGAGAAGCCTCTCGGGGGAGAAAATGAACACCCAGAGCTGCCTTCCACCAAGGAGCTGCTGGATAGAGCGATAAAACAGCGTAAACTTTGAACTTGCAAGTGTGATAAAAAAACCTGGCTGTCTTTGAGAGAAGGGGTGTGGAATTTAGCTATATGTTCTGTATATGAAAGCAAACCACGATCACGAGCAGAGCTGTGCTCTCCAAACTGGGGAGCGGCTGTAGTCCCTCAAGCCAGCCCCGGTTCCCACGTTCTCCACCATGTGCTACAGTGTGATGCTGATTAATTCCTTTTTTCCTTTCTTTTCTTCCCCTTGCAAATGGTGACCTGAGCTGGCTTTGCAGCAGCGGTGCAAGTGGCTGTGTCATGTCACTGTCCCCCAAATTGGGCAATCTCCCGGCAAGAATCTTTTATTAACCGCTGTGATGGGTAGCGAAGCCCAGTGGGGGTCGGGGAGCTGAAAACTAATCCTTCTGCCTTCTCCCTTGTGTCCTCTTATCCAGAGCATCATCAGATGAACAATGTCAGGTCCCCAAAGGTGGCTGGCAGCCTTGCAGAGTGTCTCTGCTGGCCAGTGGTCCCCAGGGCTGGGGAGGTGTGTAGCATGAGCCCAGCCGAGGTGGGTTCCAGGGGTGGCCACGGTGCTTTTGATGACCCCATCCGTATTCAGGTCGGGAGGTGGTGGTGGTTACCGGTAGCACCGATGGGCCTTTTGCACCGGTGACTTATCACTGCTGGAGCAGGGCACGGGATGCAGTTTGGAACGGAGCAAAAAGGTTTCTTTTGGCCATGTCTGTCCCTGCTGCGGAGAACAGAAGGAAACCAGATGGACCAGGGGGAGAGAGCAGGGGAATGGCAGCCCTCGGGCTGCTCTGCCCCAGGCAGAGAGGAGGAGAAAGTCCTCATCCTGTCCTCGTCACCTCCCCAGCCACGCACCTTGCTGGCTGGTCCCCAAGCCCCTCCGTGAAGTGGATGATGGAGGTGGGACTGCCACCGCAGCCCCCAGCCCAGCGATAGGCGGGTGCTGTCACAACAAGTGTCTGAGCTGCTGCTTGTTAGCTGGGTTAAAGAGGCAGCTGAATGCATTAGTGCTCCGTCTGCCTCCATCCCTCGTTAATTCCAACTCCTGCCTCCCGCCGCTGTGTGCCTTAATGCTTGTTACGTTCCCCGAGCATCCCAGAAATGCCTGAACCCATCTCTTTCACAGCAAAGTAATTAGGACAAATGCTTTGTGGTTTTATATCCGCCAAAGGGCTTGGTGGTGGTTATGATTCCTTATCAGGTTCATCCCAGCGGTCCCAGCCGAGAGTGTGGCCGCGCGGTGCTGGGATAGGGAGAGGGGATGCTCCCTGCGCCCTTCACGGGGAGTCTTTCTGGGGAAAACCAGCAGGAAAAGGGCAGGAGAGGGGAAAGAAGCATGAAATGACCCACCCATGGTGACAGGGCAGGGCAGGCAGGGAGCCCGCGGTGGACCAAGATGCCCCATGCGCTGTGCCGGGTCCTCTATCCCATGGCTGGAGCAGGGATGGGGGCTCCAGGTCAACCTCTCCCCCCGCAGCCATCACCCTGGCCTCGGGGCGTGCAGCGTACCTTTCCTCAGGGTCACCTCCTCTTTGCCCTGATGGCAGCAGTGGGAAAGGTGGGACCCTGGGGATTCAACAGGGATTCAGAATGGCGGAGAGGCGCCTTCCCTGCGGCAGGCATGCTGTGCCGCCCACCGAGTGCTGGTAAGTTCTTGGCTTCAAAGTGAAGTTGCAAAATAAATCCAGATTTCTTATTCAGGGAGTTAATCACTTGAGCTCATCCTCTTATCTCCGGTTCATAGGTGTGTGTGGGCACGCATCCATACATGCTTTCAAAGGAAAAATAATTATTGAAGAGATAAAGCTTTCATTATTTTTAATAGCATCAGGTCCACCCGTTGAGTTATTACAGTAATAAAAACTAATTAGATCCCTGGTGATATGTTCCCCCTGTGCACACTGCCTGCCTACCTTATCGATTGTTATTATAAAAACACATAACTGTATATCAGATCATTGGTAATAATGGGTGAGCCTTTTCCACTGGCGGATAAAACAAAGCGCGTATTTCATATCAATAACTGTTTACTCTTATTTAAAAAGCTGAAGGGAAAAGCCCCGATGTATTTGGCAGCTGTAGCTATTTGCTGATGTACAACCCATCAGGGGTCTCTTTCCTCCCCTCCCCACGGAGCTGGCAGTGCCCGGCGCGGGCTCAGTTACACCAGAGCTTGCTGCAAACGCCTCTCGTCTTTGCGAAAAAGTCTGTGTCAGAAGCAAACAAATCAAAACACAGATTTTGAAGGTGTCAAAACATTTTCGGTTAGATTTTTGAAGTTTGTAGTTTTCAGTTTGATTCGTATTTTTGCACTTAGGAATGTTCTGTGGTGTGCCGTGGTTCCTTTAAAAAAACAATTTAAAGCAAAACAATTCGTTTGAGGTTGAAAAAAAATGTTTCGTTTATTCTCACCAGCTCTCTAAGACATCTCTAATTTTTTAAACATTTTTTTTTTCTTCCTACTTTCTAAAAAATATTTCCAGATTTGAAAGCACCAAAAAAATCAATTACTCACCTAGCCCAATTCGTAACACACGTTCCCTGCTGATAAATGCAGGCAATGGTGCCTGCCAAGTACAACTGCTGAAAACCTACTAATTACCAGTGCCGGCATGGTAATCTCCAGCAGTACAGGACTGTGTCATCTAATTAAAGCCCTGCGCTGCCGGGATGTTTGGCTGCCCGGTTTCCAGCCTTATCAGATGGATGCAGCGCCTGGGCCAGAGGAGAAGACGAGCGATTACAACACCCCAGACGCAAAAGCCAAAGCAAATTTACTGTAGTGATACGACACGGGCATGTTCCAGCACTGGGGGAAAGGCGGGTGGTAACGCGTTACTGGCTTGGATATGTAAAAAGAAGCTTTAAACGCTTGTGTGTGGCTAATGCTGACGCAATATTATTTTTACTGTTATCTCTGCGCATGCCGCGCTGGAGATGGATATATATATAACTCCCTATGAATGTGTAGGCTTCTTAAACTGACAGCAGAATATAATTAGCCCAGTTAGACTTTGGCCATGACCCAAGTTGAACCTTCCAATGAAAAAGCAGTGGCACCACTGGTCCTAGCTTAAAAATCCGTTTTCACAGGCTCTCCTCAAGCGAGACCAAGGCTCGCTGCGAATGCCCGGTGCCGTGTGCAGGTCCGCCTTGGCTGGCCCGCTTGATTTTATGTATAGATGTGTGCATATAGGTATAATTTTATGGTTTAGTATGCATATAGGAAAACACATCCCCTGTGTGCCGGGGTGGGACTGGCTCCAGCAGCCCCCTGCCCTGCCGGCACACGTGGGTGCTGCTGGCACCTTATCAGCACCGAGCAGAGGTGGTGGCTGCCGCCTTCAGATGCTGCACGGACAACCGCTATGGAGTGTCTGCTGCTACACTCTGCAGAAGAAGGGAGCGCCTGGGTACCAGGAGCCTGGCTGCCCGTGATGGATGTGTCACTGGGAGAGTTGTTATCCCTGCTCTGGGCATGGGGGGGTTGCTGGTGGTGTTTGGGGTGTTGGCTGTGGTGATGGTGGATGTCGTGCCTTTGCTCCTGGTTGGCGTGGTGCAGGATCTAAGCAGGGCTGGACCCATGGTGCTGGGTAAATGTGAGAAACGTGGGTTCCTGCAACCCCCGGTGTCTCGGGACCTGCCCACGGGTCCGCTCTGCCCATCGCTCTTCACCCTGCTAGTTTGCTGTGCTCGCAGATAAAAAGTGAGCAGCTTTTCTGGGTGTTACTTCTGATTTATCTCGACACGAGGAGCGGTGCGGGGATGGGAGTGGGGGGTCTTGGTCCTGCTCAGCTGCAGCAGTTTCCATCACTCCCTTCAGCTTCCGGCTCCCAGTGAACGCCCTCAGGAGCCAGCACCTCTGCTACTGCCAAAAAAGCCTCTGGTTGCAAACGGAGGTTTTGGTTTTGTTGCATATTCAGTTTGGGGTTTCATTTGGGTTTAGCACCAAGGCCGGCCCTGCCAGCAGTGACACCGGGCAGGTTCTTCGCTCCTGTGTCTGGAGGGGGCATCAAAAATCTGAAAACCCTGTTTTAATGAGAAGCTGCATTTTTTTTTTTTAATTTTTTTTTTTGCTAAAGAAAGCTGGGACTTTAATTATCCCATAGCATTACACTGACAAGGCACCAGGCCTCAGCAGATCTGGGTGATAATTAGACCTGTTGGCTCTCCAGTGGAGGAGAACAGTAATTTTCGAGCGCAGTGCTTCTGTGCATCCTCTAAGGAAAGCACAATCATTCAGAAATGGAAGTTTGACAGGATGCCAGTTTTAATACACCCATTGAAATGTTTTCTTGTCAACAGTGGTACAGCCACATGTCCATCATGAGATTTTTCCTCTAGAAACTTCTTTGGCAGAGAAGAAACCACGAGGAATTTCCTCTCTTCATTGGATTTGTTTGGGGTTTTCTGCTCTTTGGTTTGGGATTGATTTATTTATTTATTAATTGTGGATTTCCTTTAAAAAGGGACATCAAGCAGAGAAAAGGGAAGATGCTTCTGAATCCCTCCTGTGTAGATGTCCTCATTACGGCTAACGATCTTTGGAGTCCTTCCTTTGGGGAATGATGGGCTGGGCAGCAGAGCCTGCTTTGGGAGCGATGGGGAGGCAGGAGGAGGATGGATTTTGGCACCTCTCTGGCTGCTGCCGCCTCTGCAGCCCAGCCCAGCCCTGCTGCTGGCTCACACGGCTCAGCAAAGCAGCTGCTCAGTTGTCCTGTATGTGCTGAATTCGGTGGCACGTCTCTTAGCTGCTTTGCTGAATCTGGGGTAAGAAAGTGCTTCGGAGGCTGCTTCCCACTTGCTTTCACAAGACTCAGATTTGCTGAGCCTGTCATACGTTGCTCTGAACATATAAGGGGGCTCTAAGGTGGGTGTAAATTACATTTTTGGTCAGCGGATGGCCCCTTAGCACTGCCAGCACTGCACAAAGTCGTGCTAGCATCGCAGAGCACCAGGTGCCCAGCATCACCGGTCCCCAGACGATAGTAAAGTGGCTGCCGGTGTGTTTCCATCTCCACAAAGCACAGACTTTTCAAGCCAGCCCTGTCCTGCCCGAAGCCACAGTGGGTGAGAGCATCCCACCAGCATCCTTACAGGGCAGCCCCGGGGGGGCGGGGTACGGGTATCACGGAGGCTCCGGCAGTTACATTAGCAATTTGGGGGAGCACAGCACACACTGAATGTTTCTTTTCAAAAATGAAAGACCTTTGGGCTGAGTTTTCCCTTTTGAAAAGGGACTTAGGTCAAAAATCTCAACAGTATATTGCGCTTAATGCCCGCACGGCGGCCAGATATCTGCAAGCCCTGAGCCTGGTGCTAATGGATGTCACGGGGCATTAGGCACTGCTGGAGAGCACGCTAGGAAATCTCCTGGGAGTTTAGGTGCTTAAAGATCTTTAAGAGATAAATGTTATGATTTATTGAAACACAGAGGAAGGGACTTAGCACTTGTCTAGGCTACTTTAAGGTAGAAATCTTCCCTTGCATCTAAGTCTCCCTTGCTGCAGTTTAACCTGACGAATGCTTGTCTTACCAAAAATGGCCAGGGAGAACAGTGAATTAATTCCCTTCCTCTTCCCAGCTCCCAGCCGTGACAGTCCCTGAGTCTTTTTCCAGATCTTTCCCCTCCAGGCAAGCAGTGCTCAGTGCCTCCTCAACCCCTCGGCTATCTGGAAAACAAAACCCTTGGGGTTTCTGGAAGTGCATAAACCCACATCCCACTTGCTGTAGGAAATGGCCGATAAGGCCCTCGTGGGCTCTAAAAACCACCCCGGCGCTTTGCAGCTGGCTGGGCTTTGCCGTGGGACTTCAGAGCATCCTCTGAGTCCCTTTCACCCGTCTGGGATTCCTCTCCCCCGTGGAAGGGCTGCCGCAGGGTAGGGATCTGCCGCTCGCTCCCGTTCCTGTTCCACGCAGCGATGCCCCTGGCGCTGGGCTGAACGCATTGAAGTGCTGTTAAAGCACCGGGGATCGGTGCTGGATGCGGGTGCTGAGCTAGAGATAACAGAGCCGGTGTGTGCTGACCTGTGGGCTTAACCCCCAGCCTCGCCACTCTCAGGGCTCCCGCTATCAGGATTGGTGATACGCAAGTCTGTGAAAACCCTCTCAGGAGGGGAGAGGGGAATCGATTTCACACTGATCAGCTCGGTTTTTCTCCGGAGAGTTATCCTAATAGCATCTGTCTTCTCTGGCTGGATTCAATTTCTTTCCCTGCTCCCACGTTTAAATGGCCTGCAAAGCGGGATGCACATCTAGCGCCAGCTCCCTGCATGTTTTAATTCTCCCGGTGTGCAGCAGCAAATGAGCATTTTTTTTTTTAATGAGTAAATGCCGGGATGGCAGAGGATGCTGCTGCACGGGCTACCATCCGCTGCCACGGATTGTCCAGGAGGAAATTAAAGCCACGGGCTTTGCTGCATTTCTTTCTTCTGCCGCCAGAAATGGCGGCAAAGCAGCTTCATTGCGAGCTTGGTTCCTGAATGAGGAAGGAGGTTTAATCACGTATGTGCAAAAGATATCCCCCCACGGCGAGTGTGCCAGGACGGCCGTGCTGCAGAGCATCCCTCCCCTCGCTGCGGGAGAAGGCTGGATTTGCACGGGACACGAGACACCCATCGCCCCTGCAACGTGAGGCAGAGCACAATCCTCCCTGTATCTCTTCCCAGTATAACACCACCTGTCTCACAAAAGTATCGTCAGGATTAATTTATATTTACACAAAGCCTGACAATCCCTGGTGGTAGAGCAGCAGGTGACTGCAAAGAAATGATTTGAAGGCAAAAATCACTGCTCGGTTTTTATAAGCAACGTTTCCCCGGATTGTCCAGGGACTTCAGAGCCCAGCGAGCAGCAGGTGATATCCGTAGTGACCTCCCCCAAAATAATTTTCCTCCTAACTCTTGGCAAAAGCCAGCTCCTAGCGATGCTCTCAACCACATCACTGCAGAGGGACGAGCTGTGGCCAGGCTCGCAGAGTCGCTCTTGCAGGTCATGTGAAAACATCGGGTGCCGACTCACATTTGGGGTAATTCTTTCCAAAACAAAGCAATTCCTACGCAACGGGCATTACGCAAATGGTTTTGCTGCCAAGGCAGAGAGAGACCTAAAAACGAAAGAAGGGAAAAAAGTCTTTTGTAAAGAAGAGGCTATTTAATTGCCTGCATCTTTTTGGTTGGTTTTGGTTTTTGGTTTGGTTTTTTTTTTTCTTTTTTAATTCAAGAAAATTAAAAATGGAAGCTTGGAAGATCTGGGTGATTGAAGATAGTGCTGGAGTGATGCTGAGCTGTTCAGCCCTGCCCAGAGAGCTCCGGGAGCAGCTGGCACAGTCCAGGGATGTCCGAGGGAATGCTGGCTGTGCTCCTGTGCCCTGCTTGCTTGCTTTTCATCTGAAATCCTGTATCCTGCGAGTGAGCCATAATTCATCCAGTTCTTCACCCTTGCAGCAGCTTGGCTCCTTATTTATATTATATATTAGTTTTAAAAGTTTCACTCAGGAAATCAGAAAATAATCTTCCTGAAGGTTCACGTACTTCAAAGTTAGACAATATAGTATCTATATAGCCGTGGGTTTCCACAGGGGTGATGTTGAGCCTTTGGTCACTTTAATGGGGGTGCCAGCTCTTGGAAACTGAGCTCTCCAGCAGTATTATTTCTTTTCTTAGGTATAGTTCATGCACTTCGTAGAAGTAATTCACATATGGTAAGGGGTATGCGGTCTACAGGGCAGAAATCAACAGTTTGACAGCTTCTGCCATCCTATTACCAAAGCCTGATTTCCTCTGTAAAACTCTTTGTCACCTATAAACGACGAGAGCTAGAATAAGAAGTGGGTATTGCTGTTATATAGCTGCAGGCTGTTTGTCCAAGCTATCTGTTGAATACTTATAAATCGCAAAGACATTTGCATAAATAATTCACGTGCCCACACAAAAATGTGCTGGGAGGAGGAAAAAGATGACGGCTGCTCTGCGGTGAGTGTGGCACCCATCGTGCCGTCCCTGCCCGGCTGGCTGGAGCCCCTTGCACCCAGCTGACACCCAAAGAGGGGATGCGGGGGCTCATCCTGAGCACCCTAGGGAATGCTTGTGGAGAAACGTGCTCAGGCTGTGCCAAGGACTGATGGCTGCTCCCGGCCGTGCCTGCGAGCAGTTCCCAAGCCCCGATTCCCCTCTTCCCCCTGGGGGACATCCCAGCAGCACTTCTTATAGCCCAGTTGCAGCAGTTCTGCTTCAGAGCCTCTATTAATCCTAGGGGGTTCTATTTTTTACACCTGTAACTAGTAGGAACATAGGTGAGTTAATTGAATCAAGCTTGATGTAAGTTTCTTCTTTATTTCTGATAATTTTTTTTTCTGATAATTTATTTCTGATACTACTTCTTAATTTGCCTCTCCGTGCTTGGGAGTTGGTCACATCGCTGTGGGTCTGCGTGCTGGCAGCTGGGCAGCGGAACGGGCAGCAGGGATAGGGGACCTGGGGGAGCCCCCCCTGCCCTGGCAGCCACAGCTCCTCCCAGGGCCTGTCACATTCATCTGTCTCCTTTTATAATCATGAGCAATAGTGTTTTCTCTCTTCACCCCGCTCCTGGCAGGACCGACGTATGAGAACACCGGAGACCTCGTAAATCTTGGTTACTGTCCTCACCAGCCAGCGCGGTAAAGGGACTGGCTGCCACAGCCCGAAGCGCTGCTCCGTGGACGTGACTTGGGCAAGTCCCCGCAGGGACATTCACCCCAGCTGGTGACCACAGCGGTGGGGCAGAGCACGCAACCCACATGCATGTCCTTTAGCCCCTAGAGAATCCTGCTCCTTGGGCACAGGTAAGGAAACAGAAACCTTGACAGCCCATTAGGGCATCCAATTTGCTCTTTCTCAGCCATCAGATTTAGGGTTTGTTTTCTTCATCACAGCACATCTCTACTTTGGTGCTTGCAGAGGCGGTTTCGGAGGCTGTTTTCGGTGACAGCTCCTCTGCTCTGCAGCTCCTGCAGCTCGCTCATTCCCATGCTGCGGTTTCAAATGCTCTTCTGAAATCCAGGAGCATCACGGTGCTGTCAGTCCTGCTCCAGGGCTCCCCAGCCCGTTGACTCCCGACCTTCCTCCAGCCCACCAGCTCAAGCACACGCAGCATCCTCCTTGTAACTTTTTTTCTGGTTTGGAGGTGAAGCGTGGGCGAGGGAGGCGGAGGTGCTGTCTAGAAACAAGCGCAGCGCCATGGATAGTGGCTGGACCAACATCCATTTTTTCACCTGCTCCATCATCCCTGCAGACCCTGGTGCTGCAGCAAAGCCGTGCTCAGACCCTGCAAGAAAGAGCTGTGGGTGCCTCTGGAACCCCCGGCGATGCCCAGCCCAGACTCCCTTGCCCAAAGGGAAGAGGTGAAGATTCCCTTTGGCAAAAGTGCTGGGCCTGGGGCGCAGCAGAGGCAGCTTTGCTTTCTGCCACTGGCTCTTTGCAGCATCATTTGTGATGCTTCCCAGGAGCAGTTGGTGGTGGCTCCAGGTCACCCACGTGCATTCCTGCTTTCTGCAAGGCCTGCGTGCTTACCCGAGACCTACGCAGCCTTCGGAATCCTGCCAGCAAGCTCAGTCCCTGGTTTCCCTCCTCCCGCACGGCAGGTTTGTCCCTTTGGGTCACTTACTCTTTGCAGCAGGGTCTTCCCTTGCCTGTGACAGCCCCAACACAGGGCGTCTGTCAGCCCCCGCTGCTGAGCACCACTGGCTCCATAACAAATACTCCCAAGGCTGGGAATGTTTTAGTGTGCCAGGTGAACGGCATCTCCAGAGAAGCCTCGCTGGGTTGTTTTCCAGCCTTCTGTTCCCTAACTCATTTCCATTTGTCACTTGCTGCATTTGTGGCTCCCGCTGCACGTTGGGGCCGGGTACCCCTCTGCACACCCGGTGTGGGGCTGGGAGGTGGCAGCCGTCTCGCCGTGCGCAGGAGCATCCCCAGCACAGGGAGCCTGGCCAGCCGTGCCCTCGCCCCACCTCCAGCAGCAGGGAGGGAAGATTTCACAGCCTGGTTTATGGTGGCTACTAAAACTAAATGTGCCATTTCCCTCCCTGGGAAACAGAACATGAAAAAATGAGCTGAATAACAGTGTTTTCTATTTCATCTTCTGTGGGGGCAGTGGGAATGAATTATTTAACAGGCACGTGGTGATGAGGAGCCAGACACCATGGGGACCACGGTGACATGAAGCATGAAAGGGTGATGGCAGAAGAGGACAGGATCCCCGGTGTCCCCCGGCGTGGTCGGTTGTACCCCATCCCTTCGGGTCGTGCTCTCGCCCAGCACAGCCGCGAGTGCTGGAGGCAGCTGCATGTCCCCAGCTGCGCCTGGGAGCCGGGGCTCTGCTGCCCACCCTGCAGCTACTCCATCTCTGCCTAAAGATGTTGGATAAAACCACAGCAGCACAGAAAGAGCAGGCAGAAAGCATCCTTCTGTGCTGCCCCAGCCCATCGGCATGAAGCAAGGAGAGGCACCCCTGGGTGCTGGTTTTCCCTCTGGACAGAGGTTCCCACAGCTGGCACAGCTCAGCCCAAAGTCATTTGCAGCCACAGCACAGACCCCATTGCTCGCCCTGTGCATGGAGCTGGAGCTTCAACCCAGCACCTTCCGGGAAGAAAAAGGATGATAGCAGCGGCACAGCAGCCGGGAGAGCGAGCTGGCAGGTGTGGAAGCAAAGGTCTTTGGAAAAACTTTGCATACTTAATTGGTCTCAGTTCAGAGTCCGGCCACCAGTCATCAAAAGCCTCCGCAGTCTGGCTTTTTAATGAGGGATTTTCATATATTAACACTTCATTAAGTCTGTAGCCAAGTCATTTTTAGGGCCATTTAAAATGCACGTGCCGCGTGGCCCTGACTCTCGCCTGGCTTCTTACAATAACAGTTGGTGCAGCCCATCATCCCCCGCTGTGCCTCCACCACCAGCTGTGGGGAGCTGGGAGCAGAGCTGCGGTGACGGGGGTGCAGATGTGAGCACGAGGTGAAGCAGATGAGGATGTGCAGACAAGAGCTTGGCAGCTTCATCTCCAGGTTGGTGGCTCCGGGTATCACTACTCCATGTCCCCCAGCCCCATCAATGCTGGGGGCTGCTTGGGCACAGCGGGGGCTCTGGCAAAAGCCCTGCCTCCCCAAAAGGCTCTTGCACATGCTCTTGAGTTGAAGCTGTGGACTGAAGGGCCCCAGGAACCAGATGAAGAACAGCTGAGGGCTTCACCATGAGCATCGCATGTGATCCCCAGCACCTGCATCACTGCAGTGACTGGAGCAGCGCCCTCGCTGCTTTTGCCGCCTGCAGCAATGGGTGCCGAGAGATCCGTGCCCCGCTGTTAATAGCTGGCTTGTTCCAAACATTCATGAGATGTTTTTAATTAGAAGTTTTGTATTTTAAAATAAATCCCCGAAAGCTAAAACTTACTCAGAAAACAACCATCTGTCATCCTAAAATAATACGAGCCACAGTAGAAACAAGCCATGGAAAACTCCCTGAGTAATGGCTGTGTGTACAGTAAAGTACAAGCAGGAAAGCAAAAGACTGAAACAGTGGTTCCCCCCAGCTGTTATTTACTATTACTCTTTTTATAAATTAAATATAACTGTATGTTAGCCCTTCAGCCTGCAGATGGAGAGATAAGAGTATGTACAGGCAGGGGCATGCTGCGTCCAAGAATTACTCTCAGGAAATATTGCTCCATTTGCCCTTTTAAACAGTCATTTCAGCTTATTACTGAGCACATCACTGTGGCTTCTTAGAAATCCTTCACCAATGCAGCAGTCCTTGGCCTCTTTCCCATTAAAGGATTGCAGCGCACATCAACAGGGTTATTAAATTAAGCCTCAAAAATTGGAGGGGCGTGTTTGCACCTTCCAGAGAGGACTAAGGTTAGCAGAAGGTTGAGTGGAAGAGGCAGCAAGAGGGCACCGAAGGTGAGCCCTGCGCTCCAGCCAAACCCCAGGGCAGTGGTCCCCTCTACGCTCTACCCAGGGGCTGGCGAGTCCTGCAGTCTTGTCTGAGTAGGTCCAGGGAACCTGATGTTTTCCCTGCGGCTGCCTCATTGCTGCAGCTTTTTCATGACAAAGGAATGGTGCCAAAATCTACCTGTAATATTTCCATCCCCTGGCCTCGTCCTGCTGCCTCAGCTCCCAACATGCGTGGCACCATCATGGTAAGAAACGTAATTTAGGTGATGGATGGGCACTGCTCGATTCCTGTAATATCCTCATGAAAATTTTAAACAGTGCAGATTACCTTACTATACATAGCTGCCTGCTCTGGGCACCCCTTGTGCGGCAGGGGACCCTCCTGAAAGGCTGGAGGGGTCGTCCGTACAGGCATGAAACTGGTCTTTCTGGTAAGAAGGCAGAAGGAAAGGAGCTGGGCTGTACTGGGACAAGGCTCTTGTGTTTTCAGGGAGAGGATGCCGGCTGGCAGGGCCAGACGTCGGTAACGCCAAGCTCGGGCACAGCTGCCCATGGTGTTGGTGCATGAGGCAAGGCAGGTTTTCCTGATGCTGCAGGGAGGTGAATCTGCCAGTAAGCAGCTTTGCAGTATTAGTGAGGCTAATTCTTTCGCTGGGCAGGAGCATTGTATTTCAATACTGCAAAGAAGGTATAATACCTTTTCCCAGACTTAGGAAGGTAATTCCAATGACCCCAACCCAGACACGGATCAGTGTTAATAATAACTTCCTAACATACAGCGAGTATGAGGACACCCTGCAGATGCCCTGAAGCATGAGGTCAGGCAGGTTTGTGATCCCAGTATCCAACCCTTCCCTTACCCGGACTGTCGAGCACCGCGGTGTAGTATAGCCAGCCCAGGAGAGCGTTAACCGTGGTGAGGGATGGGAGCTGTCAGCATGTCTTTGGCTCCTGCTCCTCCGCAGCCTGCTGCATAGGGAAGCGGAGGCACCCGCGTGCTTCCTGGGACCCGTACCGTGTCTGTGCACAAATGCACACACGAGCTGGATTTCGGCTCCTCCATCCCCTGACCAGCAATTTCTACTCACTGCTGTGAAGCTGATGGCACTGAGTGGCTCTAAATAGGTTTGTCCCCAGGACGCCTGCTTGGCTAGTCAAGGGCTCTGTCTGAAAGGCGAGCCAGCCTTCCCAGGTCATTCTCAGCCATTTTCCAGCTGCAGAGAAGTAACAGGCAGCAAATTAGTCAGCAGTGTATTGGGAATAGATTTTGTGGGAAGAGAAAGGGAGAGTGATGCAATCCATCCCCCGTGCCACTTGCAGGAGGTGTTTGCTGGGCTCAGCCTGAGCAGAGCCAGGCTTCCCAGTGCAGAGCATTTGACAGATACTAAAAGAAGAGTCAAATCCCTTTGATTTTTAAATGTCTGGGTCTTGATCCCATAACGCTGTCTGCGCTGCCTGGGAGAAGCCACCCGCATTGAGCGATCTTCATTTACATGTTGTAACAGTGATTTATTCGCCATAAAAGCCGTCTCTGCCTCCTCTGCCTGCTGTCTCCGCCATGCCCCAGTTCCTCTGCTGAAGCCCTGCCACGAGCTCGCTTTCACCCTCCTGTGCCTCCTTCGCAAGGGGGAAGGGAACAGTGCCAGCCTATCTTTACAAAAATCCTTGGGATTTATAGCTGTCAGCATCACCAGATCCATCATTTCTCCTCCAGTGATGTGTGCTACATAAATAGACTGGAAGATGGGAAGAGTGGAGCAGTGAAGCTGGTTGTTCTCCCCCGCAGAACTGAGACTATTCAGCCCCTTCCCCATCCCCAGGAGCTGAAGACCACGAGCTCCTGGGCTCATCTTGCCCAGATCCCCCTGACCTTCGGGCTCTGCTGCAGCCTGGATGAGTGCGGCCAGATGGACACACGGCTCTCCGGACCGGCAAGCTCTCCAGACCATCTCCAGACCCTGGTGATGCCGAGGGTGCAGGCAGCTCGTGGGAAAGACACCAGCTCTGCAAGGGAGAGAAAGGCAGAAGTGGGGAGGATATACAGGAGGAGCAGCTCATCAAAAGTACCCTGCAAGTTTGCTCGGAGCCCATACAAACAGCCAAACCCAGGCTGCTGAGGGGTGCGTGCTTTGGGGGGTGAGTGTCCCCCCACAAGTGAAGGACTGGAGCCTCGGAATACGCTGAAGGTTGTGTTGCTGGGGCATTATTGATGAGCCTCCCTGGAGGAGCTGGGACCGCTTCCCTGGCTCAGTGTCTGGGCACTGCAGCGCAGAAATGATTGAGCATCCCAAAGTCCAACCTGCAAGGGAATAACTCTCTTTTAGTTCAGACCCTAAAGAGACTTAATAACTAACTGAGCTTCTGCAGAGGAGGTGCCCTGCCTGCCTTGCCTCGCTGCATTATCAGATGCCCCGTCCCGCTGTACCTCAGTGCCCAGGGAGAGCCCACAGCACCTTGATTACACAGTCATTACTAATTAACAGTTTTGCTCGTGCTTGAATGCTGTGATGGAGGCACGGCTCATGCACACAGCTAGGTATTGCCCTTCTCCAGAGGAGCCACGCTTTAAACAGGCAAGATAGAGCAAGAAGGGAAACTGAGGCACAGAGCTATGAAAAGGGTAACCTAAACCAGCAGCAGCGCTAACTTATCTTCCGAAGCCGATGCCTCTCCAAGAAGCCAGCGTGACCTTCGAGGAGTCTTCCTGCCTCGCTCTTTGCCTTTGCACCGCCGCGCAGGGCAGGAGGTGATGCCCTGCTCATCACCATGCTGACAAGAGGAAGAATCACCCCTTCCCCGTGAAGAGCAAGGCATCGCCGTCTGCGACAGCTCTGCTGCAGATCTAGTTAGACCCCAAACTTTCCTCTGAGTTGGTAAATCTCCTGCTCTCGCTGCCCATAATCTTCCTGCTGATTACTCCAGCGGCACCACTGCTGAGGAGTGAGGGAAGGCTTAAGCAGGCAGGGACTGCAGCCCTACACATTTAATCAGATTGTTTTGACCAGATTTGCTTTTTAAAGCCTCAGAACTTCAGTGGGGCTTTTTTATGTTGAACCTCTCCCTGTGCAGACACCGGATTGTTTCTGGCCAGCTGAAAACCTTCTGCTACATGAAGTAATTTTCTGTTAGAGAAGCTTTTGCAGTGGAAAACGTGGCTCATCGGTAAAATCAAGCCAACGGGATTGTAGCTATTGATTTTTTCCCCACTTCTACCACTATTCAGCTGCCTAGAAAACATTGCTGTAGCAAATGATAGTCACTTTGGGGCAGCCTTGTAATTGCAGGAGCTCAGCAGACAGTGTACCTGCATGTAACCTTGTTGTCCTACCAGCAAAATTTTCAAAAAATTGAAAGAAACTGTTTAAAATCTGTGTACAGACACCACAAAAAAAGAGCCAACTAGCCACGCACAGGCCTGCACTCTGGCCGAGGCTGTACGGGTCAAGAACGATGAAGTCTCCTTCCTTGTGGTTTTTAAACAAGAAGTTGCCAAACACAGCCGTCCCGGGGAGTCAGGACTATAATCCCTGGGGATGCATCTGTACGGCCAGGAAGGGATGTAATTGCGCTGCAGACAGGGTTGAGCTTGCTTTAACCTGGAGTGCTGGGGGCTGGGACACAGGGTCAGCTGAGCGGGGGGCTTCGTAAGCTGCCAAGGTCAGCTCTTCCATGGGCGCATGCTCCATGACCCACCCGCGCAAGGCGAAAGGGGCTAAGGCACGCGGGGAAAGCGCATGAGCACACGCATTAACGCCACTGTGCCACACTGCCAGCAGCTGAAGCGCTGCGGTGGGCAGCCGTGCAACATGTTGCAGCTTGACCTTGGCTCTGACCTGCCCGGTCCCGCTGGGAAACAGCTGCCGCTGAAATCCCACAAGATCCTGCCTTCGGAAAGCTGCTCTCTGCTGTTTCATCATCTCCTTCTCCACGCTCCTCAGCAGCAGCACGAGCTCCCCTCTGCCGGCAGCTCGCCCCATGCCAGCCCTGCCTGGCACACCAGTGAGCCAAGGTGTGTCAAGCAGGGACCGCTGGAAAAAAAGCATCTACATCCCAAAGTGCCGGCTCCCTCCAGCAGCGTTCCTCAGAGCGAAGCCATGAGCTCTGCCCAGCCTGAGCATTTGGCGCAGGACGCCCGATGAGCGCAGCACCTAACGACGCTGCGCCGAACTAATGGGGAGAGATGGTTTTGGAGCAGGATTGTGCTGCCAAATTGGAGCTGGGCTGTGGTGACCTCCTTCGGAAAGCCCCTGCTAAACAGATGGGAGCAAAATTATGTTGGCAGCATAGGATGATTTAAAGATAACTGCATTCAGATTTTGTCTCCAGCCCAAAGAGATGACAACAGTGAGTGACAGAGCTGCCAGGATTTGAGGTCGATGCAGGGTAAATGGCAACCAAGGCCCAGAAATCCTGTACCCTGGGAACTGGGTTTCTTGTGAACCCCTCCCCAGTGCCGGGCTGCCTCGCAGCATCCCGGACCCTCCTCTGCCCCCTCCCCTCATCAGTGCAACAGCTGCCCCGCTGGGATAAGCCCCTTCCAGCATCTGCTGAGTCTCAGCGTCTGGTAGCTAATTAGCTCTACAGCAAGCCATCATTAGGAGGCCCAATCAACGTTATTTCATTTATAAACAGGAAACAGCTGTCCCTTTCTTTGCCATACAGAGCTAATTTTAAAGTGCATTAACCCCTTTGGGGAGAGGGGCTCCTGCAATCTGACCTTGGGTGCTGTGGGGCTGCGTTACGCTCGTACTTGTCCGGTGCCTCCGAAAGCTTTTGGATGCAGCACATCCCCACAGCACATCCTCGTTTCAGCACAGACGTCACCACCTGGGTCCACGTGAGCTGTGGCCAGGGGGACAGAGAGGAACTCTGGAACCTTCCCCCGCGCTGGAGCCCCACAGGAGGGTTACACAGCAGAGGATGTTTTCCTAACCCTTGGAAACATCTCCACATTGCGGTTTAGAGAGACCTTCGGGTAAGAATTACCCAGGGTGTGGGCACTGGCTTCCCAGGGAAAACAGATAACGAATTTTGCAGCTGGGTCAGAGGGGAAGAGTCTGACCCTGCAGCCAAGCTGTCCCAGAGTTAACTCCGACGGGCCCCGCGCAGCCAGGAGAGCAGCAGCAGAGGCACGGCGTGAGCTGCAACGAGCCATCCATCACCGTCTCCAGCAATTTGTCCTGTGTCTTGGAGCTGTCACGGACCTCATCGGCTCCTGCAGCTCACCAGCCCACGTGCTGCTGGTGCCTGCCAAGCAGAAAGGACATCAGGAATAAGCCTGCCATGGCTTTCCAGGGCACATTACAGATGCCCCAGAAGGGCAAAGATCCCGGTTTTCTTTGCACACCGTGGCATCACGGCTGATTTTGCCTTCATTTAGGATCTGCTGCCCACAGAGGTGGAAACATCTCCTGCGGCACTTTGCCCTGCGCTGAGCCTAGCTGCAGGAGGGATGGAGCCGGCTGGATGCACAGCGCTGTGACCATCCTTGGAGCTGCCTGGGTGGAATCCTTGCGACCTTGCGATGGAGATGGCTCACACCGCTCAGACATCCCTCCTCTGGCAAGTCAGCACCTCCCAGATGACAGGGAAGGTGAGTTGTGCAGAGGAGGTGGCTGGACCGTGGCATTTTGCCTTCTAAATGGAAAAGAATTGATTGTTGTCCCACTGCAGCTCAGCTGGAAGCTTCACCAGCCTCCTCAGTGCCTGATTTTCTGTACCCCGTGCTTAAAGCAGAGAGAAATTGGCTTCATCATATAGTTTCTACCCACCACCCTCAGTGGTTGGTCCAGTTTAAGGCACCTGAAGACTATCATAGCCTTGCAATGAGCTGTTTAAAACAAACTCCTGGACTGTCCTTCTGCTCTGGGAGCTTGTTTCCCCTCCGCCTTCACAGAGCCAGCCGGGAGCGAGCAGCGCTGCAGGGACCCACACTGCTGGGGGGGCTCAGCGCGGGGCACGGTGGAGCCGATGCACATGGTGAGAGTGGGGGTGAGCCCGATGTCGGGGTGCCTGGCCGAGGCAGGTGAAACCCTGGGTGTGCTGCACCCATCAGCCGCTCTGGGCAGGAGCGATGGGAACGCACCTCGGCTGCTTTCCAGGTGAGATGGAGCATGGATCCCATGTGGGAAAATTCGGCAGTTTGCCGGTGCGGAGATTAACATTCAGCAGCGCAGGCAGCGGCAGTGAGCTGGGGTTATTCCTAACGCATAAACACCATCTGCACCCTCGGAGCGGGGCCCAGCGCCTCTCGCAGTGGCACAGGTTGCGGCACCTGCTTGGAGAAGCTCGCAACGTGGGTGATGCCCTTGAAATCCTGCCCTGCCACCCCCAGGTCTGCCCAGAGCAGAGGAGAAACCAGCTGGATAAAAGAGAGAAACAGGGAGTGAGTGGAGGGGAAGGATGAGCTGGGAGCCCATCAGCCCCTGGAGATGCTGTCATGGGGGCCAGTGTGCTGGACCACGCCAGGCACTGGTGTTCCTCCATTGCTGGTGTCGGGGGGGCTGCGCAGGCTCAGCTGAAAGGCTTTGGCATTAGTGTCCAGCCCAAGAAAGTCCATTTTTACATCCCATTTGAGGTATTCTCCCAGGTTCCCAAAGGGCCTTTCTGAGAAAAATTTAAAAAAATTTATGTATTTACAGGGAATATCAGACAGGACAAATTTTTCTGCCTTTTTCCCATTTAGCACCCTGAAGATAAAAGCTTGTGGCCTCCTTAGCCTACATTCACATGCCGGGATCTTTTACTTTTCTTTTTTTTTTCTTCTAACCTAGTTACATTCCCATAAATGTAGTCTGGCCTGGAGGTATTAAAGATGTAGTGAGCGGCAATGCAGCCCACACGCTCCCAGCTTGGTGGCGGGGGCTGGGCTTTGGGAAGAGCCTGGTGGATGGCGGGAAGCCGGTATACTGGGATTCAATGGGAAAAAACAGGGGGATTCAATGACGAAGCCAGAGGGGACAGGGATGTTTTATTTGAATGTCTGAGAACAAAAATGAAATGCAACGATGATTTGCAGAATGGAGAAATTAGGAATGGGGAAGGGAAAAACTAAGAGAGTGGATGGAGGCGGTGGGCATCGCTGTCTGGGGGCTTTGGCAGAGCCTTAATTAAATTAGGGCTCTTTATAATATAATAACCAACTTTCTTCCCAATCACTCATAGTTTATTCATGCGTTGCTCATTATTTTTGGAAACCCTCCACTTTTCCCCCCTCAAAAGGCACTTTGCTTGAAATGTTAATTATCACCTGAGCTCCGGGTGCCGGCTGGGGCTCCGATCCCTGTAGCGAGGCTGTTCGAACTCTGCCACCGCCGCCTTCCAAGGCTTTGGTATTACACGGAACTTCTTCCATCGCCATTAGCATATGCAGTAATTTATACAGGGTTTTTAATTGAATACTCAGATCTCGGGGTCACGTAGGGAAATCGAACACTACCAGGAGTGGCTTCAGCTCCTGAAATGCCTGGGGGTGGGTGCAGCATGGAGGGTGGCAGGGGGTGAGCTCAACCCAAGGAAGATGCTGATGGCTTTAGGAAGGAGAATGGTACCCGTGGGGGTCAGGAGGGTCCCCACTGCCCATGATGGGGCAGTTCCTGGCCAAGAAGGGGAAAGAGGAGAGCGAGCATCTCCAGCTGCATTGGGGAAACTGAGGCATGGAAAAAATTTAAAGCAGCTTAACACAGGCTACCTGTCTGTGGCTGTTCTGTTTTTCCCTAAAGACCCCCGAGTGCTGGCTCTGATTTGTTTCCGTGGTGTGTTTAGCATCATTCTGGGAAACGCGGAAATAATAATAACTATTAAAGGTAATAATATGCAATGATCTGATGACTCATGGGTTAACTCTCACTCACAGACAATTATTCCCAGAATGTAAAACATTTTAACAATATTAATGGTGAAAAAGAAATGGTGGCCCTTTTGTAGGGATTTTTTTGTTTTAAACTTCCGTTAATTCTTTGTTCAATTTGATGCATATTCAAAATGGTGTAAGAGGGGCCCTCACTGTTTCAATTAGCATTAATGCACAATTATTTTTCTCCATATTTATGCTGCTCTTGCAGGGCATGGTTTTGGTTGTTTCTGGGAAGGGGGGGGGGGTGTTGATATTTGTATGTTAATTCAGCATTTAGAATATCCTTCTCCCCAAACTGTTTGCATGGTGATAACGTATAATGAGAGGGAGAGAGATTTATGGCTAAAAGACTAGAGGAAGAAAAGGGCTGCCTATCAAAGCAGGAGATAAATCCTGGCTTTTACCAGATCATAAGATATAATTGCATCTAACACAGAGATTGCACAGAATCAATTCATTCCTCAGCACTGTTTACTGCCGGGAATTTGCAGCAAATAAACCAGCCTTAAAAATGTCTCGACCCTGCGGCACGGTGGTGTTTCCTCGCCGTGCTGGGGCTGGGATGAGCGCCCTGGCCACGGGCTGTGCCGCCCTGCCCTGCCGCTGCCGGGGGTCTCACCCCCATCCTGCACCCGTGGGTGCCGCACTGCTCTGCTCTGAGATGCGTGATGGGGACAAACTGGCTGCCAAAGAGCTCCTTGGGAGCTTGGGGGTTTGTGACACCTCTGCGCGCTGGGATGGGAATGGGGGGATCTCCGTGCGCAGTTGTTTTGCCTGGAGGAGATATTAAATTTTGAAGTGCTGGTAGTCACCTCCCTCCCACGCAGCGGGGCGAGTGGGAGACTGAAACGAGCTTCCCCCATCCCTTATCTTTAGAGATACAAAACCTTGATTTTGAAACACCTCTTTTTTTTCTTTATTCCTTTGAAATATTTTTTCTTTATTCTTTTACAACACTTTTTAAATTTTATTCTTTTTTAAAACTTCTTATTTCTTTATTCTTTTTGAATGCTTCTTTTCCTCTATTCCTTTAAAGTACTACTTACTTTTTAAAATGTGGGTTTTTTTCCTTAGCCCTTCTGCATCCCAACGTAAGGACATCGGGGTACAGAGGAGGGTGCCTCGGTGGCAAAGCCAAGTGTCCAGCCCTCGGTCCACAGCAGGGTACCAGCGCAGAGCGAGGGGCTGGTGCAGGATCCCACCCGCAGCTCAGCACCGTGAGGCTTCCCAGGCTTCAGCAGTGATGAACCTCCCCCCCATTCCCTTCCCATCAGCTGCTAAAGAAGTCTTTTACTTTTTTTGAGCAAAGAGACAGACGAAGGCTCTGGGGAGTGGCACAGGCGAGCGCGGTGCATCAATCTTCCCACGGCCCCTTTGCAGCGGTGCTGGCTGGGCGGGAGGGAGCTGAGCCCAATTGATGCTTGTTAGCCATGCTTTAAAAGGAAAATAGTTTACAGCTTCCACTCGGGGAGGGAGATGAGCCTGCTGTTCTCTTCTTTAGAGGTGGGAAAAGGGCTGGTGTGGAGATGGGGAAAAGCTTGTGCTAGCGGGGCTGCAGCCGAGGGACGAGCTGCTGGCACCCGGGGTCCGTGTGCTCTGCTCCTCGGTAGGGAGGCTGCTGCAGGTCTTGCGGGTCTGGGGGAGAGGGGCTGGGATCTGCTCCCCGCTGCCTTCCACTCGCCTCTCCTTTCTGCTCCAGAGAAGGGGGGATTGCGAACCATCGGGCCGTTTCACCCGGGCAGGAGCCGAGGATGCTCCCACGGAGGGGCTGCACAGCATCCCTGTGGTCCACCAGTGCACGGCTCTTGGTGAGCCCGTCGCCAGGCTCAGGGATGCTCCAGCCTTTGCCTCTCCTCCTGCGCTGAGCCCACCCCAGCACCCAGCAAGGACTGGGGATGGGACAAAGCAGGAAGAGTTGCAGAGGGGTCTGGTTTATTCCCCAGTTTAGGGGCTGAACGTGCTGCAGAATTCCCTGAACGGAGCCATAAAAGCAAGCCAGAAAACCCCTCCCTTTCCCACTCAGTTCCATAAATCACACGTTGATTCAGGGCCCTCTCAGCCATGAGCTGGTGGCTGGGAAAGCCTGACCTGTAATAAATGCAGCAGCAGCGATCCCTCTCCCTGCGGCGCAGGTTTATGGAGGCACGTGTTGGGGAGGGGGATGCTTGGGTGACCTGGTTACTTTGGGTGAACTCCTCATCTGCCTCACCGAAACCATCACGAAATCTGCTCAAGGAGCTGGTGCTCCACATACCCCTTAATTCCCTGCGAGTCACCCGTTGCCTCTGGTGTAGGCTGCATTTTAATTGCGGTTTCAGTCCCTTACAGTTAACTCCTATTTGTACACCAGGGGGAACAAGCCTCGGTACAAACCTTGGCTTGCTGTTGAGGGTGCTGCCATAATTAGCACCACTGAAATATTTCTGCTGGGCTCCAGTTCACCTCAGCTGCTGCATGGTTCTGAGTAAGTACATGAATCCAACTGGGCAGCTGTTCTCTGGGTCTCAAAGCTGGAAAAAAGGAGGAAAGAAGGAAAAGCCGAGTGGCAGCATCTGCCTGTGGCTGGGGAACCTCCCGACGAGCTGCAGACAGTGCTAATGAAAGGGAAATAATTACAAAATTATACCTTTCTGGCAGATATTTAGGGCTTGTGAACGATGATGGTAAATGGAGCGGGTAATGTCCCATCCACTGAGTCTGGAGCCAGCAGCTCCGACTGCGGTTATGGCAAGGGTGGGTAAAAAGCAGAGCCAGGATTCTCCAAGGAAGGTGCCAACGTGCAGAAACGCTGAGTCCTGATCCTGCATTTGGCCTTGGGCCAAACCATTGCCGAACTTCAGAGAGGGCTCCTGCAGCCAGCAAGGAGATGGAGGATTTAAGACCTAATTTCCCATTAAATGCGTACAAGCTAAAAAGGGCCAAGGGGATTTCTAATGCCAAAGAACATCTGCAACGGCGAGATGAAGAGTTAGGGACAAAGATATTTATAGATTAATTTATTTTGGCTCCTTTTAAGAGCTTCGGAGGCATCCTTTTGTCCCCTAAGAGCTGGTTTCTGTCAAAGGCAAAAAGCTCCAGCAAGGCAGGGGCAAGAGCGGAGCTGAGCAAGGACCCGGCTGCGCTGGGGAGCCCGGGGTGTCCTGGGCTGCTCTCCTGGGGCTCAGGGAACGTTATTTAAACTGAAGAGCGCGAACCAGCACTGAAAAAGCACCAAGACAGACCCTGGGGTGCAAACACAGAAGGTTTCAGCCTAACCTCCAGACCATGGTCCCAGCAACCAATATTTGCCCTCTAATTGCTGATTTTTCCCTTCCCAAGAGCCAAGCGATGACATTATTCCTTCAGGCGAGCAGCAGGAGCTCATGGCTCGAGCTCTGAAGAGCTGGAGGTTCAAACCTCATCCTTAGCTCATTAGAGTCCCTCAAGCAGAAGATATTTAAATATTGGGACCCTACTGTTCCAAGCTTACAGGGAGGTGTATATTAAAGCTTCCCTTATTCCCTAACCTGCCGTTGTAAGTCGCATCAGCTCAGCTCAATTTCCTTGCACCTTGTGTTATGATGGGGAGTAAAATACACCCTGGAGAGAGCGTGTCCAGCACTGGGGACACCGCACAAGGGCAAGTCACCAACCCAGCTGCAGGCACGGGGGATACACAGCTCGGTCTGAAAGCAAACATGAAAATACAGCAATTTTAGGAAGTAGCCAACAATCTTTTAGTAAGTTAAAAATGCAGTTGTGAGTGTTCTTCTGGTTCTGAATTTTGTCGAACATCTCTCATCGCTTGGGAAAGATCCTGATGACAAGAGCTCATGCGCCTGCCATGCGGGCTCCTAATTTCATAGTTCACTGTATTAGAAAATAGGAGGAGGATTTGAAAAAAAGGAAGAAGTAGTTTAAAACACCTCACAGCTCTTTATGGCAGAGCAGACCTGGGTCCTGAGTCGCAGCAGATGTGGGAGCGAGACGTGCATGCAGAGATACATGCCACAGATGCATTTATTTTAGGATACGCTTAGCATTAATGCACACACGTATGTTTGGGGGCTGAATACAGTTGTAGGAAAACTGAATACAGTTGTAGGGCACCGTCAGGTTAGGAAGGGGGTTACTGTCCCCGCAGCCCCCATTCCAGGTCACGGAGCTGCAGGGCACACGTGTGCACACACATCCCCTGTGCGAGCCTGACTGATGGTGCCCAGCTGCTGCTCTTTGATGCCTTTTCCAACAAGCCTGCCCCACATTGGCAAACCTTGGCCATCATCATCATCACCCAGACCCTGCCCGAAAAATTCCTTGGCTGTGACGGCTACGGGGCAGCGCACAGTCCCTGCATTTGCTGATGAACCGTTGTATAAAGCGTCGTGTTGCCCTGCACATCAAGCATCTCCCACAGCACCTACCAGAGCAGGATCCCAGATGCCGTGCTCATCCTTGCCACGCAATGATGCACAGCCGGCAAACACCAATCCATATTCATGTCTATTCATGCATATGGATATATAAGCAGCTATGTCCTAAATGCACGCAGGGGTGTATATAGGGGTCGGTCTGCGTGTTTCCCAGGGATCTGTAGGCTTGTGTGAGTGCGCAGCTGAGAAAAGCTGCTGCAGTCACAGGTGCGCATTTGCAAAGCTGTCCATACCTATATACCTACATGCACATTTTTAACGTCTACGGGGACTCGAGGCTTACAGCTCTTACACAGGCAAGTTACAACGTTCTGGGCTGCTTTTGTAAGATGAAGAGACTAAGAAATAGTGCTCCTCACCAAAGCCCATTGAAAATCCCACATCTTTGGGAGATATCCATTCCTTTCTGCCTTGCTCTCTCCGCAGTGTTTGAATTTCACAGGCACCTGAAGAGGCACTGTAAGCGGATGGGGAAAAATAAAGTAAAGCAAGATCGATACAGAGCAGTCGGTGCAATTCATGTACATAAGAATGGACTCTGCATCTCTCTCATTCTGTATATTTTTCTGACAAGTCCCACAATATGAAGGAGACGGGTATTTCCCACCTGTTCAGTGACTTGCTGTGAGCAGTATCGTAATGGCACCCAAAGGGCTTTGGCTCAGACTGTTGTGTCTTACCAGGGAGGGGGAACGGGGAGCAGGGGCTGTAAATCCCTCCTGTGATGGGGATCTGGGGACAGGCTGGAGCCCTCCATGGTGGCAGGCTGGGGTGCTGGTCAGCTGCAAGCACCTGCTTACCTCCATTGCTACTATTTCTCCTAAATAAAAAGAGGTGCTGAGCCAGCTCTCCCATCTCCATACCAATGTCCGAGGAAAACTGGGGGGTGAGAGGGCTATTTAGCTCAAAGCAGGGAGGCAAGAGACCTAAAGGGCTGCTGCAAAGACCAGAGGGAGCTGCTGTTCCCCACCCCCATGCTGGGATGGGAAGAAATCACAACAAAGGGAGGATAGTAAGAAAACCCTGGCTGTGGGAAGAGTGAAGATGCTCTGAAGGCTTCCCCAGGGTGCCAGACAGCATCTCAGGGCTTGTCTACGCAGCAACAGCAGGAGCATGCATCTCGAAAAAGCCGTGTGATTTTTAAGGCAGATGAATTCAGCTGGGTTTTGGCTGGAAGCTGGAGGAGGTGGAGAGAGAAATTCCTTTGCAAAGGAATTCCAACCTTTAAGCTCGCCAGCGCTGAAGGGTGCCAGCCCAGGGTACACAGCCCCACGCGTGGCTGCTCCACACCGCCCGTCCCAGCCCCACCGCCGGCCTCGGCTGCATAGAATCATAAAATCGTTGAGGTTGGAAAAGACCTTTGAAATGATCAAGTCCAACCGTTAAGTAGGCTTGGTCCCCCCCCTAGTGTCAGAGCGACGGGGGAGCCCGGGCACACGCTGGCACCAGCTCTGCCTGCAGCAGCGAGGGTGATCACAGGATCGCAGAATCGTTTCGGCTGGAAAAGATCTTTCAGATCATCGAGTCCAACCGTTAACCCAGTTGGTTAACTGCCAAGCCCACCACTAAACCCTGTCCCTAAGTGCAACATCTGCACATCTTTTAAACACCTCCAGGGATGGTGACTCCACCACATCCCTGGGCAGCCTGTTCCAGCGCTTGACAACACTTTTGGTGAAGAAATTTTTCTTAATATCCCACCTAAACCTCCCCTGGTGCAACTTGAGGCAGTTTTCTCTCAGCCTAAATATCAGCAGATGAGCCTCAAGTGCCATTTTCAAGTTACTTGAAATACAATGTTCAATCATAAACAGACCACAGACCTTTTCCTCTAATAAACAGCAGGAAATTTCCAAGGGATTGGTTGTGCCGTAGCTCCAGCCGCCTATAAAAATCTACAGGAACAAGTAGTTTGTTGCAGTGCTACTAGATCAGTAAGTTGAAGTAGTGAGTACACAAGCTCCTATTTCTGCCCTGAGTGTGCTTTGGGGCTCTATTTTAGACCAGACTCTTAGACCTAATGGCTCTTTACACGCATGGATCGAAGGGGCACTCGTTAGTTCAGACCCAGCTGCCCCCAGGTCATGCTCCAGGCTTCATCCCTTCCAGCTGTCCATCATCTGCAGCATCAGAAATAGAAGAGGAGGGGGTTGCTCAGCTGTGTTTGCAGCGTCTGAGAGCTTGGCGGGGGAAGGAAAAGCAAGCCAGAAAACTCCTGCGACCAGAAAATACCCTTTTTCTCCTCTTTTTCCCCTCCCAAACTGATAACATGCCCACCCAGCCCTGGAAGGAAGGTGTAGGTGAGCTCCCTGCAGGGGGAATCCGGCCACCAGCCAGATCGGTGCAGCGTGCCGGGCTGCCCTGGGCAGACAATAGGGAATTTAGTCCGGTTTTCCACAGCTTGCAGGAGGACGGATGATACCTGATCTAGCATAAAGCTGTCATACACACATAGCCTATCAAAACTGCCTGAGCAAATATGAACTGGCAGAGTGAATTTATACTGGATCAGTGTGTTATGTCATATAGCCACAGAGGCTTTTTATCTGGTGCTAGAAGCCCTGAAGCTGGATTTACAGTGCCATGAAACCCTGTGCCTGCTCTCTAGAGATAGGGAGTCAGTTTATCCCAGGAGGAGCAGAGCACCTTTCAATCCATCTTTATGCAAAGATGGATTTTTATGGGAAGTATTATATTTCTCCTTTCTTATAATGCTGTTGACACAGTTTGTTTCGATTTTGACTTGCCTCACCCACGCCAACGTGCAGCGGCGCAGACACAGGCACGACAAGTGCTGAGTTTGCACCAGTATTTATGTACATGCAAATCTCTTCACTTTGAGGCAAGCCGTGAAAATCCGTCTCTATCTTGAGCCAAATCCTTAGAAAAAAAAAAAATTCTTACGTATCCCGGGGTCGCCCCAAGCACCTTTGGCCGTTGTGTGTCTGAAATGTGGGCTTTGCGGATGATGCATCCAAGATTTAATGCCATGCAAGCAGTAAATAAATAAATAAAGGAAGGGGAGTTAATGCAAAATGTTAGTGTTTCTCAGACTACAAAGTGGAAAATACCGACTTGAAATAAGCAAGAGATTTGCAGAGCTAGGCTTGGAAGGAAAGCTGGCTGAAGAGCCGGCAGAGATGACGTGGTGCCTTTGAAGATGCTCCCTTGGCAATAGGAGCTCAGCAACCTGCAGGAACGCACATGTCAGGCCAGAGGTGATGGAGAAATGGACCGATGGAGCGGTGAGCTGCCATCAGCAGACAGACAAGAATAAACAAGGAGAGGTGCCTGTTCCTTTGGACTTCCCTAATATTTTGTGCCTTTTGGTCTTGACCACTGCAATCAAGCTTTTTGCAGCATCCCTGGGTACTCACTACTCCTTCTGCCAGCACACACACACGTCTTTTCTCCCAGCACAGCCTGTAGCAGACCCTGGGGTTTCAAAGTGACCCCCTGGGCCACAAAGAAGGAAGAAGCGAGACAATCGGATGTGATTGCAACCCCTGGGAGAATCTAGGCTCTTGACGCAGAACTCATCCAGGGAAAGCAAGGCTAAAGCATCCTTCCTTCTTTTTAATGGGAGAATCTATGGGAGTTTCCAACAGCCCATGAACTCCAGAGCTGCCACAAAGGTTGCAGGCAGGACCAAGCCCCTGGATGCTGCAGATGACCCAGCGTTACGTGCTCCCTGGTCCTCTGATTTCTCAGCAGCCAGCAGGAAGCTGGTGAGCACCGGGCTGGGGTGGGAAGGCTCCAGCTTAGGAATTTCTTTCTGCCAAGGATATTTCCATGGTGGTCTCAGAGTCTTGGTGGGTGGCAGCAAGTCCCTGGGTGTATCTGCAGCAGGATGCTGGGTCTGGGGAGCTGCTCCCACCCCACCAGCAGGCACTGCCTCTATAGCTTGCTTTAACAGCATCACGGGGAGGGTTTCTCCCAGCAGACAGAGACCAAGGCAGCAGCTTTAGCAATCAGCAACAGGGGTCTCCTTGCAGGAGTAGAGCTGCAGGACCTTGCTTTTGACATGAGCAGGGAACACAGGGTTTCTTGGTGCTTCGAGAGCTGCTGTTGCCTTGAAAAGAGAGAGAAAAAGGGGAATTGCTGGCACTATTTGCAGCTTGAGCGGTTTTTCTCTTGCAAATCATAATTACCCTCATTAAATCCATCACTACAGGAATGGAGACACAAGATGAGTAATACAGACGAAAAGATTCAAGCCCAGATTCAGGGCCTCATAAAGCCCAGGCAATGGCAGGGCCCTGATGCGAGGGAGGATCGGGGTCATCAGCAGAACAGCCTTTAAGAGGACCCCTGCCACCCCGAGACCTTCCAGCAGAACCAGAGGCAAAGCCGCTGCCTACTGACTGAGCTGCTCGTTCTCCTCCCTAATCCCACCATTGCGCAGGAAAACCTGGGGGCAGCCTGCCTGTGTACCACAGGGAAGGGGCTCTCCCATCGCACCCCTATTATTATTGCACTTCTATTATTATTATTTATTATTATTATTGTGTTCCTGTTATTGCTCACCTGCTATTGCACCTGCAGTAAAGCCGGGGCTGTCACTTGCAAAGCTCCCGCAGAGAGATTTTAGTGGAAGGTGTTTCCAAACCCCAGTAAACAGGTCCCTAATAACTTCCCAACACACTCTTAACAGACCATAATTCTGTTTTTAAACTGCAATCAAATCCTTTCGTTCAGGCAGTAGTTTCAAATGTGGCTGGTAAATACAGCATAGTGGGTTTGCGTGGCAAGGGTTTGGTAGCCGGGAGGGATACGGGGGTGGCTTCTGTCAGAAGTTGCTAGAAGCTTCTCCCATGCCCAATGAAGCCCGTGCCAGCTGGCTCCTGGCCGGACCTACCGCTGGCCAAGGCTGAGCCCATCAGCAACTCTGGGATAATGGATTTAAGAAGGGGGGAAAAAACCTGTGCAACTGCAGCAGGAGGGAGGAGTGGGAATAAGTGAGGGCACAGCCCTGCAGACCCCCGGGCCAGGGCAGGAGGGGGCAGGGGGGCTCCTGGCCCTGGAGCAGAGGTTCCCTGGCAGCCTGCGGGAAGCCCCCAGCGAGGCAGGCTGTGCCCCCAGCCCACAGGGGAGCAGACATCCCCCCCCAGCCCATGCAGGACCCCACGCCGGGACAGGGGGTGCCTAAAGGAGCTGTGACCCATGGGCAGCCTGTGCTGGAGCAGCTGCTGGCAGGACCCATGGCCCGTGGGGAGAGGGTGCTGGGCTGGGGCAGGGATGGGGACCCCGTGGGGACCCGTGCGGGAGCAGGCTGTGCCTGGGGGGCTGCGCCCATGGGAGGGACCCACGCTGGGGCAGGGGGAGAGGATGAGGAGGAAGGAGCGGCAGAGACAGCGTGTGGGGGACTGAGCACAGCCCCAGCCCCAGCACCACTCAGCGGGAAGAGGGAGAGACATCGGGGTGAAGTGAAGCCTGGGAAGAAGGGAAGGGCAGGGGGGAGGTGGTTTTAAGATTTAGTTTTATTTCTCATTATTCTACTCTGATTTGATTGGAAATCAACTAATTTCCCCAAGTCGAGCCTGTTTTGCCCATGACAGGAATTGGTGAGTGATGTCTCCTGGTCCTCATCTCGACGCACACACCTTTCGGGACACCTTCCCTCCCCTCTCCAGCCGAGGAGGGTGGTGATAGCACAGCCTTGGGGGGCAGCCACCACCCAGCCAGGGTCAGCCCACCACATGCCAGGATTCTCCGAGGCATCCCACCTCTGAGGCTTGAGCTGCTTGCAGCTGCTCTTTGCAGCTTTGAGATGTAATGACCGTTTCATCTGATAGTCCCGCGCTTCCATAATACCCTCTCTCTGCTGATAGCTGCTCTCAACCAGTGACATCTCCTTCCCCGGGGGAAAGTCACCATCCCAGCTGGTCCTGGGGCTCCAGCACAGCTCCAGGCTGCAGAAAGCGCTGGTCTGTGGGATGCAGAGGGCCAGGACTTGCCGCTCCCCAGCAGAAAGGCAGCATGAGAAGCAAGAGAAAAATTTACTAGTGAGGACAATTTGGAAATCTGGGTGTGTTTGGGATGGAAATACATTGTGAAGGGCAACAGAGGCTGTTGAGAGACATCCAAAGGGCGTTCTATCAACTGTGCAGTCATTAGCTCTCTGCCCATCAGTGATATTTCTAAGCCAGTCCTCACCGGGGGACCTAAACTGCTTCGGCATGGAGGTGACAAAGGATGCCTGCCGTGGCTGCCCGACGTTCCTGCATCCGACAGGTGATGCCTCCCGATTTATTGCTGAGCTCAGCAAGGCTGCTGCGGGTCCCACCGCCCGATATCACCCCAGTCCTCACCTCGAAGCAGCAGCTGGGTAAAAGCTAGGTGGTGCCTTTCCTTCTTGGTGTTAGAAATGTGTTTCTTTTGGAAAACATACAGAGGGAAATGAAAGCTGACATGACCTTGATGGAATTATTAAGGCTATTGATCGGGCTGGGAGTTCAGCGTTGCTAATTCCATCAATAATAAATATGATATTGCAACAGTCAGGCCCCATGATTGATGGTTCGTCTATGGGTTTAATAACGTTTGCCTCTCTACAGCACCCTTCATTTGTGGATCTCAAAGTGCTTTGGGAACGTTAATGAATGGGTGCTTGCAATCACAAGGTGATGTGCCCAGCATCGGTCCTGAAGGATGTTGATGGATCTACTCCCATGGGCACCGCTCCTGCTAGAGACCAGACCAAGAGGCAGTTAAAAGCTGCTTTCGCCTGTCATAAGCCGGTGACTGGTGAGAATTGTTCCCATTTAATGAAAATCCCCCTTTGTTGGTGTAATTCACAGTTGTACCCATTGCATTGATTGCTGTCTTGTACAGCATGTGCAGCTGGAGCAAAGCCAGCACGTGGCTTTGAGTCCTCTGCAAGCGTGACTCCACCGATGACATCTCTGCAGGAGCTTTTGGTGGGGACCGACTTCAAAGAAGCAAAATCTGATTCTGCCAAGCGCCTGTACCAAAAGCTCAGGTCCAGCCACCTTTGCATGTGGTGGATGCCAGCAGCCCCACACCAAACCCCGTGCCAGCTCCAGTCACCCCAGGTCTCAAAGCATTCAAGGAGCACGGGGAGCCCTCACATGCCTGCATGCCCACAAGAGATTTGGGCACAGAGCATAAAGCAGCTCAGCAGCAGCACCCAGGACCCCTGTCACTCCTGGCCAGGCAGCTTTGCTCCCCTCAAAGTGTGTCCTGACCCCAGCCAGGCTCAGTCCTGCCCTTTCCCCCCTGTCCTCACCTCTGTGTCCCCATTCCCCTCACCAAAATTCCCTGTCGGAGCATACAAGCTGCAGGATGACGCCTCCAGCCTGGCCGAAATTGCCTGTGACCCCAAGCCACAGAATATAGCACTGGTGGGAAGAGAGACGAGAAATTCAGAGCTGTAATTAACCCCTGCAAAGAGATATTTTGGTTTCATTTCAGGCTGCGATCCAAAGGGTACCTGAACATGACAGGCACCTGGCTAAATTGCCTTGTTTATTCAAGGCCCAGAATCACACCGTGAAGTTTGTTGTATTGATTTCCTCGTGTTGAACACGACTCTATAAACAACAAATCTGCTGGGGATTTTTCTCTCCTTTTCCTGCAAGACAGGGAATAAAGGGCAGAAGAGAAAGGAAGGGATGGAGCAGGCACAGAAAAGGCATTTTCAGTGGGCCATAAAAATGGATCTGACACCAGGCTGCCTCCTGACGGGAGCAAAGTTATTGCAATGGAAATCATCTTTTAAGGGAAATGCAAATGGTGCTCAGGAGCCAGAGCCAGAGCCGGGGTGAGCCAGCACCACCGGGGTGAACACAGCACCGCCGCGGGGCTCCCCAGCCTCCCACAAGCCAGCACCCCAGCCCCGCCAGGGCTGAGTCACTTTTTCCTCTGCTTTTCTCCATTTACCACCTTTATCGTACTCCTGAGTCCAGGAAGGCAGATTCTACCCTGAGTCACACCGGAGCAAATCCCACCGGAGCCAGGGAAGGCAGCAGCACCAGCACCAGCATCATCCCCCAGCCCTGCAGCCCCGCAGCAGCGACAGGGAAGGCAGGATGATGCTCCGTGTGATGCAGATCCAAACAGACGCAGTTTTTGGAGCCAGCACCGCAGCTGTGTCTCCGAGGATTTTTTTCCCTTTGCCGTGCAAGCCCACATCCCGGCAGCATCCCGGTGGAGTAGGCAGGAGCACGGGGATGGGCAGGAGTCCTCGTCTGCGCGCTGCTGGGCTCTGTGGGAGGACGAGCGCAGGAAGGGGCTGAGTGGGCTCATACCCAGCGATTTGCATTCGCCCAGCAGCAGGCTGTTTACCCAGACTGCGCTTGCATAAATAGAGGCTTCTGCAGCCCATACGTCTGGATATTAAAATGCGTATGTTCTACATAAGGGGATTAAATGTTTATGAGCCATTATAAATTTGTGCTTTTCATATTTCATTCGTAGATGCTTTACTGAGCTCGAGCTGGGCTAATAGACCTGTTTCTGATGTGTTTCCCCCTTTTCCTTTCATGGGGCCGGTTTGTCGCTCACACATGGAGTTCTTCTCCTGCCACACACCGTGTGGAGGATGGTATATTCATGTAACTCCGACGTCGCAGGCGGAATACGAGGAAACACAGAGAAAACCTCTTCCAGAGAAGAGGGACTTTGGGTTTTCTCCTTGACTTTCCCTTTCCTGGGAGGACACGCTCCCCATTTAGAAAGCAAGCATGAGAAAGCCCAGGGAATGACCAGCCTGAAGCTAATTACCGGGACTGACGAGTTTCCCTGTGGCACCTGCCAGGGTGGGCAGCACCCACTGCTGCTGCCTCCCCTCCCCAGCTGCATGCACAAGGCTGCTCTGCTATAAATGCAGGTGCTGTGGCTCTGTCCTGTGGTTGGCAGCTTGCACTGGGGACCTGCAGCATCTTTATGGAAAAGTTGTGGGTGTTTGGTGCCTGGAAAGCCTGAGAGCTGGGTCCCCCAGATGCTGAGGGGATGCGGTCGATGCAGCGAGGTGGAGACTTCTCTGTGAGCAGGTAGTGCAGCATGGGGGCACAAAGGGGGGCTGGGGATGGAGGTGGCTGGCCAGAAGCCACCTAAGCACTGAGTGCTAGGGCAGGAGGGAGAGGAAAAGCAGGAGAGAAGTGTGTTTTCCTGCTCTCTGCTGTTTGCTCAGTCAGAGCCAGGGTAGCCTGGCAGCTTGGCCCCATCCCTGGAGCGGGGCTTGGTGTGGTGGCAAGCGGAAGTGCCAGTTTCTCAGCTGAGAGGAGAATGAGGTTGAGAATTAATCCTGCTAATGAGATGTCAGGATTAGTTTGTATGCCCTTGTCACCAGGGCAGGGTGACAGCATGTGAGAGGTACTGAAGGGTCCCCGAGGCAGGCAGCTACTTGATTTTTCCTGGAAGGAACCCAAGTTGCTCACCACCAGTGCTGCTGGGGGCTGTGAGACACCTCTGAGCTCATCCTTGAAGGTTCCCAGGGATGAGGGAGCCGAGGGCTGCAGGCAGGACCTCCACCCATCAGTAGCAGGGTCTCCTCTTGTTTTGGCCGTCAAGACCCAGAGCCCAGTGTCCTGGGACAGCAGTGCTTGGACAAGGATTAGCATCCTGCATCCATCCATCCCCCTGGCCATCCACGCAGCCGGTGGCTTGGGCTGTCCTGCAGCCCCCAGAGGCAGTGCATTTCCAGGTCCCCCAGTGAGACCTTGCCATCAGCAGGTACTGAACAAATTCTTGGGTTTTTCTCTGCTGAACGGAGACTCTTGAACCTTAGGAGACCTGGATGGAAAGCTAGTGCCCTGTGTTTGCTGGCTGCTTCAGGAGGATGAGTAAAAACAGGATTGGTGGCATGTCACAGAGCAAGCAAAAGGCTGAAGCACTAATCCTGACTCTGTGCCTTGGCTGAGGCTTGCAGGTGCTGTTTAGGGGCTGAGGTCATGAGTACACGTGTGGACAAGGGCCAAACATCTAGGAAGGGAGCTGAGGGGCCCTACATCATGGGGGTATCCCAGGCAAGCCCCAGACCCAGCTTCCCCCCCCAAGGCATCGCCCTGCTCCATCCTTCCAGTTGCTTTCTATCAGCATGAAGTAATTAAGTTCATAAGGCATCAGACAATCAGCTAGCAGCCCACAAGACGTTGTGTTTAATCATGTACTAATGGCATGTTCTTGGCAATAATTACAAGATAACAGTGTTTGCAGGCTGTAATCAGAACAATTCTAGTAATTAAATCAGCCTTTTGTCAGCATGCTCCTTCCCCCTTTGCCGGGTGTGGGAGAGCCGTGGCAGGACCCCTCCAAAGGAGGAGGGTGCACCCCAGTGAGCACTGGCCGTGCTGGTGGCCCGTTGGCACCGCTGATTGGAGCCAGAGAGAAATGGGGCTGCTCACGCGGAGGTGGCTGCAGCAGAACCTGTTACCAGCCCCAACCCCCCCCCCCCCAGGGAGGGCTCGGGGGCTGTGCACCCCTTCTGAGGGCAGGTGGCCATGCCCTGCTCTACCCAAACGTGCCCCTCGGCTGGCCTCAGTTATGTGCAGGGTGGCCCCTCTGCCCCTAAGGGGTCAGTGGCACAGCACCCCCAGCCCCTTCCTCCCCCACCTGCTTGGGGATGCTGCAGGCATCCGCCGCAGGACAGGCACGGAGCGATGGCAGCGGTAAGGGCAGGAATTAATCCCGTGTGTCTTGCCTTCAGCATCCATCCAGCCCCCAACCCACCCTTCCCTCCTGTGCTGTACAGCTGAGCGTTTGCATTCTGTCCAGGCGTGAACCCATGTGCTTCTCCCTCCAGGAAGCCCCTCTCTCACATTCAGGCCCACTCCTGCACCCGCTCACCCACAAACCTTTAATTTGGTCCCTAATAAGATTTCGCAGCCTCATTATACCAGCCAGGCTCACCATTTACATTTAAATGAATGGGCTATTAACAAAGTTAATTCCCTGTGACACCCTATAGCTGTGTCCCTGATCTGGAAGAGTCTTGTCACTTTTTTTGGGTAAAGCCAGTATCCAAATTTGACCTTTTCCTTGGAGAAACAGGATCAGCTTCTCCAGCTGCCTGCATGCCCCTTGGGCATCCTGCTTGTCCTGGCTTGGGGCATCCTGCCCACAAGGCATGGATGGGGCTGGCAGCACCATTCCCTGCAGTAGAGGAGAAATTCATTCCCCCAGGATATTGCTGATGGAGCATGAGCTTCATTTTCCCCCACATGTCCCGGCTGGTCCAACTCCATATCGCACTCTGGGACACAAGCAGCAGAACAAGCCATTTTAAAAATAACTCCCTCATTTTAAGAGGCAAAAACATCAAACAATAATCCAAGAATAAAAATAAGCAGTTTTATGGCTCCTCCAATAATTAACTTAGTTCTCAGCTGTTAATTTACGTACCCAAAGTCCTCTGTTTAATATTCTAATTTGTGGTTAATCATCTATCAAGAGAGAACAAACGGTGATTAGCTCATTTTTACCTCCTTGAGGGTGAGGGAGGCAATTTGGTCTAATCAATGCATTAGCTTGCTCAAGGAAACTTTTCTCCCATTTCCCTGAATTATTCATCTGGCAGCGCTGCCCCTTGCCACGGGCACATGCAGTGGCCTTGTGCCACAGAAATGTTGCTGGGGTGGGATGCGAGGATGATGCCGAGAGGTGGCCGTGGGTAACCAAGCAGGAGGCAATGCCTCCCCTGGGCAACACTCTGCTAGGGATGCCCGGGGGTACAAGGGTGGTCCATGAGATGCTGGATGTCCCCTCTCCCAGCCGCTCGCTGCCGGGGTTCTCTGGCTGCCCGGAGCTGGGCAGGTGGGTTTCTCTCCTCCCGCAGCACACGTGGGCAGGGTCCAGCCAGGATGGAAGGCAGCCGTTCCGCTGCCTCCTGCCAGGGCTGCGCCCCAGCGCTAATAGCACATTCAGCTGCAGCAATGGTGCACGTGGCCCCGGAGTGGAACTAGTGGTGCTTGTCCAAATGCAAACTGCAGCCAGCACCGCCGGCCTCATCAGCCTTGAATGGTAGTAATCAGAGGCTCCCTAATTACTCCAGGCTACAGAAATTGGACTTCCTTCCCCCCACACACCCCCCCACCCCCACCCACCACCACCCCATGGCTTTCAAAGCAGAAGGGAAGAGAATGAAAGCTGTGACTCTCGCAGGAGGTCTCAGCAGGCTTGATGGGGCAAGCGGTGTGAGCCCAAAGGGATCTGCCTTCATCTCTTTTCATTTCTTCCCTTTTGTCTTTCCCGTCACATGAAAGCCATGCGATGATGCTTGACTCCACACCTTCATGTTTCTGGAGCCTTTTGTAGCTGCAGGGATGAGCTCGGGAGCAGGTTCTTAAACCCCTTGAAATAATTTTAGAAGATTCCACACATTTTTGCTTTGACAAGAAGTCATGAGTGGCCATGGCCTGGTCCCTGATAGTTGAGTGACTACAGACGGTGAATAGACTGGGCTGCTCTCAGCTGCTGTGGTTTTTGAGCCCCAAGTCCCTTTGCCTGTCACCACAGGGACAGAGGTGACGGGGCCCTGGGCTGGCTCCCCATGGTCCCATCCACAGGAGAATCCATGATGTCAAATTCAGGCAGGAGCAGGTGGAAGAGAAAAAAGGAAGAGCTCCAGACAGCTGCTTCTTTAGCACTTTTAATTAAAACCTGAGCTTAATCTTCCCAGACACTGGCCTTGCCAGCCTCCGACTCCGAGGCTGCGCAGAGCCCGGCTGTGGCTGCGCTGCCTTGCAGCATCTGCAGGGCAGGGGAGCAGGGATGCGCTGAAGGTCACAGCTGCCCCTTGCTGAGGGGGACCTCGGCCACCACGGCAGCTGGCACCTTTGGGGAGGCTCTGAACACCAGTGGGCTCAGCCAGACCGGTGTCCCTGGCTGTGCTGGAGCACTTGCTCCATCCCATCCCCGTGTTGCCTGGGGATGTGTGTGCTCAGGTGCAAGAGCAAGGAGCCCCTGGGCTTCTTGCAAAGCATCCTGCACCCCCACACACCCCGCCCCGGGCAGCCCAGGACCCTCTGCAGGCACAGCGGCAGCTTCGTCCGCCACAGCCTCTCCTTGCTCCGGGACCACAGCTCAGCTTCCAGCCCTCCTCCTGTCCCATCCCTGCAGCAAACTTCGGCTCCCCTGGTTCCCCCCCTTCTCCTCGTTTCCCCCCCTTCTCCTCTGCGCCCCTCGTTTCCCCCCTTCCCCTGGTTCCCCCCCTTCTCCTCCACGCCCCTGGTTCCCTTCCCCTCTGCATCTTCCCACCCTGCTGTGCTCATCCCAGAGGTGGGGGGGGTAGGGGGTGGGTTTCTCCCTTTCCCCTAATGGCGAGGGGGAGAGCACAGCCCTGTGCGGGGATGGGGGGACCGCCAGGGGTGACAGCCGGGTTTGGTGGCAGTAGCCCGGGGGTGGCTCCCTGGGAATGGAGGATTCAGCGGGCTGCAGCGCCCTCCTGTGGCGGACAAAAATACGGACATGGGTGTGATTCGGGCTGCGCAGCCGGGATGTGGCCCCAGATGTGCTGCACAGCTGGAGGCAGGGGTAAGCCCGGCCCCTGGCTGTCCCCGAAAGGGTTTAATAATCTGAATTCCTCCCTGAAAAGAATGATGATGAATCTCCCCATTTGTCCAGAAATGGAGACAAGTGCTCAACAAGGCTATTCCTTCACCCCTCCTAATAATGATTTGTTATTATTTGGGGCAGAGATTGGATGCTTTCCAGCTGTTTCATTTCCACAGATACTTGGGTTTCAATCTCTCTTGTCTCTGTAATAGCATCCAATCTGCTATTTATTGGATGAATATTTATGAGGGCTCTGATGAAGAGGCAGATTCAGAGCGCGTTTGCCACTCGTTGGAAGCAACTAGTCTGGCCCCTAATTAGTATGCAGCCTTCTTAATTCCTTGATTAAATTCCAGCTTGCAAATAAACATTTGCAATTCACTTCCAAACTTACTTTTTTTTTTTAATGAAGGACTGTCCCCTCAAAGTTAACTGATTGCACGTTAAGTGACAAGGCAGGGGGTTGCAAAGGACACAGAGAAGGTAATTTAAATGGAGGAGGAGTGGAGGATACTTCTGAAGAGTCTGGGGACATGGGGACAGATATAGATCCATGTGGGAAAGCGCTCTGCTACGCAGCGAGGTGTGTAAGGGAAGAGTAGACGGTGCTGGGTCTGCCTGGGCTGGGAGCTGGTCCTTGCCAGGATTAGCCCCCTCCTGCTGAAGCGTGCCCGGTGGGGCTGCGACTTGCGGGTGGTCCCAGGGCTGGTGGCAGCGATGCTCGGTGCCACGGGAGGAACACAGCCAGCGTTTCCCACCGCCACTCCCTGGGATTTGTTACCCTGCCAAGCCGAACATGCTTTGCTAATAAACAAAAATTGATTTTTATTTATCTTACAAAGCGAAGCCCCATTGCTCCCGCCACACAGCTTTAATCCTTTCTGCTGTCGATGGCAATAATGAGAAAGACACCTGCGGATCCTCTTAGAGCCGCAGGCTTCCTTTTTAACTATTAAAAGATCAATACCCTTTGCAAGGCTGCTAATAGTTTTCTGGCCCATTTGATTGCGAGGGGCCTTGGGCCGACTTGGTCTAACTTGAAGGTGCCCGATGCATTTCTGGTAACTTTACCCAGTCTCCAACCCAGGGAGTTCAGGGGCAACAAATTCCTCTGCACATTTGCAGTGGTGCAAGAAGAAGAAAAAAAAAATAATGAGTTTTTGCTTAAGCAACCTATGGAGCAGTTGAAATCATCCCCGAGGATGGGAATGAGCAATTGAGACACCCAATAAGAGCCTTAAAGCAAGAGAAAAGGGAATTTCAGCCCTCAGATAATCCCCCTTCCCAGTATAGTCCTGGTTTAATGCAAAGAAATCAACACATCAGTTCATTGACAATTCATCTAATTTTTATTGTCCATTTTTTAAAAAGTTGGTGGGTCTCTGTTCATAGTTATAAAATAATCCTATTTTACAAAGATTTACAGCTCTGTGAGTGCCCAGCAGTGAAGAAGGCTGGATCTGGTAAGTCTTTTAAATTATCAAAACACAATTTTTGGTTGTTCTTTTTTCTTAAAAAAAAAAAAAAGGAGGGGGGGAAAAAGGAAATGAGCAATGAGCCGATTCAGCACCAAGCAGGACATAACAGTGAGAGGGTTTGTATAAAAGAGAATTTATTTCTTTGGGAAGGGGCACAGGGAGCGGAGGGCGGGCAGGTAATGAACCCCAGCAATGAGGACAGGACTTGGCGTGACCTTTCTTTATTCCTCCCCGTCCCCCCAGCTGTGGCAGGGGGGTGATGCCTACACCAAATTAAATTCCCGAGGCTGCGTTTCCCCTCTGGCAGCTGCCCCAAGCCCAGCACCCTCCCACAGCCGGGATGGGCAGAGGTCGCTCCCTATGGATTTGCAGTTTTCTGGTCTTTTTGCTGCCAGCCCTGGCATGGGTTTGCCAGCCAGGTCTGCTGCAGTGCTGGTGCCTCTTCAGTAGATGGGTCCTTTGACGGCCCCGGGCTCGGTCAGGCGTGCAGCGGCGTACGCCGAGGCTCCCAGGCAGGCGGCCGGCTCGCAGAAGCCTGGCAAGCCAGTGGGACCCGGCAAGCCCGGCCGGCCAGCCTCTCCCGGGGAGCCCGGCAAGCCCCGCTCACCAGCCTTGCCATCCAGCGCGTGGCCAGGGATGCCGGGGAGACCTGCAATGGGAGCGTGGTCCTCAGCAGGTGAGTGGGTGCTGAGCCCAGGCTGTGCCGGGGCAGAGCAGGGGCTGGGATGCAGGGAACGCTGCCAGTGAGGATGGGGATGCGTTAGCGGAGCAGCACGGCAAGTGCTCTTCTCCCAGGCAACAAGCAACAGGACAAGAGGAAAGAGCCTCAAGTCGCACCGTGAGAGATTTAGAATATTAAGAAAAAATTCTTCACTGGAAGGGTAGTGAACAGGCTGCTCAGGGATGGGGTGGGGTCTCCATCCCTGCAGATGTTTAAAAAACATGTAGATGAGGTGCTTAGGGACGTGGTCTATTGATGGACTTGGCAGTGCTGGGGTAATGGTTGGACTTGATGATCTCAAAGGTCTTTTCCAACCTAAATGATTCTAAGCGAGCAATGCCGAGGGGCCAGGAGAGCAGCTGGCAGAGCTGTGGGCAGCGAGGAGGCAGCAAAGGGCGCTGCAGGTCAGAGATGTGCGGGATGAACCCATGCAGGTTTGCAGGGATGGGCCAGAAGCTCCCGAACCACTGCTGGGTTCCTCATCCCACCAAGGGGCGCAGGGCTGTGCTGCCCAGCAGGGACCCGTGGTCCATGCTGGGGGCAGGGGGGCTTACCTGGGATCCCCGGGGGTCCTGGCATGCCTGGGTGGCCACGGCCGGTGTCTCCCCGCTCACCCTTCTCGCCTCGCTTCCCTGCAGGGAAAGAAACCAGGAGGGAAGGACTTGCAGGAGCTGCAGATTGAAACACAGACCCTGCAGAGCTGGGGAGGGGGCTGCCCATGCTCAGGGACTGGGGTGGGGGTCAAGTGTGGCAGGAGGAAGCAGTATCAGCCCCAGGGAGGGTATTTTGTCCGGCATGGTGTGGGTACGACCACCCCCCACCTACCTTTAGGTCCTACGTTGCCGATCTGCCCAGCAGCACCCAGGATGCCGGGGACGCCTCGAGGTCCCATGGGTCCATGTGGGCCTTGCTCACCAGGTGGCCCTGGGGGACCGGGGGGTCCAGGGGGTCCCATGGCACCGACTCCACCCAGGGCAGCTCTCTTGGCACTGACTGCCACCTCTGCCAGCTGCTCTGTAGGGCAGAGAGAGGATGCGGGATGGGACACGGAGGCAGCCACCAGGCCAGCGGTGCCCCACTTGCCCCCTCACCTTGCAGCATCTTCAGGACCACGTCGACGATGTGCTGGTCCCCGGCATCCCGACCCTGCCAGCAGTGAAAGGAGGGACATGCCGTAAAGGGAGATGGCTCCTTCTGTCCCCATCTGCACCCGCAGAGCTGGTCCCATCCTGACCCTCCAGCTCAGAGCACCCCCCTGCACCCAGTGCCTCCTTCCCACCCTTCTTCTTTTCCTGCTTGGTCCCAGGACAAGTGCTCCAGCCCCAGCTCACACCATGCCTGGCCACGCTACAACCTGCTCCCAGCGTTAACTTTCTGCAGTCCCATTTTGCAAGTCTAAAAGGAGGGTTCTATGGGAAAATTCTGTCCCCAGGCAGGCTGCAAAGGCACATGTTGGAGGTAAGCCTGCTGCTGGTGCTGTATGCAGTGAGAAATAATTAATTCTTCTTTTCCAGAAAGGCAGGATCGCAGCTCAGCCCTCCTGGAGAGCTCATGGGGGGGGAGCACTGGCAGCTCCTGAGCCAAAGGGCAGCCTTTTCCCAGAGGAATGGGTTGGTAAGAAAAGGTGGGAGGCAATTCACCTGCAGCGCTGAACAAGCCGATGGCAGAGGGGCACTACCTGCGTGGTGCGGGAGGCGCGGAGGGGATGCGGGGTGCTGGGCGTACTCACCGCTATGCCCCGCTGGCCTGGCATCCCCGGCACACCACGCTCCCCAACGAGTCCTCGTGGGCCAGGGGGTCCCGGGTAGCCTCGTACGCCGGGTGCTCCTGCATCCCCCGAGGGGCCGGGGAAGCCGAGCTCGCCCTGGATGCCTTGCTGCAGTGGGGATGAAGAGCGGCATCAGGAGTGGGGAGCTCAGCCCTGCCCTGAGACCCACAAGGCTTCCAGTACCAATCACCGCAGCCAGGCTCTGAACCCCAAAGAGGGTCTGAACCCACATCCAGGGCTGAACGTGGTCACTGAAGCCCTTCTCCAGAGAAAATACTCTCTGAGGCCACCAGTGTGCAGCATGCACCAGCTCCATGGATCACCACTGCCTTGGTCAGGAGGATCGCCTCCAGCTGCAGCTCCTGCAGAGCCACCCAGCACAAAGGTATGGGGAGCCCCTCGCCCTCAAGCCCCCCGTCACTCACCTGTCCCTTCGGCCCTGGCTCGCCCGATTCACCCTGGGGACAGAGGACACGAGAAATGCAATGGGGAGACGGCATTAATTTAGAGGTGCAGGTGGGGGGAGGCACAAAGACAAGCCAGGAGTGCAACCGCAGCTGCACTGGGGTGCAGTGCTGCAGTGCCTGGGGCCGTGCTGGGCAGGAGACCCCAGCGTGGGCAGGGACCCCTGTCCAGCCCATGTCCCTCCACCCCAGCCCAGGAACCACCGACAGGGACCCACCTTCTCTCCCTTCAGTCCCGCCAGGCCATGAACACCGGGGTCTCCCTAGAGGCAAGGCAATGAGAAATGAGAACCTTCCCTGCCAGCACCCACCTCCCCCACAGCCGCTTTAACCCCCTTCCCACCCGCTGTGCCCCACCGGGATGCCAGGGGGATTGATGGAGAGCGCATGGTGTCGCTGGGTGTCAGCCCCCTGCAGAGGTGGGTGCCAGCCCTGTTAGACGTGGGTGTCAGCGATTCCCCACCAATTCACCGAGGGTGATGTACTCACAATGCTGCCTTTGGGGCCGGTTTTCCCTGGGGAGCCCTGGAGAAAGGCAAGGGGGGGTCAGCCCAGCTCAGCGCAACTTCCCTGAGCTGGACCCCAGAGCAGCCCACCTCCTGCACCGGGAGCAGTCACCTTGTCTCCTTTGACTCCAAGCAAACCTTGGGGTCCTGGGATCCCCGGTGGACCCTGCTCACCCTTCGGCCCCTAGAAATCAAGGTAACGTAGGAAAAAGAGAAAAATGAGTGAGAAGAGGCAGTGGGAAGACCCTCCTCCCCCATCAGGGCATCCTCCCCATGGCAATGAGATGGGTGAGCAGCTCCCCATTGCCTCCAGTGGTCCAGGCTGCCCCACAGCATCCCAACCTGCCCCGAATCCAGCCTCTTGGGGGGATAGCTCAGAAAATGATGAAGGAGCCTCCCCTCCAGCTGTGTCAAGGCAGGGGGCTTCGCCATGGATGGGGCCCCATCCCCCAGGAAGCCAGAGGGACAAAGGTTGCTTTTTGGCCATTTTCCACCCTGGGAAAGCCTCTGAGAGGGGCCAGGCAGCCCCTCACCGGGCTGGGAGGAAATTCCTCTCCCAGCTGGGGCTGCAAACCCAGCATGGCCCTGGGACCGCTAATCCCCACGCTACTTGCCCCATCGGCTAATCCCTCACCCCGGCAGCCAGGCACAGCGGGACGGGCGCGTGACTGACCCCGGCCACGATCAAAGCAAGCGGTCGGTGCAGGCGGTGCCAGCCATGCCCCACTGTCCCCATCCCTCCTCCCCAGCCGCACGCCCGGGGCTGAGCATCCCTGAGCTGTGCCAAGGCGAAGCCCGTTTCCCAGCCCGGCTGCGGGCACAACTCACCGCTTTTCCCTGCTCGCCGGGGGGGCCCACGAGGCCACGCTCGCCCCGGTCACCCTGTGGAGACCCGGGAAGAGAGCAGAGTCAGGGGCAGCTCCTGGCAGTGCCACAAACCCTGCGGTGCCCTGGACTCACCTTCATCCCAGGGACACCCGGCGGTCCCTGCTCACCCCAAGGTCCAGGCTCACCCTAAGAGGGGAGGAAAAAACAAAGAACAACTAAAGCCCCCAGACCAGCCGCTTCTCTTGGATTTGCATGCCGTCATCTGCCCTTCATCCTTCCCCAAGGAACGTGTGGCCCTGTCCTTGTCCCCTGCAGCCATGCCAAGGGCTGCCACTGCACCGCATGGCCAAGGAGGTGCTGGATGCAGGGCTGGATGTGGCCCCAAGGGCTTCCCCCGTGAGGAAGCTGCTGGGGGGGCAGAAGGAGGAGAAAGGGCAGGGGGGTTGAGGGGGAGGATAAAATGCCCAAATCTGCTTTCTGTTTGACAGCAAATAGAGGGGAAAGAGAGAGAGCAACCCCCAGACCGTGCCCGGGAGGAACATGGTGACCCCTCTGTACTTACAATCTGCCCTGGGGCACCGGTGACGCCAGGATGGCCCCGAGCACCCGCTTCACCCTGCAATGAGGAAACAGGGGGTTCAGGGACAGCAAGGACAGGGAGGGGACAGCATGCAGACAAGGCTGTGGGCTTAGGGATGGAGCGTGGAAGCTGCCGCAGCACCGTGTAGGGTGAACAGGGCTGCAGGACGCTGGGAGGGGGTCACTCTGGTCCTGGCTGCCCCAGACCCACCTTGTCTCCTGGGCCACCTTTGCTTCCCGGCTGCCCTGGCAAGCCCTGTAGAAATAAAACCGGGATCAAACCTTGAGCACAGCACCGGAGGCAGCACTCTGCCCTGCGGCAGCATCTGTGCTGGGTGATGGCCCCACACCCTGGCATCACCCGCAGCTGGGGGTGCACCCCACTGGTAATGGGGTACCTGCCTGGGTGGGGGGATCCCACCCTCCCATACTCACAGCTTGTCCCCGGTGTCCCGGTGTTCCTGGGCGGCCGGCTTGTCCCATGCCACCCTGCAAGGGACAGGGAGGGTGTTACCATGTGATGGAGAAAGATGCAGAAATGAGGTGTCCATGGGTGGGACAAGGGACTCCTGGTCAAAGGGGGACTCTGCCCTTTACCCCTTGGGGACAGCCACACTCCGCTAGTCAGGAGATGCCACAACAAGGGTGGGGACCTTATGCCACTTGCCATCCCAGTTATTTCCAGCAAGTGCTGGTACAAGGAACATGCCCATTCCCCATTCCCGGTGCAGGCAGCACCCGGCAGCCCCTGCCCGCAGCAGCTCACCTTCGTGCCTGGGATACCTGGGGTCCCATCTTTGCCATCAATGCCCGGGAGACCCTGCAAAAGGGGGAAGAATCGCTCAGTCTGACACCTCCGAGAGGGATTGAAAGGGTCATGGTGGGTGCAAAAAGCTCGTGGTGGGGACACTCCAGCCCTCTGCTGAGCCAGGGTGCAAGGAGGCAGGATGGCCCCAAACAGGACAGAGTGATTTTCCCCTTGCAAGGGGCTCAGCCCTAGATGTGGGTGGGGGTGCCGCTGGCTGTACTTACATTCTCCCCCTTGGGGCCGATGTCTCCTTGGGGGCCCCTGATGCCACGACCACCCTAGAACAGGAGAGAGCCAGCGTTATTATTCCAGCTGCCTTCTTGGTGCAGGATACGGAGCTGGGAGAGGGAGGAGATGCCCACCAAGGGTACCCCAGCAGAGCCCCGCTCCGTGCCAGGGAGCGGGGCAAAAGGGGGCATTGGCATCACACAGCGCTGCCCTCCCCATGGGGTAGGTTACCTACCAGATCTCCCTTCTCACCGGGGTCCCCGGGTGGTCCCCTGGGGCCTTCCCTGCCCTACAGAGGAGAAAGACAGGGGCTGAGCAGTGAAGTGTGGGGTCCCCCACCTGCCCCACAGCCCCTGGGATGAGGGAGGGCACTCACCGGCCGCCCAGCCGCTCCAATGGTCCCAACCATCCCCTTGTAACCAGCAGGACCCTGCAAAGAAAGCATGGGGTGGGGGTGAATTCGTCCCATCCCAACCTCAGCCCCCAGCCAGATCTGACCCCACTAGCAAAAGGCAGCATCCAGCTCCCCGGGACGGCCAAACAGCCGCGTTAGTGATGCTCCTGGGAAGCAGCCGCCAGGCTGGGAAGAATCGCCACGGCAGCTGGTCCCCCTGCCCCCAGAGCCAGGCACAGCTGCCCCTGCATCCCACCGGCACTCACCGTCTCGCCCTTGGGTCCCGCCATCCCAGGGTAACCCCTCAAGCCCTGCGGTCCCTGCGGGGAAGGAAACAACAGCCAGTTCAGCTGGAAACAGCCCCAGGAGCAGCCCAGGGGGAAGCCGCAATTAGAGGAAAAGCCGGTACTGGCAATCAGCCGGTTTTGCCAAATGCCAGGTATTGCAGTCCCGCCGCTCGCTCCTAATTCTGCAGCCCCCCACCAGGTGCCTTTCCAGCTGTCGGTTCGATAACAGCAACGGGCCCAAACTGGTGCTGCTTCCCCCACCAAAGCTCTTGGCTTCAAAGCAGTTTTGCCCTTTCCCAGACCGGAGGGGCTCAGCCCCTTAATTGCTTTTCATCTTCTAAACGCTCAGCGAGCTCAAACAGCTTTAATCCCCACACCCCCGCGGTGCGCTGGACACTGCACCCCCCGTTCAGGTGGGGTCAGGGGGGCTCAGTGTACATGAGCAACTTGTCCCTGGCCGATGTGTTATCCATGTTAACATGTGCCAACGACCGAGGTGCTCAGGGATCCATCAGGATGCAGCTTTGCCACCCTCCTGGTGCCAGCTCCATGGCTGGGAGGAGGAAGATGGATGGGATGAAGGTTTCTCTCTGGTCCCAGCAGTGGGTCCCCAGGAGCAGAGACACGCTGGGGTCATATCCCCAAGTGTCTGGGGCCAAGCAAAAACTGGCTGCCCCCAGCCCCTGGGGCACGCGGAGGGCAGAGCAGCCAAGAGAAATAAGTATGTTACCGGAGGGCCAGGGATGCCTTGTTCTCCAGAAACGCCAACGTCACCCTTGGGGCCCTGGGGAGGGATGGAGATAAGAGAGGTGAGTGTCGGGGTGGAGCAGGGGTACAAACCACCCTGGGCACCCAAGACCCCCTCAACTGGACTTGGCAGATGGGGACAAGTGTCCCTCCCAGGGAGCCACTGTGGAAAGACCACCCTGCCCACCCTCTGTCTCCCAGCCCTAGAACTCCCTCCTCTCTCCCACCCCTTTCCTTCCTTCCCCCTTGCTCTTCCCAAAGCCCCATGCCCTCCGGTCCAGCCCCACTCCCCCAGAGGCAGGCACACCTGGCTCCTGCCGGGAAGCTGCCGGAGAGGTCACTCACCTGCTTGCCCTGCCTGCCGGGCTCCCCGAGGGCACCGGGGCGGCCTCTGTGTCCCTAGGGACAAAGAGGAAGATCGTGAGCATCCCTGGGCAGAGCAGCAGGGCTGAGGCAGTTCCCTGATGGCCACACCACCCAGAGTCACCCTGCCCACGACGTCCCACCCTGGGGTGCCTGCTGGTGATATGGCAGGGCTCAGCATCCCACCAGTGACGTGGTAGGGCTCAGCATCCCACAGCTTTAAGGCAGTGCAGTGGGGATGCTCACCGGGTTTAATCCTCCAGGCTTTGCAGCACAGGGAGCCTGGCAGTGGCACGGCAGGGGCTGGGGCTTTGGCACAGGGTCTCGCTCCCCAGGAAGGGGCTGCCAGGAGCTGGGGAGCTGCAGGGAACCTCTCCCATAGCACCTTTGTCCCCAGGGCTCTCTGTGCACACATGTCCTCGTGCTCCCAGGGGAGCACAGCAGCTCCTGAGCTCCCTGTGCCTCCTGGCTGGGGAAGGCTCCTCCACTGAGGCACAGCCCACTGGAGGTGACAGTCCCTGTTGACTCCCTGGCAGCCCCAAGGCTCCCTTACCTTCAGCCCCTGCAGTCCCTGGGGGCCCTTGGGACCTGGTGGGCAGCTGGTCGGGCACTGGTGGGGAAGAAGAACACAGACTGAGTTGGAAAAGGACCCAGAGGCTGCGGAGAAGCCATGCTGGGAGGGACAGGCTCCCACACCACGCAGTGAAGCCGGACTGTGCGGTGACACAAGGGGACCCACTGCTCACAGCACAGTATCGGCTGGGGACCCTGCTCCTCCCCACCCCATCAAGCCCCCAGTTACCAAATGACACTGGTGGCTGCATTTCAGGCCAGGGCAGCACACGTCCTTCCAGTGGCCATTACCCTGCAAAAGCCTGCGGAAGGGACAAGGTAATGGCAGCTCTCACCAAGAAATCAGCGCTGCCTTCCACTCCCTGGATGTGTCCCGCGGGGCCCTGGAGGGAAGGAGACCATCAGCATCCAGGGGTTAATACCAGCAGTATTTTACAGGAGGGGTGAATGTTACACCTGGGAGGGAAGGGAGCAAGGCACGGGGCAGGAGGTGGGTGCCAGAGCCTGAGTCCCAGCCCCAGCCCGGGGCTGAGCCAGGGTGGAAGCTTCTCCCTCCCACAGAAAATGCTGGTGACTGCGGAGATACTCACAGGTTTCCCTGGAGGGCCTGGGGGACCCCGTGGGCCATCGGGTCCGGGGTCACCCTAAAAAAGAACAATCCCAGAAAAGGAGATTTAGCAGGTGGGAAGGTGGCAGGTACTGCCAGAGCTGGGGTGGAGAAGGGTGACGAAGCACCAGAGACCCAGGCTGTCACAGCAGGAACTGGGGCATCCCCCAGCCATGAGCTAGGAGGGGATGGATGGCATGAGGGGACCTGGCTGCAGGCACAGAGTCCATTGGCCCTGTGTCCCCACTGTAGGACCCCACTCCGACATTATGGGGTCATCCCTGTTTACCCCAGGAGCCCTGAAGTGCGGAGAAGCGGATGCTGGTGTAAGGAGCAGGGGGTTTCCCATGCCCCCTCCTGGCCCCTCACCTTGGGTCCCAGCACTCCAATCTCTCCAGGAAGGCCAACCTGGCCTGGAAGCCCCTTAAAGAGAAGAGAGACATTGACCAGGTGAGAGAGTTCAAGCCCTGAGACCCTCCCTTTGGGGCTGCTGAGATTTGAACTTTTCCAGTGCAACTCCAGGCACGGTCCCTGGCCACCCACCCCAGCCCCACAATCATGGCACTTACGGGTGGTCCTGGCAGCGAAGGACCCTGCAACAAGAAGAAAGACACGGTTGGTCCAAATTGTCCAACTCCCCCAAAACCACCAGCATTCCTGCCCCAAGCAGGGCAATGTCCATGCCACCACCAAGGATGCAGCTTGGGGGGATGGGGTTGGATCCCCACTCCGCTCCCACCCCACTCGTGGGTGCTGAGGGAGTGGGTGCTGGAACCAGGAGCGGGCGCATCACTGGTGCCCACAGGAAAGGCAAATACTCACGGGGAGCCCTGGTGGCCCTGGGAGTCCGGGCTGGCCCTGCCAGGACAGAAGGCGAGAGTCAAGAGCCGAAACAGGAAGGTCTGGCTCTGCCAAGCCCTGATCCGCTGCGAAAATTCATCCCTCCCTGGCCCCAGCCCCAGTGCCCCGCGTTGCCAAACACTCCATCACCCAATTCCTGCATCCGTGCACCCCCTCCACGGTGGCGGGGCTGGTCCCAGCCTGGCCAGGCTCTGGGCAGGGAAGGTGGGAGCCCGGAGCGGCTGCCCCGGAGCAGCCCCTCACTCACTTTAACTCCTGGCCCACCGATGGGCCCTGGCTCCCCTTTCGCTCCCGTCAGGCCCTGCAAGAGGAGAGATGGCAGGAGGTTATCGCCAGCCCTTCTGCTCTCCAGCCAGGCATTTTTGCTGGGGCTCTTTCCATCATGAGGGGTCAAGGGTTATTAGCAGGGAATTTGTGCGTATCGCTGCTGCGCACATCAGGCAGCAAACCTGGAGATGAAGCCAGTGCCTGGACCCCAGCCCCGATGGCACAGAACCTCGCAGCAATGCTCTGCAGCCCCTGGGAGCTGCCCTGCGCTGAGACCCCACACCGGGGCTCAGCAGGGACCCTGGCACTGCTGGGCACATCCTGCACAGCTGCCCCAGCCCCAGCACGGAGCTTGGCCCATCCGTGACCTCGATTATATCAACTCCAAGTCACTCCCTGGCTCCCCTGTCCCTTGCTCCAGCCAGGCGAGGGCTGCACTCCTGCCAGGTTGGGATCCCTGTGCCTGACGGCTTGAGCATCACTCACGGGCTAACATCTGCACGCTGCCGGGCATGACACGGGTGGAGAGCCCCCCAGCCCCGCTCTGCTCTGCATCCACATTCAAGGGAGCCAACCTCTTTTGCAGGAAGATTAGCCTGGATGAATAATGCATGCTTGTAATGATAGTTATTATTCTATTCATTTATTATTGAAGGATAATTAAACCCCCAAAGATTTATGAAGTGCTGCCCAGAGACTCAAAAGAGGACTCTGTATTTTGGGTTTCCTTTTGATGAGCACCTTCTGGTGCTCACAGGTGCTCACCCGTGCAGCACTGCACTGGGGATGGGGGACAGGCACCCAAACCTCCCCAGGCACCCATCACACAGCCCTGCGTACCCCGGGGCGGGGGAGCGTGGGGCCATGAGCTGGCCCAGCACTGCATCAAGGCAGGGCAAGGGGGCAGCTCAGCCCCCTTTCTACCCACCACCTCTGCCCTGGGCTCTGCTGCTGCTGGGGAAGGGACAGTGGGGAAGTCACTGATGCCACCAATGTGGGTGCCAAGGGGGTGGCTCCGGGGAGGGGAGTGGGACACGGGGTTGCTCCAGATTTACTCTGGGAGAAACAAGAGCTGAACCAGGGCTCAGGGCAGCAGTTGCTGTAAAGGACAAGGAAAAGCTTTTTTGTGCTCAGGGGTGTCGGTGCCGTGCTGTAGCTCTCCTGGCACAGGTCTCACCTGCGTGGGGTGGAGGGGGGGGACACTTTCGGAGCCTGGGCAGTGGGAGAGGGTGGCAGCAGCCCTTTGCGTGCTCTGCCTGTGTTTGCTGTGATTCAGAGGGTGCTTTCAGCTCCCACACCAAAGGATTTTGGCACTTTCTTATGTGCAACAGAAAAGGACCCTGCTGTGACCCGGGGGCTGTGGCCAGGGATGCTGGGGTGGGCGTGGGGGGGGGTGGTACTTACGTCAATGCCCGGCTTCCCTGGGGATCCGTCTGGACCAGGGGCTCCAGGCTCCCCCTTGACACCCTTTAAAAGAGGAGAGGTGTAGGGGCAGATTGGAAGTTGCTCCTTGAGAAGGAAAGAGACCATTGGGGAGCTGTGGGCAGGCATGGGTACTTACCGGGGACCCAGGGGCTCCAGCAGGGCCTTTGTCACCCTGGGGAAAGAGAAGAAGGCTGTAAAAAGGGGTCTGTCACCCCACAGAGCCAGGCCCGGCAGCACAGAGGGCTCAGGACCCATGTCCCCCATCCACCTCCCCAAGCCAGAGCAAGATGCTGGATCCCCCAACGTGGCAGCCAGGTCAGGATGGGGCCGGCATTGAGAAGAGAGGGTTGTGCTGGGGTTGTGGGAGGGCTGTGGCTGTTCTGGGTATAAATAACACTAAAATAACACCCTGGGCACAAGTCTCAGAGAAAGGGCACTTTCTGCTGGCTCACAGATCTCCCCTCTGTTCAGGCTCCCTCCCCACAGCCCGGGGAGGGTCCGGAGCCACATCGCTGCTCTAAGGACTCCTCACCTGGGTGTCCTGCTCCCCGCCAGCCCCCGGATCCCCCTCCTCACTGGGCATCTCTGGGCTGATCCCTGCACCTAACCCCTCCAGGCATCTCCACTGCCCAGCCACGGGTGCCCCGAGCACCCTGCACCGAAACCTCCCGGTCACTGTGCTCCTCAAAAACCACTTCAGGCCCCATTTCCCAAGGTGGCCAGGAGGCCGGCCACGGGCTGCCATGCTGGGGAGGTGGATGGAGGGCGGTGCAGGAGCTACACTCCCCAGTGCCATCACTCTGCCATCACTTTGCCACTGGCAAAGCCAGGGATGCTCCATCTGCCCCAGCCCAGGAGCAGCACAGTGCGGGAACCGCACGGCATCGGCATCCTCTGCCCTGTGCCGAGCCTCTGCCCCGACACAATGTCCCTCTTTGTGCTGCAGGTCCCCTCCCTCCCCCCCTCCAGCCCGCACAGGTTCCCAGCTGCGCCATACTCACGTCAATGCCATCAGCTCCCGGCACTCCTGGGGGACCAGGGGGCCCTCGCGGGCCGGGCTCTCCCGGTGGCCCTCGCTAAGGGGAAAAAGGGATGGGACCCACGTTCAGGAAGGAGCAGCAGGACCCCAAGAGATGCTGGGGGTCAAGGGGAGCCCAGGGCGCAGCACTTGCCACCAGCACGTGCTTGGGGACCTGCCTCCAGAGAGCTGGGATGGAATGAGCACCCCAAGGCATCAGAGCTCTGCCCCTCCCCACAGGTCATGCCCCACAGCAAGGGCATGGATGCAGAAATCCAGGATATCTTCCCCCACGCTGCCATAACCAGCACCCCATCCCCTGCCCAGTTTCTACCCCATCGTTCCCCCCTCCTGCCCCGACGGAGCAGGGTCTCGATGGGGCGATGGCAGCGCTTGCAAAGGCCCCTCTCGTCTTGGGGGTACAACCCAGCCCTGGGATTTCGAAGAACACCAGCAGGATTTAGGTGCCTGAAGCTCCAGCACGAAACGGGGACCCTCGAGCCCCTCCGTGAGAGCAGTGCTCCTGCACTGGGCTGGCTCGCTGCCCACAGCACCACTCCACAGCATCACACAAAAGCACCATTCAGCCGGCGGCAGCGGAGCTCCCCGAGCAGCCTGGCCCCAGCTTTGAGGTTTGCTCAGGGCTCCGCAGGAGCGACTTTGCAAAGAAATCTCTGTTATCCTAACGGTGTGTTTGGGGGGAAGAGACTCCAGTCCCAGAGACCGAACCCCTGGTGTTCCTGGAAATGAAAACCAGACAGGCTGGCTGGGGCTGCATGCCTGCGACTCCTCTGTCACTTATTTATTTTAAAGTGAAATATATAAGCATGAGAGGTGTTGCTGGTTTGGTCACAGGACCAGGAAAGCCCCGGCTGCACCTTGGAAGCGAAACCAGTGGTTGGGGTGGGAGCGAGCACCGGTCCCTGGGAGCACCCATGAATGACACCTTTGTGCTGCCCCAATGATTTCCAAATGGTTCCAAATAGTTCCAAGAGCTCCCACGTCCCTCTTGCTCCGACCCGAGCCCACTGCCCCGGCCAGACCCTGCCACCACAAGCCCATGGGCATCCCGGGGGGCTGCTTTAGGAAGGGAGCTGCCCCCACCCCCACCCCAGCTCTCCACAACAAGGCTGTTTGTGCCGGCAGGCAGCTCAGGAGCCACATGAGAAGATTTTTCCAAAAATCTTTCCTGAAAATCTGATTTTTGCAGTTTGCAAGGCAGGGAGATTTTTCCTCTTTACAAATGGGATCCCAGGAGGAGCACCGCCTGCCCCACTCGCATCACTCACCCCAGGAGCAGGGGGACACCTTGCCTTCACTTCTTTCTGATACATCTTCTCCTGCCCATGGGTGAGTCCCGAGAGCCCACCAGGACCCCCAGCCCCTCTGCCGCTGGTGTTCCTCCCTGCTGCCCCTCAGCAAGCCCCCACAGAGCCCCAGGGCAGTCCCTGGAGGGTCAGAACCCCCCTTAGTACTGCTCAGCCCCCCTCAGCCCAGCTCCGCAGCGGTGTCCCAGCAAAGCAGAAGAAAATAAGCGTTTTCCTGGTGGTGGGAGGCAGAAGATCTGGCAGCCGCTGGGGAGGGAAGCACCAGAGAGACCCCCATCATTACCCCAAGGGGAAAATAAAGCTCAACTTGTTTAGCTAATAACTCCCAAATTTCAAGGCATGCAGCCCAGCCCTGTCCTTATCCCATGGGACTGGAGGCAGCTTTCGGCACAGAGAGGTCCCCAGTGGGTTGGGGCTGTGGGTCCCGGCTGGGGGCTGCTCCCACCCCCCACATTCCTGGGAAAAGTGAAGGAAAGGTGCTGGGGAAATAAGCAGAAAGTCCCAGGGATGCTCAGCACTGCAAGCGAGCATCTGCGACGGGGGAGATGGCGACCATTCCCTCTCCATCCCCTCTCCGTCCCCCAGCCCAGCCCAGCGCAGGGGGGTCCAAGCAGAAGACTTACAATCTGGGCCAGGCAAAGGCAGGCGGCATGGAGCAAGAGCCCGAGCTGGAGGATGGGGGAGCAGCCGGCCATGGCGAGGGCGGCTGGCACCGAGCGCCGGTGGCCTCCTCTCGCTGCGCTCAGGTACGGCAGCAGCCCCGACTGCAGAGCCGGGCACGGGAGGAGGAGGAGGGGGCTCATTAATATGGAGCAGTGGGATGAGGGCAGGCAAGCAGCCCCAGCCCCCCCGCCCCTGCTCAGGTGAGCCCGTGGCTATTTTGGGCTGGATGGTGCTGGAGGATTTGGCACGTCGGTGGCGGAGGATTTGGCACGTCGGTGGCGGAGGATTTGGCACGACGGCAGCGGGGGATTTGGCACGAGTGGCACAAAGGGGCTTTAATGTAGGCAAGGGGCTGAGAGAAGAGGGGGACAAGCTGGGGGGCTGCTGCTGGACCTGCACGGTGAGACCCCAGCCAGGATGTCTGTGCAGGCACCCCAGGGGCACCAGGGTGTCCCCTGGGATGTCCCCATCGTGATGCCCACACCAGTGCCATGGGGCATCGTGCTGCCCGGGGCTGGGGCTGCGGTTGCCCCCACACCCTGTGATGGGGTGGGCACTGGGAGCTGGTTCCTGCCACCCCGGGGAGGGTCCAGGGGGGGCGGTTCTGACGTGTCTGACCCAATCTCTGCCCTGTGAGCCCCCACGCAGCCCCAGGGCAGGGCAGCTGCCCCACTGTGGGTGCTGGGGCACCCCTGAGAAATGGCCCCATGGCCCCAGCGTGGCACGGGGAGGGGAGGGGGGCTACACCAGGGGGTCACCCGGCTGCTCCCCACAGCCCTGGCAGGGCATGAGGCCCCCGTCCATGGGGGGACGGATGCCCCACTCACCACCCCCCAAGCCCAGCTCCCCCCACCTGGCTCAGCCTTTGCTGGCAGCTGCCCCCCCAGCTCGCCGCCCCCCGACTCCCACTCCCGGGGATGGTGGGGATGATTCATCTTGGCGATTTCTTCCTCCTCCTCACAGAGGGCTTGAAGGCTCCATGATGAGATGCTGAAGTCTGATTCATTGGTATGGGGGGGGGGGGGGGGGAGGGGGGGGCAGTGGCCCCCAGGAGCCAGCAGGCTGCCACCTGTACCCCAGTGCAGGTCAGGGGTCGCAGAACAGTGGTCTGCGCCCCATCCAGTGGGCACAGGGCCATCCCAGCACATGGACCAGTTGGGGCTAATGATGCACCGCTCTGGGCTAGTACCCTCTCTCCAGTTCTTCCTCCCACGTGCCAGGTGGGCACAGGGAAGGCCGGGGGGCTCCTGCCCTCCCCACGCCTCCGAGAGGTGGCAGAAGCCCTTCTGAGCTGCGCTTACACCAAAACCTGCTGTTATGAGACAAAAATCCTTATGGCTCGAGGCTGAATGCACCTTCTTTTCAGAGCATCTAAATTTGGATTCCTCAAATTTAGGAATCTGAGACCTCCTTGGAGCTCCTGGGGTGTTTCTGCTGGTGCCTGAGGCGGGCGCATCCCAGCACTGCCACCGAGCCCAGCACCTTTCTGGGACACGAGTGTCACTTTTTGGAGGAATTATGTAATTTTGAGCGCTGCTTAGATTACTACACAGTGACATTTATTTTTTTTTTCCTCCTTTTGATGCCATTGCTCATTTGATTGCAGCTTTTCATGCGTCGCCGTTGCTCAAATTCTCCCCCCAGCACCCCAGCACGGCAGCACCAGGGTTTGGCTTGTCACCTCCATCTTTTTTCTCCCCCACTAATTTTACCGTGGGATCCAACTGGAACATTTGCCCTTGACCAGTACTGTGTCCCCCTCCCCGAGCTGCAGGGTCTGCCCCGCTGCCCCCAGGGTCCCCCTCCTGGGAGGATGGGAGCCCTGGTGGCCTGGTGGTGGGCGGTAGGCGCAGAGCTGTGGGGCAGCCCCCGTGCCGCTGTGGGGCCAAGGTGTGGGGCTGAGCCTGGCCTGGGTCCTGATGAAGGTGCAGAGCAGGGACGTCCCCCTATGCCTCCTCCAGGGAGCACCCGCTGCACAGCCCCCCCAAACCCCCTGCACCCCACAGCCCCCCTCCATCCTGAAGCCAGCACCCCAAGCCACCAGCCAGCCAGCACCCCAAAACACCCCAGCAACCTGAACCCCCACACAGTCCCCCCAGACACACAGCCAGCACTTCCAGGCCCCCCAGTCCCCCCAAGCCCCCAGCAGCCCACCCAAGTCTCTCATCCAGCATCCCCAAACCCCCCGCACTTCCAGGCCCCCCAGTCCCCCCAAGCCCCCAGCAGCCCACCCAAGTCTCTCATCCAGCATCCCTAAACCCCCCAGCCAGCACCCCTGCACCCCCAGCCAGCACCTCCAGACCCCCAGTCCCCCAGCAGCCCCCCCAAGTCCCCCAGCCATCACCTCATACCCCCATCCAGCACCTCTGTATCTCCACCCAGCACCCCTAAATCCCCTATCCCCCCAAACTGCCCCAGCCAGCACCCCTGGACACCCAGCCAGCACCTCCAGACCCCCGATCCCCCAGCAGTCCCCCCAAACCCCCCAGCCAGCACCCCATACCCCCACCAGCACCCTCAAACCCCCAAGCACCCTGAACCCCCCACCCGCCACCCCTGCACCCCCACCCAGCACCTCCATGCCCCCCAGTCCCCCAAGCCTTCAGAAGACCTCCCAAACTCCCAGGCAGCATCCCAGCACTCCCAGCTAGCCCCCCCAAATCCCCTAGTACCCCAAACCACCATCCAGCCCCCCAAATCTCCCAGCTAGTCCCACCAAGTCCCCCAGCACCCCCACCCAGCACCCCCAAAACACCCCAACTCCCCCAGCCACCCCTCCAAATCCCCCAGCACCCTGAACCCTCACCCAGCACCCCCACCCCCCCAGTACCCAGCATCCTCCCAGCATCCCCAAAGCCCAACCCCCCAGCCAGTCTTCCAAACCTCCCAGCACCCCAAACCCTCACCCAGCACCCCCACCCCGCACCCCTACGCCGCACCCCACCCCTCCAGTACCCAGCACCCCCAAAGCCCCCCCAACTCTCCCAGCCACCCCTCCAAACCCCCAGCACCCCAAACCCCCACCCAGTACCCCCAAAGCCCCCTGCTCCCCCAGCCAGCCCTCCAACCCCCCCCAGCACGCCCACTCCCTAGTATCCAGCACCCCCACCTAGCACCCCCAAATACGCCCCAACCCCCCAGCCAGCCCTCCAAATCCCGCAGCACCCCAAACCCCTCCCCGCACCCCAAGCCCCCCTCGCACCCCTGCACCGCTCAGCCCCCGCCCCGCCCCGCCCCGCCCCCGCACTGCCCAGGCTCCGCCCCAACCGTGCTCGTCACGTGACCATGCCCATTCATGCCTCCCCTGCCACCGCCCCGCGTCCTCCGATTGGTTCCCGCGGGCGCTGAGGCTTCTAAGCGAATCAACGGCGAGGGGGAGCGGCGGGGGGAAGGTGTTAAAGCGCGTGCGCTGCAGCCTATTGGCTCATTCCCCCTATTGCCCCGCCTCCGCCGCCGGCCGGAAGCAGGAAGCGGCGGGTGCCCGGGACGGCGGCGCCGTGACCCGCGGGCGGGCTGCGCCGGCCGCGCCATGACGGGCAAGTCGGTGCGCGACGTGGACCGGTACCAGGCGGTACTGGCCAGCCTGTTGGTGGAGGAGGAGAACAAGTACTGCGCCGACTGCCAGGCCAAAGGTACCGGCGGCCTCCCCGCGGGCCGCGCCGGCTGAGGGGGGCGGCGGGGCCTGGTGGGGCCAGTGGGGCCGGCGCGGTTGTGTCCCCCCCCGTGCCGGCCTGTGGCGGGGCGCTGCCCCCCCCTTCCTTCTCCTTACCGCTTGCCGCCGGGGCGAGGAGCTCTCGGCGCCCTCCGGTGTCCCCCCTCCCGGGGGAGCTGCTGCTGCGGCGGGAGGGGAGGGCGCCCGCTCCGGGAGGGCAGGCCTGGCTGGGCCCTGGGGGGCAACGGCTCCGCGCTCTGGCCTCCCCCGTGAGGGCGCAGAGAAGGCTTCGGCCGTGCTGTCGAGGGCTGCTGCGGCGGGGCCGGGTGCTTCCAGGGTAGATGTTTCCCCGCTGCTGGAGCAGGCGCTTGGTATTTGGCCGAAAATACGTAAATAAACAAAAAACAGCCCAGATTTGCCTTATTTAATTCGCTGTTAGTCGCAGCAGCAGTGCTGCAGCAGGCTGGGCAGTGCTCCTGGCAGAGAAACCTCTCCGGGTGCCTCTGACCCCGCTCCTGCAGCTCGGCTGTGCCTGTCCCTCAGCCAGTGAGTGGGAACTGCCCGGGATTTGCTGCTGGCAACTCATCTATCACCTCTCTGCCTGTGCTGGGATGTCGGTATCAAAACACAGAATCGCATCTGGGGACCGCTCTTCTGCAGGAGTCTTGTGTTAAGAGAAACCTGGAAAGCTGGCGTTGCGTAATATTGGAGGGCATTCCTGCTGGAGGAGTAATATCCTGTAATTTAGAGCTGCAATGTGGGCAGCAGATCACGGTTAAAGGATCAGGTAGGAGCAGTATTAGAAGGTGCAGTGTGTAAGGAGAAGAAAGGAACTGGAGCACGCGCCACTGAAAGGATTTCGGGTCCTTGTCCTGTGCTTCCTTTTCTACTTCGTGTTGATTTCAAGGCATGTTGTGATCCTTACCTTTCTTAGAAAGGAGTGGGAGAGGGGTAGAGAGGAAGTCAGGTGTAAATGTTTGCATTCCAGAAGACAAAACAATTTAACAAAACAACTGTTACTTGTTCCAGGGTGATGCAGATATATTTCTGTAGTTTCCTACTGTGAAATGCTTTGCTTTCCTGTAGCACAAGAGTTGAGGTTGGGCCCATGCCTACCTAAAATCCTATTTTAATGTGCAGTTATGATTTGGAGAGATCTGAACTTGAGGCTTGTTTCCCAATAGCTGCATTAAATGACCTCAGAGCAAGGGCTGTCTTTCTGTGCCCGATTGTAAGTGGGAGTCTTGGTCACCTCAGTATGACCTCTAAAAACTGCAGAGAGCACTGCTGAACAACATTTAAAAGGGTGCTATTAAGATTTGCTTTCAGCTCTGCCCTAAAAAACCCCAAAACGTAGTCGCCTTATTGTAACAACCTGTCTTGGAGATGGTGTGTTTTGAGGCATGGTTCACAACTTGCTTTGGTTGACCATGTAGATTGAACATTGTGATGTTGGCAGAGAGCAGAATGTGCCTCTTGCTTTGCAAATACCTTATCTCTTGGTGCCTAATGCCAGCACCAAGGGCAAAAATAGCTGTCTTTACTGTCTCATGCCTCAAAAGACAAGATACGTACAAAATATGGAAACAAATTCTCCTCACAGTTCCAGGTTCCTTGTTTTGATGTGATTATGTAGCTTCTCCCGTTCACAGTACCTCCTGGAAATGTGGTATTCTGGTTAATACTGCATAAAAAAAAAAAATCGAAGTGTGCAGTTCAGCATTCCCACAAAAGCTGGAAGCTGCTTGTGTCTGGGAAGATAGATTCCTTCAGTCATGAAGTGTAGGCTTCTGTTGCACTGAGTTATCTGACAAAATAATTATCCATTATGCTAATGAGATTCGTGGAGATGTGAAATCTCATTCTTGAGGGCAATGTACAGAGATTGTGGCCACGGGAGGTTGTATGAGATAAGCTCTCGAGCCCGGGATCTGACTGATAGTTGGTGCCAGTCAAAGCGTGATACTGGGCTGTGTTTTGGTTATTGTGGCTTGATGTGGTGTGCTCCCAGCAAGGCACTGGAACTGGTTTGCAATGGCAGGAAGGGCCTGGTGTTCTTAACCGCTGCTGTAACTGCAACCTTCAGCTTTGCTTATGGAAATGAGCCCCAGGTGTACTTGTGCAGAGTAAAGAGCACATTTTATTTGATATATGGCTTCTTAATAACTAAAACCTCTGCAAGTCTGTGCTAATGAGAGGCCACGTGGTATTTGCTAGCTCCAGGTGGCTTCCCTCAGTGTTTCTAGCACTGCCTGAGAGGATAGCTGCTTTTCTGTACAGCTGATTGTCGCTCTGTTTTAACCGATTGCAAGTCTGGCTATGCTAGTTGAGACGCACTAAGAATGTGCTCGCGTAAAGTCCTGTGAGTAGTAGTTTGCCAAGGTCACGGCTGAAATCTGGTTGCTGTAGCAAATGACGCTGGGGGGGTTAGCTGGTAGTGGCAGGTCTTTATTTCTTATGCCAGCTCCCTCCTTTGTCAGCTCACATTCAGTATCCTAAGGGTTTTTGCATGAGTTTCAGCAAAGTTGAAGGCGGAGTAAGAACCTGGCAGCTCATACAGCACCTATTGAGACAGCTTTACACTAAAACGCTGCCCTTTGACCATCTGGGTTTATGTTGAAGTGACTGAATTCTGTAGTGGTTTGCCGCTTGATCTGAGCGTTTCAAAGCTAGCATGACACATAGGCAGAGGCTGTTCAGATGCCACCCACGCTTCCATTATGCCTGTTCCCAATGACCTAACTACTTGCTGGGTTTCATTACTGTATTTTTTCCACTTCTATATACAGAACTAAACGAGATCACCGTACCTGTTAGTGTGAGCCGCAGTGCTAGTATGTACCTGCTTGATTTCATCCTCTACAGGAATTCTCAGTGTTGGGGGAAAAGTCTGCTTTTCAGGAACATCAGCTCTCTGCTGTTGGCTGCTGGTTGGACTCAGCACTCTGGGACCAGTGTAGTGAACGTGCTCTTGTTTATTATGCCATGCTGGTGAACAGTTGGGTATCTTCCATTTCTTCTGCCCTCAAAGTGATTGCTTACGGAGAAGGTGGCCTTCTGTGTTCGTGTTATTATTTGCATTCCATCAGGCAGTGTGTACAAGTGATTCCTAATCCAGCTCGTGCCTTTAAGTGTGATAAGGGAGGAAGACTAGGTTTCTCCAATATATTTTCCTTCCCTCATATAGCTGGGATTCAAGTAGCTTCTGTGGGGCACATCATTCTTCGCAAGGTGTTTCTTCTGACGGGCTGTTGGAGACACTGGTGGCTTCACGTGCTTTCTGTGCGTAGCTTTTCTGGAAGAGCTACACAGAGGAGCCTGAAAGAGCTGCAGAAGCACGAGCCTGATGGCCTCCCTGGACAGCTGTTAATGTCCTGGGTCTGAGCTGCTGGAGGAGGGGGAAAAAAGGACGACGTGGAAACTGGGAAAGAAAGCTCGGGGTGGTTTTTGCTTCTGCAGCAATAAACGCTGCAGTGGTTAGAGGCTTTTGTTTTGGAGGAAGCTGGGTGAGATCTCTCCCCTGCTTCTTCCTCTTTGTATTGCAGAGTTTCTGTTCAAAGTGTGGGTAAGTGGGGTGATCTGATCAAAAGCGGCTGGACGCGTACCAAGCGGTACATCCTGTGCTGAAGCAGAGTGTGGCTAGACTGCTGCAGTGGAGCTTAGGGGTGAAAACCTGTGTGTCTGAGAGGGGTCTTCATTACATGATCAAAATGGGACTCGGGAGCTCAGTGGCAGCCTTTAGGACATAATCTACCCGTGTTGGGCACAAACAGAACAGCAGATTTTTCCCCTTGCAAGCACAGCCAATGGTTTCTTGTCTCAGTGGGTTTCACATGCAGCTCTGAATACTGTCACAATATTGTTATTAATGATCAAAAGCAGCGATCCAGCATGGATTCCTAGCACCACATGCAGTGATGCAGCTCTCCCCTTGGGACTGCCCAGCATGGCTAAGGTGGTAGCATGGCTGTCTGCTAACAGCTGGAGAGGTAATTAGCATAATCCTCTTTTTGACAGCCTTTGCTGTACAAATTGCTTGAACAAAACACCTTAAAAGAGAAGCTGTTGATGGGGGGGACCTCTTCTACCAGTGCATGGCGAAGTGCTTTCTGAGGGTGGTTGTGGTTTCGTGTGTGAGGTAGCATGACTGTCAGGCAGTCTGACTGTACTGAGTGTCCATCAGAAGATTCACTGCTGAACATCAGAATTGAGTCTGGAGGCTGAAATTGCAGCGTAGCTGGAGGGATGTGGTGTAATTGGTGCAAGTCAGACTTGACCTAAGCATTCAGGTACCTTCCAGGAGATGGGAAATGTCTTGTGTTGAGTAACACTTATGTTAACTGGATTCTTCTCTGCGTTTCTGACTCTAAAGCTCTGTGCTGAACTTGTGTGAGATACAGCTAATTCTATTTGATTCTCTCCTTCTCCCAAACTCTTCCCCTCTGCTCTTCCAGTCCTATCTATCCAACAGGCTCCTTGGATCCAGTTCCATTGACGTTGGAATGGCAGGTTCCTCCACAGGGAGCACCAGCGAGGACCGCGGTATCTGTCCATCAGTTAAGGTTGCCCTGTGCTCCTCCTGGTTTGTCTGACTCTTCCCTTCATCCTTGTGTCTTGTGAGAACTGTGGGTTCCGTGCTGAAATCAACCCCTTCTTCTAACTTCAGTGGTTAGATGGGAAACCCTTTGTTAAACACAACACCAAGCCAGATCTGATTCTTCAGGCAGTCTTTTCTGAAACAGGGTAGAACTTTGGAAAAAAAAACCAACAAAACAACAAACCCAAACTGTAAAGAGGTGGTTAAATATTGGATGGGGAGCAGAAGGAGCAGGTTGAAAATCCTGGGGCTGGGGTAGGTGCAGTTAAGGAGGGATGATTTCCAGTGGAATGGGAGAGTTGGCTTATTACATTTGGTTTAGTCCAGCCAAATGAGTATTAATATAAAACATGTTGTTAATATTCAACAAAAATCTGTTGACTCAACTCTTCCATCAGCAGACTATTGAATTGCAGCTGAGTTTCCTCTTCAGCAAAAGCAATTTCAAGACTTAACTTTTTAAATAGCTGCCTAGAACAACTGCATGTGATGAAGAAATGCTCGTTATGGGAAAACAGAGCAGTGGGTAGTGATGCATAGTTTGCCTGCAGTGGGCTTCAAAAACCAAAGTGGTGGGACTAAAGCTTCTCAGCTTGCCTTAGAAAATCCTGTATTAGGAGAAAGCTCAGGCTTATGTAATGGAAGCTTGCCAGAGCGGGTGCATATGTGCTTGTGTACTTGTTTTAATTCTTAGCTGCAGTCACAATATTCTGCCGTTATCTTAATGAGCCCTGCATTTTTTCTTCTGCTTTCGAACTGTTCTACTCTTCTATCAGGTCTGAAAGGACTATCTTGTGCATAAAGCAGTATTAATTTCAGGTGGGTGTAAATGTTCAGAAACTAGCTTTGTCTGTGAGACTGGCTCATCCCTTAGTGACCTTCATCTGAGAAGCCTGAGCAGTGCTGCCGTGGTCCAGGGCTCTGGCAGGGCGGGAGCGCAGCTCTGTCTAGCTGTGAGCCTGACCCTACCTATACCTGCCTGAAGTAAGTTGTAGGTTCCCACTCAAGCCACAAAGCAAGGGGGGTGGGGTGGGTGCAGAAAAAGCATCAGCCTTTCCAGTGGGGGACTTATTCTGGAAGTGGTTTGTGCTTGGGAGAGTTGTAGGAAGATACCCTTTAAGGAAAGAGAGGCAGAGCTCTGAGTCATATAACATGGATGCGTGTCTCTACATCTGCCAGAAATAGGTAACAAAGATAATCCTCTGAGCGGGAGGCATCTCGGCAAACCATGTCAGCTTTAATGGCGTTGTTCTTCTGTACCAGCTCGGTTGACCCACCTGTGGAATGGAGAGCCTGTGTGGCCAGTGGCTGTATAGCAGAGGGTGTAAATTAAGGGTCCAGAGATGCCATGTGATTCTCGGAGCATAGCTGCAACTTTTAGTAAAAGTTTGTTCCTATAGTAACTGCCAGAGGAATTACATAAGGTATCAAACATGTTCAGGAGCTCGTGTGCCAGCCTCTTCAGAAAATGCCTCTGCAGTTTAAAGGTAATTCATCTTTCAAAATGCAAGTAGGTTATCAAAGCCAACTAGAGAATCAAGAATAGCTTTGGTCTCCTTCAGTTGATCCAGAATAGTGATTACTTCATGTGTCCTCGGAAATCTAGGACAAAGTTTGAGCTTTTAAGAGAAACTGTCTTAAGAGCAAAGCTTCATCTGACTGCGAAGCTGGATTTACCTGTGCTACGGTTAGACCTACAATGCCTTGTTAAACTGCTTACCTCTATTTTTGGCAAAACATGTCAGTCCTTCCTGGCCAGGTTACACCCTTATGAATGTCAAGTCATTTTTGGTAACTGATAGTGGAAACCAGTTTACGCCTAGCTCTAGACTGAAGAGATGATCAGTCAAGCAAAAAAGTGGCCCAGGAGCTGAGACTCCTTCCTCTGTTAGGAGCTGTTTTAAGGATTTAGTGACTTCTGCATATCTCCCCAACTCAAATGAGACTGGCAGGCAGAGTCTAAATGCTTTTAACACATGGTGAAGAATTAAAGACATAAGGGATTTGATGGCAGGGAAACTAAGTTGAATTTTGATGGTGTAAAATAGTAGTGCTAGTGGGAGTTTCCATCCTGCTGCTCTGTTTACATGTGCATTTGGGCACGAGGATGGTGTTTACAAACTACCAAAATTTTTTGCATTTCATGGAATTTCAGGCCTCCTTGAAATCTGCTGCCTTTCCTCTAGTAACTTCCAGGACTGACTAGTGTGTAATTTTGGTCAAAACCTAGTGACCACAGGGAATACATGGATTGTGAAACCTGACTGAATTTTTTTATCTCTCTAGACTGTGTTGCCATCAGTATTGGTAATGTTAACGAGCCCCCTTGCATGGATTGTCACTATAGCATCTCCTTGAAATTGTCACTTTCACAGTTTATTTGCTGAAGTAATAAGCATCACTTTCTTAAACAGCAGGAAGGATCCACCTTGCTGTTTGCAGCATCTGTTTTAATTTCCTCCACCTTGCTCCATCTGCGTTTGTACAATCGCAGTGCTGCTTCAAAGAACAAGATGGTCGCAGTGATAAGAGGTGCACTGAAGGCTGCAATTCTTCTGTGAGCTTACTGCTACTCAAAGTTAGATCAAATGCTGCTGCGTAGCTTCCTTCGAGGCCACGAGACGCTCAGTGTTACGCGTTTCTGGTAAACTGTAGAAGATTCAAAGCCTGTTCCTGAGAGGAAACAGAGCCAGCATCAGTCAGCTTGGTCTGACTTGGCCAGTAAGGTACCTGTAGCAAACATTATGGTTTGGGGAGAATATACTGGTTGCTACTAATGCAGCCAAGAAGATTTTTTAAGGCAAAGCTCCAAGCTGTTGTTGGAGTCTATATTCTCAACCCCCATAGATGCCTCTGGCTCTTCCTTTTTCTTGCTAAGAGTGGTTAAAACCTATAATTAATGCAGCAGTCTTTTACTGGGGGGGGGGGGGGGGGGGAAGGGGAAGGCAAAGAAATTCTGAAAGCAGCCCTTGCGTCTTTCGGAGCAGAATGAAGTTGAATTTTTGAACCGCTGAACTACTTGACTAGGTATATATCCTCATCAGACTCCCTTGGAGAGCTTTTTGGCTTTAGCAGCTGTTCCAATGGCTTCCTGAAAACTAATCAAATAGCTTAGCCTGGTACTAAATCTGGGGGTACAGCGGGTGTTAGCACTTCACAAATCTCAGTGGTAGGTCCGTGAGCCCTGTGTCAGTATGGCCCTGCTCAGGCCATACTCACTAGCCTGTGTTAGTGAGTAAACAGCATAATTTAGAGATCTTGATGCTGAGTTTAACTGTGCTTTTTACTTACTAGCAGAGTTTGCCTCGTTTCCCCAAGCTGTTCTGAATGCTTGACTGTAGAGCACATCTCTGCAGTAAAGAGCAGAGGAAGTTCTTTTGTAAGACAGCCTTTGTCATAGCTTTTCTACGAGTGGAATGAATTTCAGTAAGTCATTAAGCAATCTCTTTCCAGAATAAGGAAGCCACAAGTCAAAGGAAGCTCTTGGATACTTGACTATTTCTTCATTTGGCTCTGGAAAAAATTAGGGCTTTTCAACTTTGACTGGATGAGAAATTTCTAAGTACTGGTGAAGGCTTGTACGAGAGGATGTGCGTGTCATCTCACAGCGATTATCTGGCTCCAGGGAGGATTTCCCACATCCCCTTCCCCTGTGAGTGCTGAGGGGGTGGCTGTGCGGTGCCGTAGTCCCACACATGGAGCAGTGTTAGGGGGGATCAATGGGCTGAGCAGGCACATTTCCCTCTTACAGCTGGGCTTTTGCTGGAGTGCTTGCAGGCAGGGAGCCTGCGAGGCAAACGATTGTTTGCACTAAGAATATTTCATTAGGCTTTGAATAGCCATGCTTTCTCCTTCCTGCCTATGAAAGCATCTATTTTTTCCTGAACCCCCCCCTTCTCAAAAGAGCACTGGCTTTGCAGCCAACTTCTGTTTTATTTTTAAATGCCTTTTGGAGGGTTATTACCAAAGAAACTCGTGTGAGTAGCTTGAGACAAAATTTTAATGCCTGAATAAAGGGTGAGGAGTGAATCCCCTTGGGATTCCTTGATTAAAAATGCCGAGGGTGTGAACTTTCAGCAAAGTGACTGAAGACATGATGTGAAGGGGAACAGCCAGGCTGTGCTGGGGTTGCGAAGGGAATTGGGAGCCTCTCCAGTAAGGGCAGATCATTCAGGCAGTCCTTGCAGGCATTAATGATTCTGGCTTAGATGCTAGCTGAAGCTGCTATGACCAGCTTGGTATGCAGTGTTTATTTTGACAGGCTGGGATATAAAACAGGCTGTGAAACTGTCTCATGGAAGCACTGCCCAGGCAGCTCAGTTTTTCGCACATAGCTTTCTAGTCTCTGCTGGATGGTGGCGCATCCTCACTTGGGAATACGCTCAAATATTCAATGCAGCTTTCTGAAATGAAAACTGACTGAGCAATAGATGCTTTTAAGCTCATGATCTTCCTGCAACCGCTGCCAGGCTAGGAATATATCCCAGGGTGGTCTCATCTAGCCTTAATATTGTGCCAGAACCAAGTGTATAGCTGGGCTTTCAAATCTGTTTTGATTCTTACTCAAAACTGGTGTTTTCTTTAATCTCACGGTCACCTGCAGATGGTTGGCATTCTCCAGAAAGGATTTGGGCACGTATGAGGTGATGTACAGGGGCATGAGATGCTTAATCAGATCAGAACAAGCTATGCCCAGCTAAGGTTAGTGCCATGTAACTTACTGCGGAAGTTTAAAATTAGTCAAAATACTGAAACCAAAGTGACTGCAGCATTAGGCTTGCACGTCTGATACTGGCTGTCATTGCAGCAAACCCCCAGTTTTGCATATGGGAAGCAAGTTTTCATTTAGCCCTTAAACTCTATAGCAGTCTGGTGGCTTTTAGAACATTAGCAAGAGCATTCATGCGAGGACCACTTTCTTTTATGCCACTTTCTAGCGGGTTAACAAGCAAAATGCTTCTGTTAGCCTTGTCCTAAAATCTTTTGCATGTGAGTCTCCATGATTAGGTGAAGCCAGAGGGTACTGTGGTCCCTGTGGCATGGCATGCCCTCCTGGGAGCACTTCGTGGTGTCAGGGTGTGCACAGAGGCTGCAAGGGAAGATAGTGCTCTGCTGCAGCCCTAGCAATGCTGATAAGCACCGCTGTGGTATTCTTTAAAGCAACTTACCCACATAAAAACATTTCACCCTTAACTTCCGCGAAGGTGTTTTGCCCCTTCTGTCATCGCTCCGTCGCTGTAGTTTCTGTATACAGTCTTCAGCTTGGCTTAGTTTTGGGGAAGTTAAATGCTGCAACATGTGACCGAACTCTCATCTGTAAATACCACCTGGGTCTTTCTGCAAGTCAGTCACCTTGAAAATAGCATGTGAAACTGTGGGGGAAGCAACTCTATGAAGTTCTCCCCAGCCAGAGCTTCACTGGGCACTTCCTCCTGTGATTTCTAGCGAGAGCTGCTTCGTCGTGCCCTCAAAAGAGGGAAGTGGGAGGCTTGTGTACATTTACATGATAACCCATCCCCCCCTTGCCCACAAAACGAAGTCCTTCATCATAAATAAAATCATAAAAATGCCGTTTTATCTTAAGAGTTGGGTGCACTGGATACTAGCAAAGCTGAAGGTCAAAACAGAATGTGCTTGGGCTGGTGCTTCTGCATGTTATGTCCAACCTAACCAGGACATCTGAGCTTTGTCCTGCTGCTTCCTTGCTGGCAGCCTGCTTAGGCCAGGCTGTCTTGCTTGGGATACCCTTGCTTTCAGCGAAAGAAACCCTTGTAGTGTTCCTCACCGCCCAAGGCACCAAATGATAATTTTAACGAGCGTGATGTTATTTGGAGTTTGATTCGGGGAGGCAAAACGGATTGCCTCGCACCGCTGCCGACAGGCTGCCGTGCTGCTCAGCACTGATTATTCGAGCAGCAGCTCTTCCCTGTTGTGTTGCGTCTTGCTGTGTCAACCTCTCGCTGCTGTTGAGGCAAGTGGTTCTCTTCTGCAGCTGCTTATCTTAAAGCAGCTTTTCACTCTCGAGGGGTGTAGCTGTATCTTGTTCCTCTTTTTATCACAGTGTGGCTAGAATACAAGGCTGTGTAACTAGGCTAAAAGAATTGCTAGTTATATCCAAAGTATGGAGTGCTTGGATCTGGAATTCAAAATCATACGCCTTGCAGAGCTGCGGAGCTTTGGGCAATATTTTGGAGAACCATCCCAAGTATTGCTCTTGAGTGGCTCTAGAGTCACCACTGTGTCAGAGAACAGACTGCTGAAATTCTGCCATCGGTCTTCTCCCTGGCTCCAAACAAAAACGACCCCCCATCCCCAAACTTCTGGCAAAAACAGCCCCACGTCCCCAGACCTCTGGCGTTTCCTCGAGGCTGCAGACCTGAACATGGCAAGGACACCCAAACCCTGGCTGGAATAAGGGTCAGTGGAGAGAACTACCCTTGGTTGTGTAACAGTGTTATCTCTAAACCAAATGCTAGCTGCTAGGAGGATTTTTGAAAGCCTACGTATTTTTTTTTTAAAAAAAATATTCACAGGCATAACGAAGCTGCTTCAGTATTGGAGTCATCCAGAGCTGGGATCTAAGAGTTGCAGCAGTGGTCAGCTGTTACTCCTGCACTCAGCCCTTCCTATTTCAGATCCTGCATCACAAATAAAGGAACACTAAAGCAGCGTGGCTATAACAGCCTGTACCACTGAGTCATTCTCTTATGTGGCATCGCAGGGTAGGAGGAGGTTGCAGGGGCTTGAGCTAGCACATGTGACAAACCAGTGAGCTGATTACTATAGCCCTGATGTAGTATCTAGCTGACTATTAATCCTTTTAGTCCTATAAAGGCTAAATATATCTAGAGTTTACATCTAACCTTGAATCTCATGCTTAATCCTGCTGGCAGTCTCACGTTATAGCCTTCAGGGTGCATCTTGGGGAGAAGGGCACAAATAAATGAAATGAAGGAGCAGAGTTTTCTGGCTTCAACCTTGGTGTGCTACAGGCATAACACTGAACAAGCCTTTTGTCCCCACGTCTCACTTTGTCACTGGTGTACTCAGGTGCTGCTGAAAGTACAGGCCCCCGCTTTGCTGCGTTCAGCCCTTGATATTGACAGGTATGGTAAAGGAACCAAGGTATAGGCAGCAGTATGCTCCTGTTAAGGTCTTCACCAAGAGCTGTTCCTAAGCTGGGAAGTGACTTTCACCAGCTTCATTGAATTAGTACCATTCTCCAAGGCCACTCTTAAGTGAAAAAGCAGAATGCAATGGCAGGCCAGGTGACTTTTTTCTTTTTTTTTTTTTTTTAAAAAAAAAATCATAACATGAGTTAGCTGGAATAGGTACTTGGAGGTAAGTTAGAGGTTCCATGCCTTTGCCCTGGAAGGGACCATGAGCCACTGATAGCATGAGCGGCACCAAATCCCTCGGGATACTCTAGGCTTCCCCAGTAAATAGGAGTTAAACTGTTAACAACAATCTAGCATATCTAGGAGAGTCAAATACAGCGCTGCTTTTTTAGGGCTTTGAAATTACACTTTCCCCCTCTTCCCCCTCCCACCTCAGCCTCATTAGCTTTGAGGCTTGCTATTTTAGTTATGGCAAGAAAAGACAGAATAACTCTTCATCTGCCACAATGCCTGTAACGCTTAGAAAAAGGGCTAGAAAAAAAGAAAAAATTAGTTTACTGGAGGCTCTTGGGTCCCTTACTCAGGGTGTGGCTGTGCAGTGGCTGCCTGGGCAGCATGGACAGGGATATCTAACCCATGGCGGAAGCTGCCACGGATGATTTGGTTTTAAAACCTGCCTGTCTTGTACTGCAGAGGACTACTTCCAAAGCTGGCTTTCCTTCAGCAGGACTGAGGGTTTCCATGGCCAGGGTCTGTTGGCCCTGGCTGGGAGGGGGGCTGCGCGTGGTGGCAGTGCCTGTGGACCTCCTCGGTAATGCATTTGCTGGGTTTCCTTCAGAGACCTGTTTGCAGTGAGTAAAACTAAGCTTGTTAATCTTTCCCCTGTGGATTGTTTGGGTTTTTTTGACCCTGGCATGATCTCCCTTCTACACCTCGGAGCTGTCCTGCCTGTCTGAAAGCCGCATGCAAGCTGTGAACCTGAGCTGAGCTGTAGAAACTGCGGAGTGAACTGTCCATCGGTCTTGGGCCAGGATTGCAACCTGGGTTCTGCCCCTGGCTCTAGGTTTTTGGTGGCCAAAGTACCGGGTTTTGCTCTGCTCTCCTTACTCAGCTGTAGCCCCCTGCAGAAGACTTGATGTCTTCTTCTGGTCCGTGTGTCAAATGCTGAGTATTTTATGCTGCTTTTCCTAGAGCAGTAGTGAATATTCTGGAACAGATTCCACTGCAGTAAGGTTATCTGAGAAAGATTCTCCATTGCTAAAGCAGGAACACGGGCTTATATTGACATGGCTGTTACATGGGTTTAAGCAAGGTGAAATCGGGGGTTTATAGTGTCTTGACTGTTTGCCTATTCTTCCCTCTTCCTCTTAGACTTGTCTTGCATAGAGCTCTCAAAATGGAAGAGGGAGGCAATGAAATACTAGCTTTAAGTCTAATGATTGGGAGACAATATTTAGACATCCTGCTGATGTCTAATTCCAATGGCTAATCTGGATGAAAATCTAAACGCCTCAGTCCCAGTTCACTTGGTACAGTTTCTCAGTTGCTCAAGGCAACTACAGGTTGACTTGATGTGAAACACTTGTGTTTCTTCGCAGGGCCACGATGGGCATCCTGGAATATCGGTGTATTCATCTGCATTCGTTGTGCTGGGATCCACAGGAACCTAGGAGTTCACATATCCAGGGTAAAGTCCGTCAATCTTGACCAGTGGACACAAGAACAGATACAGGTAATGTGAGCGAAACGTGAACAGGGTTGTTCTGTTAGCGGGGCTTGGTAAACTTGGAAGTCAACAAAGTCTGAATAGGCCAAAGGTGCAGGAAGATGACGCCAAGTTAGGTTAGATCGGGAGGGAAAATGTCATCATTTCAGGCTCTGCAAACATCAGGGTAAAGACAAATGCTCGGCAAGTTTCTGTAAAAATGCCAGTGGCTGCTACTGTCTGGAGCAGGAGCTGCTGCCCACCTGCTCTCCATGAGGTTTCCAGAAATCAAATCCTGGACTTACAGGGTGACTTCAGGTTCCTGATGTGCTGTTTATCTTACCTCTGACTATATATCATGCTGTGGTGCTTAGGACTGGCTGATTGTAAGGGGAGGGGGGATCATGACGACTGCATCAAGGATTCCCAGCTAGAAGGTTTGCACCAAAGGCCTGAAGAGTGGCTTTCAGGTACAGAACAGACTTCAAAAGTCTACACATGTCTTCTAGTTAACACAGACTCTTGCTTGGTAACCTGGCATGCTAGTATGTGTAAGGGGTTTAATGTCTGTAAAACAAACAGCTCAAGGATTCTTTTGAATTGCAGTGCATGCAAGAGATGGGAAATGGAAAAGCAAATCGTCTTTACGAAGCCTACCTGCCAGAGAACTTCAGGCGACCTCAAACAGATCAGTATCCTTTCTTCCTCTGCTGCTGGGGAAATGTGGAGTCTTTTCATCTTGTGGCTTTGTAGCTGCTCCTCTTGCACAGGAGGCTTAACTTCACGTGCTGGGGCATCAGCTGTGAGAATGAGCTCCTAGCTAGGCACCCTCTGAGTGTTGCTTCACTTGCAGGCTGCTTGCTTACAGAGTGAGGCAGAAGAGGGCTAAAAGGGTCATTTCTGAGCTGTAGGGGTGGAGAAGGGCAGTGCAAATGTTACAACCTGAAACTGTTGTGTGAGATGCACTGTAGAGTCTGTGGTGAATAGGAGGGTTGACTTTCAGAAGTGCTGAGCATTTAAAATTCTCAGTGGAGACAGATTACAAAGGCGTAACACTTCTGAAAATTTAAGCTGGAACTTTTACCTTTCAGGAGGGTTTCTAGATGGTGGGTGCAATGGGGGTGGTGACATGAATCTAAAGAAACACAGGAGAACCTCTCCGACATTTTTTTGTTTTGTCTTGAGCTGGTGGCTGAGGTGCTTTTGTATGCACAGGATTCATTTCTCCAACCGCTGTGTGATTTGTGTTAATGATATGTATGCTCTGAAGTGATTGCTAAAGTAAATATAAATCAGTGAAGAAAATACACCAGGAATTTAAGCCCTGATTTAATATACCTTTTATAGCACTGCCATGCTTGGAATAACCCAAGGGCAAAAACTGAGTAGCTAAAGTAGTTGGATCCAACACTAAATTATTTTAAGAAAGTTACTGCTGGAAATGCTCTTTAAACAGTCATTAGTTTAGTTACAGCCTGTACCTTGTATCCACATGTCAAATACTACTACGTAAGTCTTCTATTCTTGAATTATTTGTCTTTAACAAGCTGCTTGCAGAGCTGTGGAGAGCTTCATTCGGGATAAATATGAAAAGAAGAAATACATGGACCGAAGTATTGACATCAACGCATTTAGGGTTTGTTTCTAATCACTTCTACAGAAGCTTGAATACATGTTGAGATGCAAGTGTGTGTCTGCCTTATGAGTAAGCGGTGACACTATGAAAATAGACAGTTTAAAAGTTTCCTGTATTAGTGACTAAGCTCTTCTCTGAAGCTGATTGCATTCAGTCATTCTGTCAAAAGAATTTAAATTGGAGGGAACCTTTGAAGGCCGTCTTGTCCAACTCTTCAAAGCAGGGCTGTCTTCAAACAGAGGTCTTCAGCTGTATCTTTGAGGTTTTCTTAGATTAGTAACAGCATCATGTAAAGCTCTACATGAACTTTCTCTTTATGTAATGACATGAGTTTTGACCCTCATGTCAGTGGGGTGTTTTTTCCTTACAGAAGGAAAAAGATGACAAATGGAAAAGGAGTAATGAGCCAGTATCGGAAAGAAAACTGGAACCTATCGTCTTTGAGAAGGTGAAAATGGTAAGACCAAAAGACATGGTCATGGATCAATTGTAAAGACTTCTCTCAAGCAGATCAGAGGTAATCCAGCTTGATATGGAAGCATTTTTTCTGGCCTCGGTCATAGCAGTGGATGCATTCGGTCACACTAATGGTAGTAGCTTGTTTTCCTCTGCTCAACCAGATACTAAGCAGATGTGTTCTGCCGTGCAGCTCTGAGCAGGTTGGAATCCAGCTACTCCCTGCTTAGCTTTCCAGCTTGAGCAGTTACTTTCTTGCTAGTTTAGAGCATGCTTGAACTTGACGGTGGGTTCCAACATAATGGGACAATAAAACTGTGTAATACTCTGCAGTTGTTTGCTTTGGAAGCACTTATGGCCCCTGGAAAAAGAATTTTAAGGGTTAATCTCATTAAAGCCTCTAAAGTAGCAGAGCAAAATCAGAATTTGAGCAAGGCTTCTGATGTTCTTTTTTCCCTAGCCTCAAAAGAAAGAAGAAACGCAGCAGTCTAGAAAAAGTTCCCCTAAATCTACCGAACCAGTAATGGACTTGCTGGGACTTGGTAAGAGCCTTTCCAGCCTCACCACACTGTTACCCTGACCCTGTCCATCTTTGAGCTTGTGAATTTGATGAGCTCTTAGTACTTATTTTCCATCTCAGGTGAAGAATAACTGATAGGAGCCGTAGAGCATTTTGCTTAATTACTCCAGTGCAACTCGAGCATGGTGCTTGACACTGCAGCAGAAAGTTTTCCTTATGTTTTCCTTTATGCTGGTGCAGTGATTGCGCCTGTAGCGTTACAGGAGCGGCTGTGGTGGTCTCCAGACAGCATGGCTCCCAGCTGCTCTGAGGTTAACAGGGCAGTTGTGGCGCAGTACGCTTCTTGGTCCCCAGCCAGTTCCTTCTCAGCACCAGCAGGATGAGCAAAGAGCTGGCAGTGTGTGGCTGCAGCAGGTTAGGGGTCAGGTCACTGGGTTGAGTGGCATGTTGGCAGGGAGGCTGCCCCTCAGCCTGAGGCCATCTGGGTGAGCATCCATCGCGGCTTTGTTTCTCCCAGATGCTCCTGTGACAACCACGGTTACAAACGGCCGGCCTAGCAGCCTGGAGAAGGATCTTGATCTTTTTGCATCGGTGGGATCAAACTCCGACTCCAGGAAGGTAAGGAGGGAATAACAGTGCTCGACAAAGCCTCGTTAGATGCTGGAATGAGATGATGATCTGTGTCTTCCCCTAGTGCTGAGTGCAGCTGTTGCACTTGTGCTGCCTCTGTCTCAGGTCACTGGCTCTATGCCAACATCTGGAAGTGCTGGTTCTGTTCCCGAAAACCTGAATCTCTTCCCTGAGCCAGGAGGCAAAGGAGAGGAAGCGGGGAAGAAGCAACTCTCTAAGGACTCTATCCTCTCCTTGTACGGCTCTCAGACACCTCAGCTGCCTGCGCAAGGTAACAGCTCTCAGAATAGAGCTGCTGACTGGCAGCGCACTAATTCGGAGTGGGTGGGGTGTCCTGGTAGCTGACAAGCGGAGAAGTGGGAATGTAGGTGGTCCTTCTTGAGAACTGGTGAGTCGCATAATAAGCAGCTTAGTCTGGATGTTTCGGGACCAAGAGAATGTTGTGATAGTCCCAGAGTTAAAGGTTGGCATTTCAGCCCCTGGCAATGAGTGTAGCAGTTCTTGCCTTCATTGCTTCTCTGCCTTTTTCCAGGAGCCATGTTCATGGCCCCAGCTCAGATGGCTTATCCCGCAGCGGCGTATCCTAGCTTTCCAGGAGTAGCCCCCTCCAGCAGCATGATGGGAAGCATGATGGCACCATCGGTGGGAATGATGGCCCAGCCTGGAGCTGCCGGGATGGTGACTCCCATGGCCATACCAGCTGGATACGTGGGTAACGTGCAGGCTGCTGTCATCGGTGTCCCCAATGGGATGATGGCAGCGCAGCAGGCTGGCTACGTGGCTGGCATGGCAGCAGTTCCCCAACCAGTCTATGGTGTGCAGCCAGCACAGCAGCTTCAGTGGAACATCGCTCAGGTGAGGTGTCATCTGCTGGTGACCCGAGGGTGGGGGAGGCACATGTGACTAATCCAACCCTGTTACCTGGAGATTTCAGTGATTCCACAGCCTGGCTCCTGGGGCTGGGTGAGGTTCTGCTGATGCCACAGGCAAACCGAAGGATCACCAAGGGGTGACTTGGTCAGAGGTCTTGGTGCTTGGTGGAGAACAAACATCAGGGCAACGTTAGCTGAAGTGAAAACTTCCTCAGCTGAGCATGCACCTGAGGAGCCAGTGGCTTCACGATAACCCTTCTAAAGAACCTGCTTAAGCCTGGGATGTGGTGGGGATCGTGAGTTTTGCCTCTGCTGTGGGCTGGCGGTGTCCTCGACGTAGCCTTGACTTCCCTCCTCTCCCCTTTGCAGATGACCCAGCAGATGGCTGGGATGAACTTCTATGGAGCTAACGGCGTGATGGGATATGGACAGTCAATGGGTGGAGGAGGTGCCCAGGGAAGCAATCAGTCCCTCAGCACTCAGATGTGGAAATGATCCCTTGCGTTGTGACCATTTTTGCCTTCTGTTCTGTTCTTCAAAACTGCTCCATGAGACATTCAGGGCTTTTTCTTTCTGGCTGGCTGCCCAGCCTGAACCTCCTTCCATCCCCGAGACCCATCTCTGCCTTTTCACTGTCAGACACGGTGAAAACCTCAAGTCATCAGAACGTGAGCTCCCCTGTATTTAGCACAGTCAATGCACTCTTCTGGGGTGGACCCCCTCCTTGCACAAACCTCCACTAATGCTTCTGGGTAGCACTTGGTGTCCTGCTGGGTATCTTAGCAGAGGTGTGACTGAGCGAGTTGGGAAAGCCGTACTTAATACTGCCTGTGGCATCAGGCTGTTTAAAAATCACTTAAACTCTAGTATTAGTAGGGGGTTTGGTTAGCAGAGGGGTGAAAACCTTGTTTGGTGCTGAGGAACTGGATTTTAACCCAAGCCCAGGGGCAAGCAAGCCTTGCTACCTCCTCCCTTGAGTGGAGTTCTCCGGAGCTGAGGCCTCGCTGTGCTTGGCTCGCCAACCCTCATTGGAACCAAAGTCATTTTGAAGACCCCTCTCCCTCCCCCCGTGAGCAAGCAGGATTCTCGCACAGTGTGGGGGCAAGGTGTTTGGAATGTGAAACTTGCACTTCAGAGTGGCTTTTCTGTCTAATATGTGGTATTGATGTATTTAACTTTTAACAATCTAACTGAGAGTTAACTTATCAAGGGGCTGAGAGCCCACTGCAAGTTTTATTACAATTTTAAAATGACTATGGCATCCTAATTTATACTTTTTTCATGGTTTTTTTTGTTTTGTTCCTGTGTAATCCTGGTACATCTTCCTGGCTAGCTTTTGACATTTGAATTCTAGGCATAAGAAGTGGGTGGGTCAGATTTCTTTTCACATCTTCAGTAGAACACAACTGCTTAAACTCATCGGCGTGAGCAAGAAGTCAAGACTTCTGTGGTCTACTTTATCCTGTGTATATGTAAATTCCCAAATAAAATATTGCAGTGAAACCTCAGCTGACTTCTCTTGTTTTTAAACAGCGTAACAGATTGTGTTAAACACTGTCACGGGTGCGAGTTGTTCACTTCAGGTGCCTTTTTGGAGCCTTTCATCCAAATCAGACCTACTCCATCTGCTTTGTAGCAGGGCTGCGTCCCAAATGTCAGGTGAGAACAGTGTTTGCCTGAAAGCGAAGGACTATCAGCATGCAAAGAACCAGGCTCAGCAGAGGCAGAATCAGGTCAGTTGACACTTTTATATACAAGAGAGACTCACAGCTTAGGGGGGTGGGTAAACGCAGCATTCCTGCAGCTCGGGCTGCGGGGATGACTTCAATTATTAACTTCAATTATTAGGGCTGCAGCTTCACACTCGTGTCCAACAAAACCTGACCGAGGCCGATCCAAAAAGGTAAATGTTAAGCTTTAACGAAAAGTGGTAACAGTGAGAACAGGAAAGGCTTGGGGGGGGCGGTTAGGAGTCACCGAAGGGACAGACACAGAGGCCAGTTTTCCTTCGGCTTGTGGGTGGCTGTGTGCAGCTGCAGGGGAGAGGGCTCAGCTGTTTGCGTGAGCCTTGCTCGGATGGTGCTCCACTTGCATATTGATGATGGTATTTCTTTCCTCAAGTCCAAACCTGCTCTTTTCAGAAAAAGAGGGTTTCATTCTCCTCCCTTCTTCCCCAGCATATCTGTTTGGCATGGGGAGGGTTGGCTTTTTTTTTTTAAGCTACACATGGTTTTAGGCTGGGTGTGTTGAGAAGCTCAACTCAAGCACAGGAAAAAGTTTTCAAGCTGGCTTTAATCATCTTCACTTGCTGCCCCAATACTGTACATGCAGGTACAAGCCAATGAAAATGTGAGTAATTCAGTTTTTTTCCTCCTTGGGAAAACTGGCTAAGAATATTTTACAAAATAGCGTGCACCCTCACAGCCATCAGTCCTGCTGCATATAAACCACAAAAATACAAGAGTTTTACATTAAGAAAGACCACACACATATAAAACATCACATAACACAGGTATAAAATTGCCATTTGCTTTTTTTTTTAAATATTACCATTCTCAAGTATCTATCACAAGCCCATCCCCTTGTCTTGAACATGGAACTGGGGCTTAAAGGACCCCCCTAGTTCACCCCTCTGCCGCTTTGATTTTAAGGTGGGGTTTGTTAAACTTATGAATCTGTCATCAAAGCAAAGTTTATCACAACGTAAGCGTGGGCTGGTGAAGGCAGCCAAACGTGTTCACTAATGCAATTACATCCTGGCTTCCAGGAGCATGGAGCTCCCCGGGGTGAGCGTGGTGGTCCTGCACGAGTTCTGCACCTAACTCTCCTTTTCCCCGTAGGTAACGGGTGCACACAGAAAGGCGTCAGGTTGACATGTGCCACTCAAACGGTGAGATACTTGCTACCTTTTTCATTAGAGATGGAAGGCTGGGCTTGTAGTAGCAATTAACTCGTGGAGTTCCGGCAACTTCCCAATCTAATGGGACCCTCTCGGTTTAGGGAATTCTTTTCAATGCAACTTGTTGGGGACTTCAGGGTGGGAAATGTGAAGTAGCATAGAATTCTGTGTCCTTGCTTGCTGTATTGCTTTTGTATGATGCACCTCTGTCAAGATACTCGTTTCAGCCTTCTGAAGCATCTGTCTGGAGAAGGGCTATGGTTAAAAGTGGCTGGCTGAGTTGTTCTGGGTGCATCTCTCATCACCTTATACCTTTAAATATCTTGGACCCTTTTATGCTCCCTCATAATTTTTCGAGGGCTGATGCAATTTAAAAGGCATAGGCTGCGTTTAAAGATTTGTAAGGTATAGTTAAAATCCCTCGTGTGTCTTGTTTGGGAGTATAAATTCTGATATTTGGGGTTTTTTTGATAGGACAAATGCTTCCGTTTAGGTGCTGCTGAAAAATTCATTGGTGCTTTTCTCTGTGTGCTTATGTAGGTTTAGTTTTGTTGGGTTTTTTTTCCCTTGGTGTTGTTTGTAATCAAATTCAAGGACAAACTTCAGTTAAGACTTGGAGCTGCTACTTTACTAAGTGTTGTTACTAAGATGTATATGTTTTTACGTTTGAGGCATAAACTTCTGAGATTAATGACAGATTCTCAAGTCCTGGATAATATCTTAAACAGTCCAGGTGCTTGCTCATAGCTTAATTTTGAGGTGGGGAGTACGACAACATGATGGGGAAGATTAATCAGGTTTAACTGCATGAAAAGATCAAGCCCTTTTAAAAAAAACAAGGCCACCAACTTCAAAGTGCTAACGTTCACGAGGCATCCCTGGCCAGCTGGGTACAAGGAGGGGAGCGCTGCTCCGTCCGGAGGCCCCCTGACATCAGGCATTGCTTCACGGTTCTCATCACAAGCGTTAGGACAAAGTTCTTTTTTTTTTTTTTCTTTTTTTTTTCTTTTTTTAGCGAGCACTGGGATCTAGCAGATATATACAGGCAGCGATCCTGTTGGGGACTGGGGTCGCTGGTCCATACGTGCCCTCCAGCTGGAGGGACGCCCTTTCGACCTCCTGCGGAGGCTCCCGCTCCATCCGTGCTACAGGCAAAAGCTTTCGTGAGGGTTTAGTGCCCTTCCAAGAGCAGCAGCGCGGTCCTCAGTGAGTCCCATGTGAGATGCTCACCTCCTCGCCGGCCCTTTGCGGGGCGAGCAGGACTGCGACCACCACCGAAGGCAAAGGGGCAGCCTTGGGAGCGCTGTTTATCTACACGTTTTGTAACAGGATGGATGAAAGGGGGGGGTACCTACTGTCCAGCCACATCATCCCTCCCTCCAGAGAAGCACCCTGGCCCCTTGCTTCCCTTGCCCTTTAGCTCAGCAATTAATAGTGCAAGTGCTAAACGAAGCAGAGGTTGGGCTGGCAGGAGCCAGCATGGGAGCAGGTGGTAAATGCACACCCCGTGTAATTGCTCTTCATCGCACAGTTAGAACAAAAAATAACCTGAATGTGAGAAGAGTGCACAAAGCTCTGGTTCTTAAAAAAAAAAAAAAAAAAAAAAAAAAAAGCGGGGTGGGGGTGGGGGGGAGTGGGGGAAGAAAGAAAGAATGAGGTATACCGATAATCGGAGCTCCAGGCACAGTGGTCACACCAGCTCTTGGGTCTCGGGGGCAGCTCTAAACCAAGCTGCTTTCTCCTGAGTTCCTGGATGCTGCTGGGCTCCGCTCTGGTGTCTGTGCCCAAGGCAGATGATGAGGGTTAAACAGTGTGGCGGTTATTCAGACAGCAAGACAAACACTTAGGCCCTTTACTGTACATTTTTTCCAAGTCTACTTTTAAAACCTCCATCTTCCCCAAATACGGACCAGCTGGGTTAAGGTGAGCTTTATTGTCCCGGCTGCTCACTGAGTCCGTTTCGTCTAACGCACAGCACATCGCTACCCCTCCAGCTCCAGCCATGCTTATTGCAGACACTTCTTTTTCCATAGGAAGTCTTTTCGGCGGCCTTTCCACCTTCTTTTTTAGCTCATCAACATTATTCTTGCACCTCTAACAACCAGCCGAGGGTTGGGGTGGTTTCTATGCTTGTGAACATGAAGTAGAAGGAAGACTTCCAGTTGAAAGAGCTTTGCTAGAGAAACACTGGAAGGGGCTGTCATGCCTTTGGCACATCACAGGGTGCAAACCTTGTTTTTACTGCAGGTGATTTTCCAGATCTGTCTGGAGGCATGAAAGCCCAAAGGAAAGCAGAGCCATCTCTTAATAGCTTTTTTTTTTTTTCCATCTGTGATGCAAAACACGTTTAGACTTTGAATTCAGCCATCAAGAACGGTGCCTGCACACTGTTCCTTGACCTTTAAAATGCAGTTATTTTCCAAATCGGTACCCAAACACACACCTTTGAGGAGGTTTGCAGATGTGCGTTGTCCGAGCGTTTCACATCAATCTGGGAAAGTGTCTGAGTGAACTGGAAGAAAATAGAAGGTGGCGGGCTCTTTATGCCTGAAAAAACATCACTGGTACTGTTTTTCTAAATATTCTTGCATCAGTAAAGACTCTTAAACCGTACTCAACGCTGTGGAGTGTTTGCAAGCCCACTTAAGCCAAGGTATTTAAAAGTGTTAAAGTGTACAAATACAGGCTTGACTTCTCAGGTCTCGTCGCTGCTAGAGCAGTCGTGTAAGACAGTGAACAGAAGCGATTCCCTGTCAGCACAGGGAATCCTGATCCGACTCCTGTAGGAATTTCTGGTCTCGTATTTGCAATAGAGCGCTACATCCGTAACTGGTGCTGGAGAAGAGGTTTGAAGAGCTGGAAAAGGTGGCCGTGGAGGGAATGTTTCCCACCAGCTCAGTTGCTCTGTGGCATTGTCCAAAGCCACTTAATAGGTTTAGTTCTCTTTTTGCTGGCTAGGTAATTGGTTCTGTATCTCACTGGATTTCAGGAAAGCTATGTCTAAGCATCTTCTCCCTGTGCTTTCAACGTGCTATAACGTTGATGAAACAGGAGCTAATTTCTGATCGAGCCCAGAAGCCTGGTCCACCTTCTGGCGCCCTAGAGAATTTTCGCTCAACTTTGGCAAGCAAAGCCCATTCCAGGCTTGTAGAAAACCCAGGGATAACAGACCTGGGCCTGAAAACGTGTAGTGTTTTCCATGCTTCACTGCGTGGCTGTGACTTTTTTTTTTTTTTTTTTTTTTAACTAGCATTTAGGGGATGTTTAAGTATCATTTCAAGGCTGTTTTGGCAAAATCCATCACTCGGGTAGGGTGCCTTGATTCTGACACCAGCATCTACTGTCAGCTGTGCTACAGTAGGGTCTTCTGTGTCTCAGGTGGGTGCTGCATGCAACTTGTTCCTTACTGCTGGGAGTGCTGGGTATAAAACGGGCTGCAAAGCTGATTTGGTTTAATATTAATTATTCATTCTAGGGGAAAATATCTAGAAGGTCCAATGGGTTGAATTTCCCTTCACGATGGAAGGTGGAGGAGAGAATCTAATGCGTAATACCTAATCAGTGCAGCCACCTTTTGCAAATCATATAGTACATTAAAAAAAATGCCCTTTGCAATAAAACATTCCCCCAGAAAAAAACCCTGGAGTCCAGAAGCTTGTGGGTTTTCTGGTGTGTCGTGTGTAGGAAGCAACTGGGTGTCTTTTATTCTTTTTGGTGGAGGGAAAACGTCTGACACGTGGTCTCGTGGATTAAGAGATGAGAAGGAGCTAACGATGCAATGTACACATGGCACGCTTCGGTCTCTTCTCCCAGTTTAGTTTTTCCACACTAGTGTAAGGTGGATCCTGCTCCAGATGCTTCCCTGGAGAATGGAGCAGCAGCTCCCCAGGGGGGACTGGAGGCGCGGTGCTGACAGTGAAGAAGTTAAGGTCTTGATGGATTTCAGTGAGGCTAGTGAGCAAGTGACACTCATTCCAAGTCGCCAGCAGGGTGGCTCCACCTTGCTGGGCTCTCAGCGAGCAGGAGGACCCGTTCCCACAAGCCCATCACATTGCCACCACCGAGAACGTGCCACGGCAAAAGAACCGGGGTACCCTTTGTTCTGATGTCAGCTACGCGGTTATCCTCCAGTGCAGCCTCCGTCTATCGGTGGTAAAAAAATAAGCCAAAATATTGGAGTTTTCCCCGTTCTCTGGAGTACCCAGCTGTGCCTTCCAGATGATAGTGTTTTCCTCTGGATTTTCCACGTGCCACCAAGGGCAGGTTGTTCAACTGGCACAGAACTAGGGAGCCTTTCGCTAGACCTCAGGCGCCTGCTGCTGTGGGTGCGCGCCTGGCTATCCCAGCGTTCCTGCTGCTCTTCATTCCTGTCTGTTCTCTCTCCAGAAAAGCTCGTGGAGAAGGGGAGCAGTAAAGCTCTGCGACTCGCTGGAGAAATTTACAGCCAGCGAGCTCCGTGCTGGAAGGGGAAGGGGGTGGGATGCTGCATCCGCACCAGCCAGCAGAAAATACCCGCAGAGCTCCCTGCTCTGCCCACACTGCTATGTCACTTCCCTGTGGACATGATTATTGTGCCCCACAGGCAGATTTTTCATTTTTCCATTGAAACAGAGTTGGTAAAGCAAAAGTAAATAATGTTAGCTTAAAGGAGCAGAAAGCTTTTCCACTTAAGATGCCTTTCCTCACGCATATTCAATAATCTGGCACGCCGGGGCAGAGAAAGTTTAGCCTCATCCAGACATCGTTGTCCTCATATAACTGCTTCGTGCTCTGGAAGGAACATCATGTTCAAACCATTGTTTATTCCCGTTTCAGTAGTCAGGGCACCGAGTTTGCTTCCTCAAACCACTTGAGACTGTTAGCGCATCCCACAGTCCTGTACGTCGCCGTTCAGCACATCCTTGGAAATCGGCACATATCGCTCACATGAGCACTTGCTGCTTTAGGAGACAAGGATTTAATCCTGTACAAGGCGGGAGTTGGGGTCCTGAAGGAGACCCCTCTCCATCCCCCCGTCAGCAGCAGCCAGCCTGCTCTCTTCTGAGAGATCTGCTGTGATTCGGATTTGGTAAAGATCCAAAGTCCACAACAGCAGCTCAAATGCCTTGACACAACATCGCCAAAATTGTGGCAACGTCGGGTGAACCTGCTGCCAAGTGGTGGAGTTTTGCTGACCCCCACCCCGGGGTTGGGTTTGGGGAGGGGACGGCTTCATCGCAACATTTTCCTTTGCAGTTGGTTTTGTTCCATTGTGGCAACAGGTTTGAGCTGGTTCCTCCTTCCTGGCATCCCAGGAGAATCACAGGTTGGTTTTGTTGTGCTCTGTGCATTGGGAAATTCTCTGCTTTGCCAATAAATAATAGTAAAAAAAATCCCAACTGTGCTGTGGGTTGATTTCTGTTAAAGACTGAAGGTCAGAGCCATCTGGTTGGTAAAAATTCCCCATTAACCTTTTGTCCTCTTCCAGTCTCAAGACTGCTCATCTTTTGGTGTGTTGGTTTGGTTTTGGTTTTGTTTTTTTTTTTTTTCCTCTCTTTTGGAAAATGATCCTTCAGGACAGTCATTTAGTTAAGTATATTTTATGAAGAAACCAGAGTTTCTAGTGGTGTCTCCCCTGAGTATTTTCAGCAAATTTCATTAGGCACCTTCAAAAAAAGCTTCCGTGATTCTCGGTTTTGCTACAAGAACTGGTCCCTCGGAGGGAACCAAAATGCTGCTTTAAAAACAAACAAACAAAACATACAAACAAAAATCCCAAAACACTCATCCTGATAATAAATTCAAAGCATCTAGTCCTTTGTTCGCAACCTCTCAGTCACCCGAATTCCAGATCAGCAGAAGATGCTTTTGAGATGTTCCCCTGTAGCGTACCAACAAGTCGAGAGTTGGAGAAAGGCGCGTCCTGCCGCGGGGTCTGGCAAACCCTCTGCTCCTACTTGAAATTCAGGTATCGAGGAGAGCATCCCAGACCCGAGGAGAGCATCCCAGCCCTTGAGCTGGCCCTGGTGGGAGGAAGGGGCTGGAAGGCAGACGATCAACCAGCATCACGGTATTCCTGCTCCGTCAGGTCACCTTCTCCTGACTTGAATTTTCACGTGAGGCATCACAGAGTTTGTATTTTGGGTCTTGCTTTGGCCGTGCAAGACCACGGTCAGTGGTGAAACACGAGGATAAGACCAGCGTATGCGTGGGTGAGGTGAGTACGCCTTTTTCTGTTCTCTCTTGCTTTGGCAATGTCACTGGTCACAGGCTACATGCTACCGAAAAAAAAAAAAAAAAAAAAAAAAAAAAGAAAAATGGCCACCAGAAGTGCTTGCTCAGTTCAGAAAACGGACAAATGGGAAGTGACTGGCAGATGTTTCCGGACAATCCGGAGTCTCTTCGATATTGCAGAGAGTGAGTGTGTTGTTAGCACGTGGCAAGCTACATAATAGAAGATGCTACATTCCTCGGAAAAAAAAAATATAATAGTGCTGAGTTGGATTTTTTCTGAGGTTTGTTTTTTGTTTTTTTTTCTTTGAAAAAGCTACCGTTTCCTCAGAGGCAAGGAAATGAAATCAAAGGAAAAGAAACCTCGTCGACACACTGCTGGCAGCGGCGCTGCATGAATCGGACCGAGATGCTCTCACCGGGTGGTCAGGAGAGAAACGCGTCGCTTCGATTCCTTTCCGACGGGGTGCTGGGACGAGGTGCGGTAACAGTCTCGGGATCGGTCGGCATTCGCAGCCCTCGGTCTGCCTCATGGGGAGGGGGGTGGGTTGTGGGGTGGTGGGGTTTTTTTGCTTCTCCTTCCCCCTGCCTCAAAACACACGGCCCTCGCTCCCTCTCCGACATCCCCCTCTGCGCACCGGGATGCGTGCTTGGGGAGGAGCGTGGAGAGCAGGTTTGTTTTGGGAAGGAGATTTAAAAAAAAAATAAAAAATAAAAAAAAGGGAGGGGGTGGGGGAAAGACAGGATATTTACAGCTATCCACTAACAGTTTTGGTAGGTCAGGACGTCTCCTTTCCCCTCCCAGCCTCTCCCACCGACCCACTGCCTACGGGCAGGAGGGACTGGTGGAGCTCTCCAGGGAGGACTGGGAGAGGCGGCGCGTTAGAGGTCCGATGCTGGAGTCGGCCAGCGAGGAGGTGGGGAAGAGTTTGTACCAGCCCGTGACTGCGCTGGAGAGATCGAGCTCCTCCAGGATGATCTGGGCCATCCCCATGAAGCACTTATGGTCCATGCGCCCGTAATCTCCCCAGACAATCACCTGCAGGGCAGAGAAGGCGTTAGGGGAGCTGCCCCGCTCTCCAGGTGGGAGTTTTGGGGAAAACTCGGCGAACCCAGCGTGCCTGGCCAGAAGGACCTTGCCACCATTGGGGTAGGGAGCCTGCGGTCTGAGGGACAGCAGTGAGGATGCTGCGTCTCGGTGCCCTGTCCATGCTCCCCTAATCCCTCCCTGTCCCCAGATATTCGTGCGGGGAGTGTGTCACCTGCAGGACTTTGCCCTGGGGGCTCTCCTCAAAGAGCAGAGGCTGCTGGTACGACGGGTCGCAGGTTTTCTTCACCACCTTGGTCTTCTTCTTGGCCAGGCAGATGCCGTTTTCCAACAGGTAAACTTTCACATAGGTGGCTGCGTTGGGAAACGGGTGAGAAGCACTTGGAGCAGGCTCCTGTGACAGTCCCAGCACGGCGCCTGGCCCCATCGCTCCCCCTCCATCCCCAGCCCCCTCCCTCCCCAGCCACCTACCAGGGATGGACTTGGAGCCCATCTTTGGAATAAGTCCCCTCGCCTGGATCACCTCCACCTCCAGCTGCCCGTTCCGGTCAGCCATGCCGACATGGACATCACCTAGATGAGGGATGAGACGTGCTCAGCACCCTCCCTGACAGCCACCTCCCCCCAGGGGTGGCCGCAGCCCTGCATCCTCACCAGCTCTCCCTTTTGGTGCTGCCAAAAAGCAGGTGGGAGATGTCACCTCCAGGGCTGGCAGCCCCGGCACTCCCACGCTGCTGCCCGCTCCCCACGCTCGCCCAGCACACTGAGCATCCTGCCACCTGGTGCGTGATTTATTGGGACTTTAGAGGAAGGACAAAGCCAAGGTGATGTGGAGGCATCTGGATCTGAGCAGCGAGGAGAGAACCAGGTGAGAACCTTCCTCCTCCCTGCCAGCTCCATCCCACAGCACCCTTGCAGGAGGATTTTTTCCCTCGTGATGGGAAAAGGGGCTGGGATTAACCGGGGCTGTGCCTTGGTCAGGCGATGCCCTCAGCCGGGGGGTGACAGGCGAGACCCTGACAAGAGCAGGAGAGGCTGGGGCAGGAGGTCAGTGGCTGAGCACCCCACCAGGGCCAGCACCCACCAGCCCCATCTCCCTGGGGTGCTTCACCAGGGTCTCCCCCACTCCCTGCAGAGGGAGAAAACGTGGCGGGGCACCTCTGGAGCTTGGTGTGAAGCTGTTCTCGCACTTACGCTGTCCTGCTCCTACGTACCTATGTCCCTTGGCCGGTGGGTCCCTGTCACTTGTGGCCTTGTGGCCCCGGGGGGGGAGTGGGGGGCGGGGGGAAGGGGCCACCTGACATCCCAGCGGGGTTTAATAGAAGCAAAACAAACCTGGATGTTCTCAAAACACACTTGGCATTTCAACAGCAAACGGGGGCCAATGCTGGGGGCTGTGCAAGGAACAAGCTGATGCCATGGGGGGGGGGGGGATGGCAGGATCCATAGGGATTCGGCATGGCAGGACCTCGCCCCAGGGGGAGCGGGTGGTGTCCCCTCCCAGGACAGATGGGCAAACCCAGAGGGGTCCAACTGCCCCCTTTCCCCTTCCCTTCCCTCCTACCGGGAGCTTATGTGGGGCCAGTGGGTCCCTGTGCTGCAGGAACTGGGGGGCCCTGGTTCCTGTGTCCCCCCCTGGGGCAGCTCTCCCCATTGCCGGCAGCTCCGGCCCCTTAGCGGGACACCAGGCAATCACCTTGGTGTGCCCTGGGCACAGCTGCGGACACGCTGCTGCTGGCTGGAAAAAAGCATGATTTTCTAAAGGCATTTTGGATTTAAAAGGGAAAACCGGACCAAAACGCCGTTTTGTTGGGTCTCGTCTCTCAGCGGGATGCTGGGAGGAGCTGGTGCACAGCAGAGGGGCAGGAGAGGCCTCGGGAAAAGGCAGAGCTGCTGCTTCCCCCCACGGGTGTCCTGCCCCAAGCCCTGCACGGGACATTCCCTCCCATCGCGCAGGCGGCAGCGGGAGCAGCAGGGGAAGGCCAGAGCATCTGCAAACCGTGCACCGAGCCGGCACGTGCTCAGCACAAGGGACACTGGCAGGATGGAGCCTGCCGCCCGAAGCCAGTGCCCTGGGGAGGAGCACGCAGCCCCCTTCCACCCCACAGCCCCTTCCCTCTGGCTGGAGCATCCTTCCGCAGTGCCCAGCCCCACGCCAGGCACGCACAGCGCTCGCTCTGTGGGGCTGGAGATGGCACCCAGCTCCCCGGGCACTCACCCATCGGTGGGGTGGCCAGTGTCTGCCGCCCCACCAGCTGGCCTGGCCCCAGCCCGTCGAGAAAGTCGCTGAATTGGCTCTCGGCACCCAGCCGGGTCGTGGGGAAGATGAACCTGTGCCGGGGAGAACAGAGACAGCAAAGGGCTTTTATGGAGCATCGGGCTGCCGGGTCTCAAGGGAGATCCCCCGGGAGCATGCGGAAGGTGCCCAGCCCCAGCTCCCGTCCCACCACGGTGCCTTACGTGCCGTCAGAGCTGTTGCTGTTGGTGCTGCCATCGGTGGACTCCCGGCTGCCTTGCCGGGTGACCCTGGTCCTCATCTCCACCGCAATGCCGGTCTCCGTGCTCCTCCGGATGTTGCTGCGCAGCTTTTTGGGGCCCCCCTCTGGAAGACGAGACAGGGGGTGAGCCTGGGAAGCGCTCGCTGCCCCCAGACCCTCCCATGGGACAGGCACCAAACCAGACAGAAGAGCCAGGGCGCTGTGCATGGCCAGAGCCTTCCCACGTGCTGCTCCCTGCCTTCCTTCGGTACGTTATTCATCGGGCAACCTTTCCCTGGGGATGGAGCCCTGCAGGACCCTGCACGGGCACGTATCCCAGTGCCACACACACTGTGCTGGAGAGCCATGGGATGCCCGCACCCCTGCCCTGTGTCCCAGCCCCAGCCCCCTGCAGCCCTCGCTCAGCACTGATGCCATCATGCCCTTGCATGGCTGAGAGCCCCACCTGCACCTTCAGCCGTCTCCCACATGCTGAGACCTGCAAGACTCAGCTCACAAATGCTGACACCATCCCAGCCCACTGCCTGGCCCATGCTGCTGCAGAGCCACATCCCAGCCTCCAAAATCCCCAGGGCACTGTCGACACATACCAATGTTCCCACACCACAGGGGACAGGCACCCCCAGTGCCACAAGCGGGCACAGCCCCAACATGGACTGATGTCTCCCTTTCTCCACGCAGTTACACCATCCCCACCGCCACGTGTCCCAGGTGGGGGCAGATGGCAGAAGGAGGAGTGTGGCATGAGCATCCACCCCTGGCATCACCAGCAGCCCTGGCATCACCGGCAGCCCTGCTCCGGCCACGTGAGCATGTGTGTGTCAGCACCGCGCCACGGATGCTCCTGGGGAGTCAGGTTTGTCCTGCTAATTCAGGGCTGCCTCAGTGGAAGCATTCCCTCGAGCCTGGCAGCCCCCCGCCCCGGCATGGATGCTGCATTGGCAGCCAGGAGGGTCCTGATCCTGCCATCCCCAGGTGTGGTTCTGCCTGGCTCCGGCACTTTTTGCTTGGCTTTTGGGGATAATTACGCCCCTTCAGAAACACCTCAGATGCACAGGGCTGGAGGGCTCCAAATTAACTTTTCCCAAATCACAAAATGCCAACGTGAACTAGAATAAAAAAGCAATAACTAGAGAAAAAGCCTGCACTAAAATGAGCTTTTTGCTTCCCCCGCCCTTTAAAAAGCTATTTTAAGCATTTAAATATTTCCCAGAGCCAGACCGTTTGACAAGTCCTTTCTCCAAGTTCCCTCCGTGCCCGCAGCTCTGCAGCCAGGACTGGCCGTTACTTTGGGGGGAGACACACCGAGGGCAGACCCCCCAGGCAGGCAGAGCTCCAGCAATGTCCCCACCTCTGGTCTGCAAATGGTTTTGGCACCTGGAGAAGCACCAGTGTGCCGGGGTGGGGGTGGGGGGTATTGACAATGGGCTTTTGTAGGTGTTTTCATCAGACACGGGTGGCTAGAGCATTGCTTTGGGCAGCCGGGAGCGTGCACCTCTCCTAAAAGCAAAGGGGTGAGCTGGGGGGGCTGGCAGCACCGGGGGGGCTCACCGGTCTGGTTGAGCTGCAGCGTGCTCTTGCTCCACTGGGACAATCCCACGATGGCCACCATCTTCGCACCCAGGCTGGAGCGCCTCTTCTTGCTGGCAGTGATGGTGACAGAGTCGGCGCTGCCCCGCGCACTCTTCTCGATGTTGTACATCTCACCGCTGATGCTGGAGCTACGGACGACATTCCTGGCCGCCGAGGAGCTGGCATCCCCGTTGAACATGGTCAGCCGCTCACGCGCTCGCCGGCCCCGGCTCTGCTGGGTGGGATCAGCTGCAGGGGGGAGGCAGGGGATGCGTCAAGGCCAGCCACGCTGGGCAGTGCCACTGGCCACGGCACTGCAGCCACACCCAGAGCAGCCCCACAGGGATGGACAGTCCCCCAAGGCACTTACAAACCATGAAATTCGGGCGGCACAACCCATCGGGACCATTTTTCCCCACCAGTGTGGGCAGGAGTTGGCACAGGCTGCGGTGAGAGAAGGGGTGCAGGACCCCCGTGCAGCTGAGTCATGGCGTGGGCCCTGCCAGCCCGAGCTCTGAGAGAGACCCACCGGTGGGCAGAGGGCTCTGTGTGTCCCCAACCTGCCTGGCTTGGGAGAAGGGGACCCCAAGGCTTAGGTACGGCCCCATCCACCCCTGCTGAAGGTGTCCAAAATTACAACCAGCAAAGTTCCTCCCGTGGGTCTCCTCCTCCGAGAGGCTGCAGCATCCCTACGTGCTGCTCCGCGTGTGCCTCTGCTCCACCCCGAGATAGCTGACTGCCACGGGGGCCGGATCCTGCCCCGGCCCACCAAACCACACCGGGCTGCTGCTGGGGTCCACCACGAAGCCTTGGCAGCAGACGGTGCTCAGAGGGATCCTGCAGATGTGCTGAGGTTCCCGGGGTGCCGGGGTGCCAGGGACCAGGGTGCCGGGGTGCCAGGGTGCTGGGGACCGGGGTGCTTGCTGGTGGCAGAGGCTGTGATGTGGCTGCCAGACCTCCCGCACAGCACAGCGGTTGCTGCCTTCCCTTCCCCATGAATATTTAAACTCCAGCGGGATGGGAGCATCCATCTTCCAAGGAAAGGTGAATTATTAACTCCAGGCCAAGTGAAGCCACTTTATGATAATGGATGGAGGCAGCGCCTGGAAAAATATTTCTCTTTCAAGGGAGAGAGATGGCTGCAAAAGTAGAGGATAAGTTATGGCTGGGAAGAGGGGAGTGGGGCAAGGGGGGGGCTTCTGCTGCCTGTTGCCATCAGGGGAGGGAGTTTTGCAGGGACACAGTTGGCCTGGGACCCAACAGGAGCCACGGGCTTGGCTCCAGCGCTGCTGAACTGAATTGATTTATCAATTACAGAAGGGATGCAAACAGGGGCAAGTGGGTGATTAGTCATTAATATCATTATTGAGCTCCCAGAGAGCAGCAGCCGTCCCATGTTTCCCTTCTGGCTGGTGTTTTCCTCCCCTGCTCTGCCCCTGGCTCCCTCGGGCGAGCGTGTGGTGACCCACTGCTTTCACCCCCACTCCTCACACCCAGCCACGCTCATCCCTGCGCAGGACCCCGGCATGGCCACGTGCATTCAGCAACATTTGGGGTGCAGCACGACCGTAGCACATGCTTCCCCTCGTGCACACACATGCACAAGGGATTTTTTCGCCTTTGCTGCTGAACAAACAGTTGCACGAAGGCCCAAGCCCCTTGGATAAAGCTGTGGGCATGGGGTGAGCACCGGCTCCAGAGCCACCCCGGCAGAGCCATGTGCCGGTGACAAATGATGCCAAATTCACAAGCTGAGACAGGCGAGAGCAGCCAGCAGCACTTGTCCTATACTGGCATCTGCTCGAGAGTGGGGTCGGTGCCGAGCTTTGGGATCCTTTGGGACCTTAGGGATGAGCATTTTCTGAACGCCACTTGCCACTCTCCAGGCACCCTCCAAGCTCCAAACCCGCTGCAGCTGCTTGCAGGGGCCAGGTTTTCTTTTAGGAAGCGCCTGCCACAAGTAATGGATCCCAACCGCCTCCCCAACCACTTCCCCAAGGCCCCCTCTGTTGCACGCCGCTCCCGTTCCCCATGCCTCAGTTTCCCCACCTGCAAACCTGACGTTAGACTGTGCCTAAACAAACACACATCCCTTTGCACGAGGGCTCAGCTGGGCACAGCACCCAGCTCGGGCCTCTCTACACAGCGTTACGGGCAAGAAAAGCTGTGCCACAGCCGAGCCCCGTTATTTGTACAGCCGGGAAAACACACCAGGCTCCTGGCTGCTGTTTTCCCCGCTCGATGCTTCAGTCACCCAGAGAGCACCCGGCTCTGGTGGAAGCAAATTAGATCAGGAGAGCACCGCGCTAATGGGATCATTTCCAATGCAACACACATAAAGATAATCCACCGCAAAAGAAGCGGAGCGCACGCTCCTCAGCCCAAAGGAAGGATTTTCTTTACCCTGCCTGTAATTTCACCCCTTATCCCTTTTCACAATCTGCTTCTGGCCTCTGTGGAGAGCGGGTGCCAAACAGGGCGATCAGGGAGGTGCCCAGCGCTCGCTGCTGAGAGCAGCTTGGCCGGAGAGCGTGCCCAAGCACCAGAGCCCACAGCGCCCACAGCTCCCACAGCCGAGGCGGCCTCAACACCACGACAGCATCCTCGGCAGGCACAGACGGCCCTGATGCTGCCTCTGCCCCCAGCTCCCGTTCCCCAGCAGTGGGTGGGGGATTCAGGGAATGGCACCAGGTTTCCCTGCACCTCCCACTCTGCATTTCATCTATTTTCTATACTGCAAAACACCTGGATTCCCAGAGCAAACAACCGCGACACTCCAGCAGCGGCTGGATCGCATGCAAGCCCCCTCCTTCCCTGCCATGGAAGCACGTCCCCGAGCCGTGGGGTGGGGGGCAGCGCCCGCAGCCCCCACCAGCGCTTACCGCTGTCACACTGCAACGACAACAACCACCGCGAGTGCCGAGAAGTTCTCCAGCAAGCCAGCCCCGTTTTGCCACCGGGCTGGGATGGCTGCGGGACGCACGGAGCCAGCGGGCACCGGCTGAGCAGCTGGGAGAGGTGTCATGGCTGTAGCATCCCCCCGGCTGCTCCGCTGCTTGGTGGACACGCAGCCAGCCCCTGATGCTGATGCACAACACGCAGACAAGCACCACCAGCAAGAAAACAGCTTCCCTGTTGCATTTCGATCTCTGCTACGGCTGCCTGGGCTGAGCCCTGCCCTCCCCGCACATGGCACCCCAAAGGAAAAGAGGAGACGGAGGTATCTTACCGTCCTGTGCAGGTGGAGGAGGACTGGGCAGCGCCCACCCCGCTCTGCCCGCCGAGAAGGCTCAGCCCCCCAGCCCCATCCCCGGCTGGAGATGGAGGGTGACGGGTCTGGTTAATCTTTAAAGGGCTCTGGAGAGTGGGGCTGTGCCGACGCTGCTTCAGCATCTCCTTCAGCATCTCCATGGTTACATCGCTGACCCAGTTCTCCTCCCAGCCCCAAGCAGGGGCAGAGCGGTCCAGCACGGTGGGATGCACCTCAGTGATGCTGGGGGCATCCCTCTGCCAGGCTTTGGGTGCCTGATGATCCTGCTGGATCCCCCCAGCCGGGTGTCACGGGTCTGCCGGGGGACGATAGATCGGGGAAAAGCGGGATGCAAGGCGGCACGGAAGGTTGGGGTTGCAGGTGACCCCAGGGAGCAGATGGGGCTCTACAGCCCCACGGCTGGTGCATCCCAGTGACCAGACAGTGCCAGGGTCTGCACATAGCAAAGGACTGTCTGGGGCTTTGAGGGAGCGCTGGCCTCAAATATCCCACCGAAATAGAAATGAGGGGCAAAATATTGATGGAAAAAATCGGGTGCTTTGGCAAAGGCTCTGGGGAAGGAGGGAGGAGCCCAGGAGGGACCCCACACAGGTGGGGATGGGTCCCTGACACAGGTGAAAAGAGGAGGGTGGTGATAAATGAGCATGGTGGGGCTGGCTGGGATGCTGCCTTTGTGGGGAAAGAGGCAGAGGGATTTTAGGGACCATCTGCTCCCTCAAAGACCTCAGTGTGGGTATCCCTAGGGAATTTCCTAGGTTGGAAAGCCCTGGCAGTGGGGCCACAGGTCCTCTTGCTCCTGGGTGCCCCTGCAGTTCCTGGCCCCCTGCAGTGGGGTTGCTTCCAGCCTGGAGGGGAAGCACTGAAATGCTGCTGACATCTGGAGCAGGTAGGCCCTAAAATCAGCGGTTTGGGGGAAAGGAAACTTGCTAGAGCTGCCGCTATGAGGCCCTGCCAGTCCTGAGCAAGGCACAATGTTCTGGGGCAAGCCACAGCAGCACAGCTTGCAAGCACATATTCCTCCTTTTATTAGGAAATAAGGCAAGGACATATTTCCCCTAAAAGTACTTAATTCTAATTAATTGCTTCAGGTTTGATAGGCTTATATAAATTTAATTGCCCAGCAAGAGGTATAATTCAGTGCACATGAGCTGAGAACTTGCAAGTTAACTCCAGCTACTGGAGTTAAGCATCTCGTGGCTCGGGCAGGGTATGGAAGTTATAGTCTGGCTGAAACTTGCTGCAGGCACAGCATTAATCCTCCTGCACAATCTCCACGGGAAACAGAAACCTTGAAATTAAAGAATGATTCCAAATGTGCTCCATTTGTAGGAAAAGTGGAGCTTAGAGAAGTTTGGATGGGGCTGAGCCAGGGCTGTGCTGAGGGATGCTGTATGAGGATGCTCCAGCTCATGCCAGCCCCTTCCCATGCACCGGGAAAAAGGCCTGGCTGCTGCACGAGTGAGGTTTAGCAAGCTTGTGCCTGGAAGGAAGAAGAGGAGGGCCATGGGGCAAATCCCATGGCATGCTCCTGCCGTGTTGTTCCAGTCCAGGTGATTCTCCAAAATGCAGGTGCCTGCATCTGGGTGGGAGCAGGAGGACAAAACACCAAAGCTGCTCACCCACCCCATCCAGCATCGGAGCTGCTCTCTGGGAGGGATGGCAGAGCAGTGCCCTGGCGTGCGGGGCTTTGCCAAGGAGACCGTGCAGCCCGGTCTGTCTGCAGAGCCAGAGGTTTTCCATCTGGATGGGAAGTGCTGGTGGTAGTTTTGTGGGTGAAGAGCTCGGTCCCCTGCCCAGATGTGGTGACAGTGGCCAGTGTTGTGGCCTCAGGACATCCCCAAGGGTTGAGTGATGGCTTCACGGAGACCAGCTCTTCCAGCAACCCAAGCAATGCATCGCACTCTTATGGGATAAGCAGTGGGATGGTATTCCTCAAGCCTGGCAGTGGCTCAGGTCTGAACAGCACTTCTGGTGCAGGTGCTCCTCTCCCTGCTGCCATGCTGCTCCCGTGCATGGGGACGGGCTGGGAGCACCGCTGGGACCCAGAGCAAGAGAGAACTGGAGCTGCAGCCCTGCGTGGGGTCCCCAGTGCAGCAGTGACACGGAACTGACTGTCCCATGCCGGAGCGTGTGTCTTCCTCAGTCCTGGCTCTGACCAAATGCCATTACCTCGGCCATGGAAATTTACTCGCCATCCCCTTCACAAACCATGTGTCACCTCCAGCCAGGCTGGTGCCGCAGCTCCAGCAGAAGTGGCGCTGCTGGCAGATGGGATCCATCCAGGAGCACCGGGACAGGGAACAGAGTATCTCCAAGAGGAACAGGCAGGAACACGACATCTTCCAGCACCCTCCTCGCATTCATCTTTCACTGGGTGGGGGGATGGCTGCGGGAGCTGGGGGCACCCGTGTCTGCCCCTGCCTGGTGGCCAGATCTTGGGCTAAGCCCCCTCTGAGATGCCAGGATCCCAGGGCCAGCGCCCTGACCACACCGTCCCTTTCCCCCATGTCCCTGCATGACGTCTGCTGCTCGGTTAAATCAGATCTGTGCTGAATCTTATCGTTTCCTAGGCAACATAAAAGAATCAGAGGAGCAAAAGCCACTCGGCGGGACTGCGGCTGGGGGACAGCCAGCTCCTACCAAGCCCAGCCTGCTGGGTTAGCTGCCCGGCAGACGAGGGCTCGTGGCACTGCGGCAAGCACCAGGGCATCCCTGATGGTCTGGTCTCATCCTGCAGACATGCTGCCTGGACCAGGCTCCCGCAGGGCAGAGCTCAGTGCCACCGCGTTGGCTGCACCCTGGTGCTGGTTTTGGTCATGCAAGGCAGCTTGGGAGGGAGCAGGACCTCACTGGGGACATGCGTGAGCAGGCACGTGGCCGCTGCCAGCAGCCACCTTGGGTACCATGATGCTGCAGCCATGTGGCCCCCAAAACTGAGGCACTTCCATGGGGAGACAGCAGGGATGTCCGAAACCAGCCCAGGGCCTTTGGTGTCCCCAGGGATGGGTTGGGGATGGCATCGCTGGCACCCAGACCCCAAACCTTTGCCTGGTGCTTGAGCACTGAGGGTCTGCACCACCACGACAGGGCCAGGGTTGGTACCAATCTCCACCAGCATGGAAGGGCTGTGGAAAGGAGCTTTTCCTACCCAGCAGCCGCTGCCTTCCCAGCTGCACAGCTTCGAGTTCTGCAATGCAGCTCACACAGCTCGTCTGCTGTGTGTGAATCCCATCAATATTTCATGGAGCTGCTTCCTCCAGGGGAAGGACTGCTATCAGCTCTGGCTTTCTGCTGCTCCTACTAGCGCTCCTCTTCTTGCAGAGAACATCTGATTTCCTTCCACTGGCGGCCAGCACCCAACAACACCCCCTTTCCCTCCCCTTTCTGCATTAGCAAATGCTGCTTTACCTTTCAGGGACTCTGTATCCCACATGGGCCAAGAGCTCTAAAGTCCTCTTGGGTTCAAATCAAAGTACTGACCACATTCTGCCCCGTGTCACTTAAGCCTGCCCACAGCAGAGCCACACAATGATACAGCCCCATGTTGGGCTCCCCAGGACCAAGCCATCAACCCCACAGCCCCAGGATGGGTGACCAAACCCACCCTGTGGCCCCTCCAGCTCTGTGTCCAGCAGCAGGATGGTGAATGTGGCCCCCTGACAGCATCCAGCCCATGGGTCCCAGCTTGCTCCGGAGCCCGGCAGGAGCCAGGGGGTAAGCAGGCTTGTTTGCAGAAAAAGTTGCTTTTTAAATGCTAAGGCTGCACTATTATAGCAAAGCTTCTTCAGGGATCAGCAGAAAACCTGCTTGCCATGGGAAGACTTCTGTCAGCCAAAGTGATGCCAAGAGACGGCAGGAACCTGGCACTGCCCATGGCAAACACCCATCACTCTGCCACGGTCTGTGCCTGATCTGATGTGGGAAGCCAGGGCAGCTCTCCTGGGACTGGCATCAGCACCCATGTCCCCAGCAGAGCCGGGGGACAAGCCAGTGGGGCACTGGAACAGCTGCTCCCAGCAAGGCACTGCTCACTGGAGCCCACATGCCTTGGGTGGGGAGAGGGACAACGCATGAGTGTGCCCAGAGGCCAAACGCTTTTGCATCACCCCACCACCCAACAACTAAAATAGGTGCAATTTGCTATTTGCAAGCTGAGAGACCTCCAGGTCCAAGAGCCGCTTTGTCTGCAGTAAGGACAAGGAGCCCAGGGAGGCTCTTACCATGATCCCTCCGCGGCTGAACACAGCATCCCAAGGCAGATGGGGAGCCCCTGAACCTGGCAGGCAGCGGGCACGGTGTGTCAGTGTCGGGCTGTCAGTGCTGTGCTACATCTCTTCAAAATAATTATCAAATAAGCCTGTTTCCCTGCTATTTGAGATGCTGTGACAAAACATTTTAAGTGCATCGAAATGGATGCAAGGAGATGGTGCCGTGTGGCTTGGGTTTTAATAAGCAGGAAAATTAGGTATTTTCATAACCTTAAACTGCATCTTGCGTCAATGTGATGCTTCCCGTAGGGCTGTGCGGCAGCGAGAGCAGGCATGAGCCCATGGAATGCCCAGTCCACACGGGCTGACTCAGCTGAGCTCCAGGGGCAGGAGAAGCTGCAGGAGGACAGACCTGGGGTGTGTGGGTGAAGCTGGTGGGGATTTTTGCCCGGTGCCACAATCTCATCCTTTGTCTGTATCCCACAAAGACCATTGCGACCAGTGTTGCGAGGACAGGGACGAAGCGAGAGCCCAGCAGTGCTATGCCTGCGGAGTGGAGCGCTGGGACGTGGGAGGCAGCAGGAGCGTGCCCTCACAAAGGGATGTCAGAGGAGGTACATTGCTCTTCAGGAGAGATGTGTAAGCACAGCAAAAGGGCTGGCTTTCGAGAGGTGTTGATGTAGAAAGAAATGGGCACACGTCTAAACCGGGGCTGGAGGTGAGAAGTGTGGGAGCAGTCACTTGACTGCTGGGGGAAGCGGCCGTGCGATGCAGTCAGCCATGCCAGGGCTGGTTTGGGCAGGTGGCCCCTCGTCCCACAGCAGTGGGATGACCCCAGGCTGCTGTGCCTGGCAGCAAGGCCCGTTCCCATGCTGCTGGCCTAAGGGGATCCGCAGGCTCCTGCTCTCAGCACACTAATGAAATAAGCAGCAAAGCCCCGCGGGATGTTTCCTGTGCACCAAGTGATGCAATTCAGCCCAGAGCTAATTGTTTTGCTCAGCCTTGAAAGACCCCTCACTATGCTTCCCAGACCCCCCGGAGTGGGCACTGGCCATCGCAGAGCCCGGCACAGCCACCACCTCCTGGGGAGGGCAACTTTGCCTCCCCACGTGGGGGCCCTCGGGACCATTTTGAGGTGCAGGGTGGCCACTGCTCCTCAGCAGTTCAGTAGACGTGGTGGCTGGCCAGGGCCATGCGCATTTGGGTGCTTCTCTGCTGTGGGGAATAAGCAATGCCCACGCTGCCCTCAGGCTTCTCCCCACTCGCTGTAACCTGAGTTAAAGTAAGCAGGGAGCAGCGCAGGGGCCTTTGCCCATCCTGGGGCATTATTTCACTTTCTTACCAGTTCTTTAACAGATTTCCCTACAGAACCAGCCACAGCACCTGCCTGAAACACCACAGAGCACAGAAGGGTCTCTGGATTGAGCAGAGTCAAAGCAATGTACGAAGCGCAGGCTGGAGACGCTGGGAAGCCCGGGGAGAGGTGAGCGCCGGCGTTACGTGGGCTGCTGGGTTCAAGGATGACGCCCTGAGGCAAGCCCTCCCGAGGCAGGACCCCCGGCTTTCACCGGTCCCGACCCCCGGCTTTCACCGGTCCCTACCCCCGTTTGCCCGGCGGTGGGGAGCAGCGTGCACGGGACGGGGTTGACGTCAACGGGCTTTCAGCGGGGATGATGGATGGCACGGGAAAGCACTCCCGTTCCCCAGCCGCTGGCTGGGAAACGCTGCCCATCGCCCCGAGCTGCGGAGGGCTCCGGTACACCGGCCCCGGCAGCGCCCGGCTGGGGACCCCCTGGGGACGGGGCGAGCGTGGCCGCAGCACCCACGCTTTCGGTGCAGCGACATTTTCGGGGTGTCCACGTCACGGCTTGGAGCCTGGGGTATGTTTTCAGGGTGCCAGGCACACCTCGTAGGCAGCCGTGGGGTGCGGGGGGAGCAGCAAGGCTGTCCCACCGGGGGTCGGGACCCTTCCTTCCTCCCTCTGCCCTCCCCGGGGCTACCGGAGCGCCCATCCCGCTCCTTCCCAGCACCGCATCCGCGACGGCCAACCCCCAAAATCGCTGCCCCCCCCACCTGCCGCCGGCCGGGGGATGCTCCGAGGCAGGTGCGGCCCCGCCGCCGGCCGCGGGGACCGAGGCGGTCGCCGCCCCGGTGGCCCGGGAGCGCCCCACCCGCGCCGCCGCCGCGGGCACTCACCGCCGCTGCCGCCGCCGCCGCCGCCCGTGCCCGCTCCTCCCCTCGGCCCCGGCGGGCTGCTGGGAGCGGCGGGCGGGGGAGCCCCGGGCCCGGCCCCGACGGCCTGGGCTGCGGCGGAGAGGGGCCGGCATCCCCCCGAGGGTCCCACCGGGGCCCCCCGAGAGGTGCCGGCTGCGTCCCGCTCCTAGCGGCTGCACGCTGAGAGCGGCCAGCTGGACCCCAACAGCCACCGGCCAGAGCTTACACCCAGCAACTGGATTCTAGGGGCTGCTGGCTGCACCCGACACCAGCCAGCTGGACCCTACACGCATCAGCTGGACCCCAAAAACCACCAGCTGGACCCTACACCCATCAGCTGGACCCCAAAAGCCACCAGCTGGACCCTACACCCATCAGCTGGACCCCAAAAGCCACCAGCTGGACCCTACACCCATCAACTGGACCCCAAAAGCCACCAGTTGGACCTTATAACCATCAATTGAACCCAAAGAGATTCCAGCCACGCCCTACACCCATCAACTAGACCCCAGGAGCCTCCAGCCGGACCCTACAACCATCAGCTGAACCCAAAGATATTCCAGCTGGACCTTACACCCATCAGCCGGCCCCCAAAAGCCTCCAGTTGGACCCTACACCCATCAGCCCGACCCCAAAATCCTCCAGTTGGACCCTACACCCATCAGCCGGACCCCAAAAGCCTCCAGTTGGACCCTACACCCATCAGCCCGACCCCAAAATCCTCCAGTTGGACCCTACACCCATCAGCCGGACCCCAAAAGCCACCAGTTGGACCCTACACCCATCAGCCGGACCCCAAAAGCCACCAGTTGGACCCTACACCCATCAGCCGGACCCCAAAAGCCTCCAGTTGGACCCTACACCCATCAGCCGGGCCCCAAAAGCCACCAGTTGGACCCTACACCCATCAGCCGGGCCCCAAAAGCCACCAGTTGGACCCTACACCCATCAGCCGGGCCCCAAAAGCCACCAGTTGGACCCTACACCCATCAGCCGGGCCCCAAAAGCCACCAGTTGGACCCTACGCCCATCAGCCGGGCCCCAAAAGCCACCAGTTGGACCCTACGCCCATCAGCCGGGCCCCAAAATCCTCCAGTTGGACCCTACGCCCATCAGCCGGACCCCAAAAGCCACCAGTTGGACCCTCCACCCATCAGCCGGGCCCCAAAAGCCTCCACCCATCAGCCGGGCCCCAAAAGCCACCAGTTGGACCCTACACCCATCAGCCGGACCCCAAAAGCCACCAGTTGGACCCTACGCCCATCAGCCGGGCCCCAAAAGCCACCAGTTGGACCCTACGCCCATCAGCCGGGCCCCAAAAGCCACCAGTTGGACCCTACGCCCATCAGCTGGGCCCCAAAAGCCACCAGTTGGACCCTATGCCCATCAGCCGGGCCCCAAAAGCCACCAGCCGGAACCCCCACCCATCAGCCGGACCCCCGGAGCTGCCCACAGGACTGCGGGAGCCTCCAGCCAGACCTGAAGCGCTGCCAGCCGGTCCCTGCTCAGCCTGGGTGGCCGCGGTGCCTGCTCCTTCGGGAACACGTAAACCTCCCGGCTATGATCCCTTTCGGTGGCGGGTGCAAACGTGGCCCTCCCAGGGGGAACGAGGACTGAGGGGGCACTTCTTGTGCCCTGGTTCTTGCTGAAGGAGAAAGTTTGAATGGAGAGGCAGCCCTGGTTCCTGCACTGCCCTTGGACTCACCTTGGCTCCCTGAATGCAAACACTAATTTTCCTCTAAGCAGCGTCTCTTTTTACTCATGTTAAATTCCTCTAGTGCTTTCCCTGCGTTGCCTCTGCAGGCTGAGCACCGCAGCTGACATGGAGCCACGTGCCAGGAGGAAACCCTCCTTCACCGACTTTAACTCTGTCCCTCCCTAAAATAGCACTGGGCTTGGATTTCCCAGTGGGTGGGCTCCCCATCTTTGCAGTGCTGGGGGTCCCCGAGCCACTGGCAGCACCCTGGGCTGCAGGGAACCACCCAGCCCTCAGGGGTAAAGCCTCCACCAGGTTCCTCGTACTCGGGTCAGAGTCTGGGTGCAATTTGGGACCGCATCCCTGGGGTGGGCTGGTGGGTACGATGCTCAATGGGCATCCATCAGTGCAGGGAGGATGGGGAAAAATTTCCCCCTGCGGTGGGTGCTGGAGGGGAAGGGGATGCTGGGGAGAGCGGGGATGTGGCGGGTCCCGGTGTTGCTGCGGGAAAGCTGGTTAAGGAGCAGGAATAGTTGAAAGAACTAAATATGGAAACTTGGATAAAACATCGCTGAAGTAAGGAGATGGTTTCCTAACAGAATTCAAAGCATATAAACAAACTCAGGGAGGGAGAGAGGTTGTCTGGAGGGGGCCTTTATGAGTAATAGTTAGAAAAACTAGCTGAAAATATCTCGGTAGGGAAGGCTATTTCATCAAAGCAAACTTCAAGCTTTCGGGGGAAAGTGTCAGTCCTGGGAACACATTGTTTTGGGGAAAGAGATAGTGAAAACACGTGTCTCAGCAGTGAAAAGCCTCTGCTAACTTTTTTTTTCAACTGCCACATTTCAATGATAAAACATGGCATTTCATGACAATAATAAAATAATAATGACAAAGTTTTCAGTTTGATTAGTAGGAAACTTTCTGACCTGCTCCGGTTTTCTGCTTCCCTTGGCAGGTTGCTCTGGGATCCCTCGCTGACCTCCCGCTGGCAGGGACTCCATGGCTCGTTCCTGCACATTTGAGACCAGGGGTGTGTGACACTGACAGCCCCTGTGGTAAGTCCCCCGAGAAGCGCTTCCCCAGAGCGGGATGGACAAAAGCCCTGGGCTTGGTCTTGCACTGGGATCCCATCAGGGCTCTCCTATCTCTGATGTCTCTTAATTCGTTAAGGAGCTCAGCTCTCTGGTTTGCTGGCTCTTCACCACCGTCTCCTTTACATTTTGTTTTTGCACCAGTGAAAAGGGGGTGGTTTAATGCGATTACTCCGGTAAAGCCCACGTAAGAGGATTCGTGGAGCTTGACTTTATGGTACTGCAGGGGCTATTGGCAGCATGCAGCACAGGGATGAGCGTGCTGGCTCTGGGTTAAGGGAAAGCGTGGAAGAGGTTTTGCAAGCCCTGCCACTGTAGGCACCCCAAACCATGCTGTCCCTGCAGGGGTGACCCTGGGATTTTGCAAAACCCGTGGGTGTCATGTGCTGCCGTTACCCTGCCTCTGCTGGGCAGGCATCTGCCCGTAGCATGGCTGCTGCTCGTGCTGGCAAGAGGTGGATGTAATGGGCAACAGAAAACACAAAGAAGGGGCAGAAATGCTGGGAGACTGGAGCTGCCCTGGGGCTGGGGACTAGATAGACCCAGCGTGTTTTGCAGAGGCTTCTCCAAAATAATGCTGCCCTGGGCAGGTGCTAGTCCTTGTCCAGAGAGCCAGGCTGTGGGGTCAACCCCGGGTGGGCCGAGGGGCTTGTCCCCTTGGCACCACTGGGGCCTTTGCCCATGGAGATTGATGAGCACGTTGCTGCTGGGGCTCAGGGAGGTTGTCGGTGCTGTGTCAGCTCTGCAGCTTGCTCTCTCGTTCCTGCACCATGTCCCACTTCTCGCAGAAGGAGCTACGCTGAGATGCTGTAAAATCTCCTTTCGCTGTTCTGCAAGGAGCAATCGGGTCATGTGTGCTCACCAGTATCCTGCTGGGAAAGCTAGCATGGTTGATCTGTGCTGGGCACCAGCCAGGCAAGAGGCACTAACACACCATCTGCTACTCCTTGGGATGCTGCAGGCACCGGGAAACCCACTTTCCTGCAGCGGGACCAAGCAAGCTGAACCAAATCCCA